>NC_061508.1:163154143-163218845 GCF_022539505.1 Lolium rigidum
ATCTATCAATAATGATATATCATCATTTCATCATCAATCATCATCATCATTCATCATCATTCATCATCATCATCATCATCATCATCATCATCATCTTCTTCTCATTCTCTTATTCCTAATATTTCTTAATAAATCATTATTATTTTATAATATTAATATTAAATATTATTAATATTAATATTTATTATAATATAAATATTATATTATATTATTATTATTATTATTATTATTATTATATAATATTATTATTAATATTATTATTATTATTATTATTAATATATTTTTTTATTTTATTATATTATTTTATATTATTATTATTATTATTATTATTATTATTTTTTTATTATAAAGATTATTATTATTATTATTATCGTTCCGACCGCCGCCTCTCGTCCGGTTCGGGGACCGGGGACCGGCCGCCCCCCCCGCCCCGTTCGGGGTCCGGTCGGTCCGGCCTCCCCTTCTCCGTCGGTTCAGGGTCCGTCCCCCCCCCCCCCCCCGTTCCGGGCCTCCTTATGACTTGCATATTGCACTTGTTATATTACTCTATGTTGACAATTATCCATGAGATATACATGTTACAAGTTGAAAGCAACCGCTGAAACTTAATCTTCCTTTGTGTTGCTTCAATACCTTTACTTTGATTTATTGCTTTATGAGTTAACTCTTATGCAAGACTTATTAATGCTTGTCTTGAAGTACTATTCATGAAAAGTATTTGCTTTATGATTCACTTGTTTACTCATGTCATTACCATTGTTTTGATCGCTGCATTCATTACATATGTTTACAAATAGTATGATCAAGGTCATGACGGCATGTCACTTCAGAAATTATCTTTGTTATCATTTTACCTGCTCGGGACGAGCAGAACTAAGCTTGGGGATGCTGATACGTCTCCAACGTATCGATAATTTCTTATGTTCCATGCCATATTATTGATGATACCTACATGTTTTATGCACACTTTATGTCATATTCATGCATTTTCTGGAACTAACCTATTAACAAGATGCCGAAGAGCCAGTTGCTGTTTTCTGCTGTTTTTGGTTTCAGAAATCCTAGTAACGAAATATTCTCGAATTGGACGAAATCAAGACCCAGTGTCCTATTTTGCCACGAAGCTTCCAGAAGACCGAAGAGGAGTCGAAGTGGGGCCACGAGGGGCCGCCACCATAGGGCGGCGCGGCCCAGCCCTTGGCCGCGCCGACCTGTGGTGTGGGGCCCCCGTGTGGCCCCCCACGTTGCCCTTCCGCCTACTTAAAGCCTCCCTCGCGAAACCCCTGATGCGAAAAACCACGATACGGAAAACCTTACTGAGACGCCGCCGTCGCCAATCCCATCTCGGGGGATTCTGGAGATCTCCTCCGGCACCCTGCCGGAGAGGGGATTCATCTCCCGGAGGACTCTACACCACCATGGTCGCCTCCGGAGTGATGAGTGAGTAGTTCACCCCTGGACTATGGGTCCATAGCAGTAGCTAGATGGTTGTCTTCTCCTCATTGTGCTTCATTGTTGGATCTTGTGAGCTACCTAACATGATCAAGATCATCTATCTCGTAAAACTCTATGTTGTGTTTGTCGGGATCCGATGGATAGAGAATACCATGTTATGTTAATTATCAAGTTATTACATATGTGTTGTTTATGATCTTGCATGCTCTCCGTTATTAGTAGAGGCTCGGCCAAGTTTTTGCTCTTAACTCCAAGAGGGAGTATTTATGCTCGATAGTGGGTTCATGCCCGCATTGACACCTGGGACGAGTGACAGAAAGTTCTAAGGTTGTGTTGTGCTGTTGCCACTAGGGATAAAACATTGAGGCTATGTCTAAGGATGTAGTTGTCGATTACAGTACGCACCATACTTAATGCAATTGTCTGTTGCTTTGCAACTTAATACTGGAAGGGGTTCGGATGATAGCCTGAAGGTGGACTTTTTAGGCATAGATGCAGTTGGATGGCGGTCTATGTACTTTGTCGTAATGCCTAATTAAATCTCACTATACTTATCATGACATGTATGTGCATTGTTATGCCCTCTCTATTTGTCAATTGCCCGACTGTAATTTGTTCACCCAACATGATTTTATCTTATGGGAGAGACACCTCTAGTGAACTGTGGACCCCGGTCCATTCTTTAATACTGAAAATACAAATCTGCTTGCAATACTTGTTTTACTCGTTTTCTCCGCAAACAATCATCTTCCACACAATACGGTTAATCCTTTGTTACAGCAAGCCGGTGAGATTGACAACCTCACTGTTTCGTTGGGGCAAAGTACTTTGGTTGTGTTGTGCGGGTTCCACGTTGGCACCGGAATCTCCGGTGTTGCGCCGCACTACATCCCGCCGCCATCAACCTTCAACGTGCTTCTTGGCTCCTCCTGGTTCGATAAACCTTGGTTTCTTTCTGAGGGAAAACTTGCTGCTGTGCGCATCATACCTTCCTCTTGGGGTTCCCAACGAACGTGTGAAATACACGCCATCAATGCCCTCCCTTGATTGCTACATGAGTTTCTCTCATCCATGCAACGCCCGTTCATCCATCCCTGTGTCTACAGTATTTTAATCCTGCTGTTTACTATAATCACTACTGCTGTTTTTGTTACTCTGCTGCTATTATTTCACTATCGCTATCGCTATAAAACCGTTACTACTCGATAAACTCTTGCGAGCAAGTCTGTTTCCGGTGCAGCTGAATTGACAACTCCGCTGTTAAGGCTTACAAGTATTCTTTGTCTCCCCTTGTGTCGAATCAATAAATTGGGTTTTACTTCCCTCGAAGACTGTTGCGATCCCCTATACTTGTGGGTCATCAGTGAGCACGCAAGTGATCCATATAACGATCATGAACATTCAACCTATGTTTGATGCCGCGTAACCTGAAGGTGTGAGGAGGGTCGAAAGTGGGCGTTCGGGTCCAACCATTGGTGACAACGGTGATCAGCATCTTATGACACCTCTAAAAGGTCTGGTAATTGCGACGTCATCACCTGTACACACATAATAAGTATAAATATGTTAGCAAGTATTACAACATATCATAAGCACAAAAATTATAAATTTATTACAACAACTCATGAGTACAAATAATTATAAATATGGTACAACAAATCATGAGTACAAATTATTATAAATTTATTACAACAACTCAAGAGTACAAATAATTATAAATATGTTACAACAAATCATGAGTACAAATTATTATAAATTTATTACAACACATTAACAAATTACATCCAGCCGGGTTGATGTTGCTACGGTAAGGGCATTCCCTTCGCGCATGACTGATACGTCTCCGACGTATCGATAATTTCTTATGTTCCATGCCATATTATTGATGATACCTACATGTTTTATGCACACTTTATGTCATATTCGTGCATTTTCTGGAACTAACCTATTAACAAGATGCCGAAGAGCCAATTGCTGTTTTCTGCTGTTTTTGGTTTCAGAAATCCTAGTAACGAAATATTCTCGGAATTGGACGAAATCAAGACCCAGGGTCCTATTTTGCCACGAAGCTTCCGGAAGACCGAAGAGGAGTCGAAGTGGGGCCACGAGGGGCTGCCACCATAGGGCGGCGCGGCCCAGGCCTTGGCCGCGCCGACCTGTGGTGTGGGGCCCCCGTGTGGCCCCCCACGTTGCCCTTCCGCCTACTTAAATCCTCCGTCGCGAAACCCCTGATGCGAAAAAACCACGATACGGAAAACCTTACTGAGACGCCGCCGCCAATCCCATCTCGGGGGATTCTGCAGATCTCCTCCGGCACCCCGCCGGAGAGGGGATTCATCTCCCGGAGGACTCTACACCGCCATGGTCGCCTCCGGAGTGATGAGTGAGTAGTTCACCCCTGGACTATGGGTCCATAGCAAGTAGCTAGATGGTTGTCTTCTCCTCATTGTGCTTCATTGTTGGATCTTGTGAGCTGCCTAACATGATCAAGATCATCTATCCGTAATACTCTATGTTGTGTTTGTCGGGATCCGATGGATAGAGAATACCATGTTATGTTAATTATCAAGTTATTACATATGTGTTGTTTATGATCTTGCATGCTCTCCGTTATTAGTAGAGGCTCTGGCCAAGTTTTTGCTCTTAACTCCAAGAGGGAGTATTAATGCTCGATAGTGGGTTCATGCCTGCATTGACACCTGGGACAGTGACAGAAAGTTCTAAGGTTGTGTTGTGCTGTTGCCACTAGGGATAAAATATTGAGGCTATGTCTAAGGATGTAGTTATTGATTACATTACGCACCATACTTAATGCAATTGTCTGTTGCTTTGCAACTTAATACCGGAAGGGGTTCGGATGATAACCTCGAAGGTGGACTTTTTAGGCATAGATGCGAGTTGGATGGCGGTCTATGTACTTTGTCGTAATGCCCAATTAAATCTCACTATACTTATCATGACATGTATGTGCATTGTTATGCCCTCTCTATTTGTCAATTGCCCGACTGTAATTTGTTCACCCAACATGCTTTTATCTTATGGGAGAGACACCTCTAGTGAACTCGTGGACCCCGGTCCATTCTTTAATACTGAAATACAAATCTGCTGCAATACTTGTTTTTACTGTTTTCTCTGCAGACAATCATCTTCCACACAATACGGTTAATCCTTTGTTACAGCAAGCCGGTGAGATTGACAACCTCACTGTTTCGTTGGGGCAAAGTACTTTGGTTGTGTTGTGCAGGTTCCACGTTGGCGCCGGAATCTCTGGTGTTGCGCCGCACTACATCCCGCCGCCATCAACCTTCAACGTGCTTCTTGGCTCCTCCTGGTTCGATAAACCTTGGTTTCTTTCTGAGGGAAAACTTGCTGCTGTGCGCATCATACCTTCCTCTTGGGGTTCCCAACGAACGTGTGAAATACACGCCATCAAGCATATTTTCTGGCGCCGTTGCCGGGGAGATCAAGACACGCTGCAAGGGGAGTCTCCACTTCCCAATCTCTTTACTTTGTTTTTATCTTGCTTTATTTTATTTACTACTTTGTTTGCTGCACTTATATCAAAACACAAAAAAAATTAGTTGCTAGCTTTACTTTATTTACTGTCTTGTTTGCTATATCAAAAACTCAAAAAAAATTAGTTTACTTGCATTTACTTTATCTAGTTTGCTTTATTTACTACTGCTAAAATGAGTAATCCTGAAGTTGAAGTTCGTTCATTTAAGCAACAAGGGGGAGAATGTTTAAAAGATGCTTGGTATAGAATTAGTGATGCCCATAATAGGTGCACTAAGAAACACTCCACCACTATCCTACTCGGGAATTTTTATGTTGGTATCTCTAGCTGGAATAGATATGTTCTTGATTGTCTCGCAGGAGGTAACTTCCTAGGCGCTCCCGCTTTAGAAGCTAGTTGCATTATTGAGAGTTTATTTGGAACACCACCTGTTAATGAAACTAAAATTTAAACCTCCCTTGAGGATGTTATGAAAAAATTGGAAACCATAGAGAAAAAATTTAGTGTTGAAACTAAGTTGGAGATGTTACTTGCTAAAACGGATAAACTTGATAAATCCTTAGGAGGAATTGATGAAAGAATTAGTGTCCTAGGAACTTGTGTTGACCATGATAATCAAATTGATAGGATTGGCGAACTTGAAAAAGCTATGGGAACCTTGGGTTCAACCTTTTCATCTTTACAGTTTAGAGAGAAAGCTTATGTGGGAAAGGAGCAAAAGTTTATGTATGTCTCTAAAGTGCCTAAACCAAAGAAATATTACTATAGGCCTAAAATTGACAAAGCCCTTAGTACCACTACAAATGGGGGAGCTTATGATATCAATGCTCCATCTTTTGATAACACTTGAGTTACACTTTCTGCGCCTAGCTGAAAGGCGTTAAAGAAAAGCGCTTATGGGAGACAACCCATGTTTTTACTACAGTATTTTTGTTTTATATTTGAGTCTTGGAAGTTGTTTACTACTGTAGCAACCTCTCCTTATCTTAGTTTTATGTTTTGTTGTGCCAAGTAAAGTCTTTGATGGTAAAGTAAATACTAGATTTGGATTACTGCGCAGAAACAGATTTCTTTGCTGTCACGAATCTGGGTCTAATTCTCTGTAGGTAACTCACAAAACTAAGCCAATTTACGTGAGTGATCCTCAGATATGTACGCAACTTTCATTCAATTTGGGCATTTTCATTTGAGCAATTCTGGTGGCCTAATAAAATCCATCTTTACGGACTGTTCTGTTTTGACAGATTCTGCCTTTTATTTCGCATTGCCTCTTTTGCTATGTTGGATGAATTTCTTTGATCCATTAATGTCCAATAGCTTTATGCAATGTCCAGAAGTGTTAAGAATGATTGTGTCACCTCTGAACATGTTAATTTTTATTGTGCACTAACCCTCTAATGAGTTGTTTCGAGTTTGGTGTGGAGGAAGTTTTCAAGGATCAAGAGAGGAGTATGATACAATATGATCAAGGAGAGTGAAAGCTCTAAGCTTGGAGATGCCCCGGTGGTTCACCCCTGCATATTCTAAGAAGACTCAAGCGTCTAAGATTGGGGATGCCCAAGGCATCCCCTTCTTCATCGACAACATTATCGAGGTTCCTCCCCCGAAACTATATTTTTATTCCATCACATCTTATGCACTTTGCTTGGAGCGTCGGTTTGTTTTTGTTTTTGTTTTGTTTGAATAAAATGGATCCTAGCATTCACTTTGTGGGAGAGAGACACGCTCCGCTGTAGCATATGGACAAGTATATCCTTAGGCTCTACTCATAGTATTCATGGCGAAGTTTCTTCTTCGTTAAATTGTTATATGGTTGGAATTGGAAAATACTACATGTAGTGATTCTAAAATATCTTGGATAAATTGATACTTGGCAATTGTTGTGCTCATGTTTAAGCTCTTGCATCATATACTTTGCACCCATTAATGAAGAAACACTTAGAGCTTGCTAATTTGGTTTGCATATTTGGTTTCTCTAGAGTCTAGATAACATCTAGTATTGAATTTTGAACAACAAGGAAGACGGTGTAGAGTCTTATAATGTTTACAATATGTCTTTTATGTGAGTTTTGCTGCACCGTTCATCCTTGTGTTTGTTTCAAATAACCTTGCTAGCCTAAACCTTGTATCGAGAGGGAATACTTCTCATGCATCCAAATCCTTGAGCCAACCACTATGCCATTTGTGTCCACCATACCTACCTACTACATGGTATTTATCCGCCATTCCAAAGTAAATTGCTTGAGTGCTACCTTTAAAATTCCATCATTCACCTTTACAATATATAGCTCATGGGACAAATAGCTTTAAAACTATTGTGGTATTGAATATGTACTTATGCACTTTATCTCTTATTAAGTTGCTTGTTTTGCGATAACCATGTTTCTGGGGATGCCATCAACTATTCTTTGTTGAATATCATGTGAGTTGCTATGCATGTCCGTCTTGTCTGAAGTAAGAGAGATCTACCACCTTAATGGTTGGAGCATACATATTGTTAGAGAAGAACATTGGGCCGCTAACTAAAGCCATGATTCATGGTGGAAGTTTCAGTTTTGGACATATATCCTCAATCTCATATGAGAATAATAATTGTTGTCACATGCTTATGCATTAAAGAGGAGTCCATTATCCGTTGTCCATGTTGTCCCGGTATGGATGTCTAAGTTGAGAATAATCAAAAGCGAGAAATCCAAAATGCGAGCTTTCTCCTTAGACCTTTGTACAGGCGGCATGGAGGTACCCCATTGTGACACTTGGTTAAAACATGTGTATTGCAAAGATCCGGTAGTCCAAGCTAATTAGGACAAGGTGCGGGCACTATTAGTATACTATGCATGAGGCTTGCAACTTGTAAGATATAATTTACATAACTCATATGCTTTATTACTACCGTTGACAAAATTGTTTCATGTTTTCAAAATAAAAGCTCTAGCACAAATATAGCAATCGATGCTTTCCTCTTTGAAGGACCATTCTTTTTACTTTTATGTTGAGTCAGTTCACCTATCTCTCGTCCACCTCAAGAAGCAAACACTTGTGTGAACTGTGCATTGATTCCTACATACTTGCATATTGCACTTGTTATATTACTCTATGTTAACAATTATCCATGAGATATACATGTTATAAGTTGAAAGCAACCGCTGAAACTTAATCTTCCTTTGTGTTGCTTCAATACCTTTACTTTGATTTATTGCTTTATGAGTTAACTCTTATGCAAGACTTATTGATGCTTGTCTTGAAGTACTATTCATGAAAAGTCTTTGCTTTATGATTCACTTGTTTACTCATGTCATTACCATTGTTTTGATCGCTGCATTCATTACATATGTTTACAAATCGTATGATCAAGGTTATGATGGCATGTCACTTCAGAAATTATCTTTGTTATCGTTTTACCTGGTCGGGACGAGCAGAACTAAGCTTGGGGATGCTGATACGTCTCCGACGTATCGATAATTTCTTATGTTCCATGCCATATTATTGATGATACCTACATGTTTTATGCACACTTTATGTCATATTCGTGCATTTTCCGGAACTAACCTATTAACAAGATGCCGAAGAGCCGCTTGCTGTTTTCTCGCTGTTTTTGGTTTCAGAAATCCTAGTAACGAAATATTCTCGGAATTGGACGAAATCAAGACCCGGGGTCCTATTTTGCCACGAAGCTTCCGGAAGACCGAAGAGGAGTCGAAGTGGGGCCACGAGGGGCTGCCACCATAGGCGGCGCGGCCCAGGCCTTGGCCGCGCCGACCTATGGTGTGGGGCCCCGTGTGGCCCCCCACGTTGCCCTTCCGCCTACTTAAAGCCTCCGTCGCGAAACCCCCGATGCGAAAAAACCACGATACGGAAAACCTTACCGAGACGCCGCCGCCGCCAATCCCATCTCGGGGATTCTGGAGATCTCCTCCGGCACCCCGCCGGAGAGGGATTCATCTCCCGGAGGACTCTACACCGCCATGGTCGCCTCCGGAGTGATGAGTGAGTAGTTCACCCCCGGACTATGGGTCCATAGAAGTAGCTAGATGGTTGTCTTCTCCTCATTGTGCTTCATTGTTGGATCTTGTGAGCTGCCTAACATGATCAAGATCATCTATCCGTAATACTCTATGTTGTGTTTGTCGGGATCCGATGGATAGAGAATACCATGTTATGTTAATTATCAAGTTATTACATATGTGTTGTTTATGATCTTGCATGCTCTCCGTTATTAGTAGAGGCTCTGGCCAAGTTTTTGCTCTTAACTCCAAGAGGGAGTATTTATGCTCGATAGTGGGTTCATGCCTGCATTGACACCAGGGACAGTGACAGAAAGTTCTAAGGTTGTGTTGTGCTGTTGTCACTAGGGATAAAACATTGAGGCTATGTCTAAGGATGTAGTTATTGATTACATTACGCACCATACTTAATGCAATTGTCTGTTGCTTTGCAACTTAATACTGGAAGGGGTTCGGATGATAACTCCGAAGGTGGACTTTTAGGCATAGATGCGACTTGGATGGCGGTCTATGTACTTTGTCGTAATGCCCAATTAAATCTCACTATACTTATCATGACATGTATGTGCATTGTTATGCCCTCTCTATTTGTCAATTGCCCGACCGTAATTTGTTCACCCAACATGCTTTTATCTTATGGGAGAGACACCTCTAGTGAACTGTGGACCCCGGTCCATTCTTTAATACTGAAATACAAATCTGCTGCAATACTTGTTTTTACCGTTTTCTCTCGCAAACAATCATCTTCCACACAATACGGTTAATCCTTTGTTACAGCAAGCCGGTGAGATTGACAACCTCACTGTTTCGTTGGGGCAAAGTACTTTGGTTGTGTTGTGCGGGTTCCACGTTGGCGCCGGAATCTCCGGTGTTGCGCCGCACTACATCCCGCCGCCATCAACCTTCAACGTGCTTCTTGGCTCCTCCTGGTTCGATAAACCTTGGTTTCTTTCTGAGGGAAAACTTGCTGCTGTGCGGATCATACCTTCCTCTTGGGGTTCCCAACGAACGTGTGAAATACACGCCATCAATGACCGGGACATCTGCAAACGCGAAAACGGCGCGGTTCTCCCGTCTGACTATGGTCCATGTCATTTCTATGACGGCGAGATTGGTGTCGACCCTTCGCGGTCCTCTTCAACATCGGGTCTGGAACCCATATGGTGGATTTATCCGGCCATACATCCCTATAGTGCTGCCCAATGCCCCATGTCCAGAACTCACCGTTCCATGTGTGTAGTAGGTTGTATGTGTTGAAGTACGGAGATATGTAGGTCTCCACGCTGATGTTCTGTGCTGAAGCAGCCTTGAGGACATGACTACAGGGTTATCCCAAAAGTTTTGGCTTGTTACAACTGCACTCACATGAGTTAGGTCCGAGGGTGACAGCATGCTTTCTTGAGCCTCTGTGGTGACCTCTGACAAACTTGGCGCGTACATGTATTTCCCAATTATTCCTAAGTGCATCAATTTGACGGAAACCATGGCTTTGTGCTTTTTTGGCTTTCTCGTCAAGATGTCGCTGCATCTTTTCAGACCATGGCTTGTTCAGTGCGTCCCGAGCGTTGGCAACCTGGACTCTGTCTGCAAAGTACGACAAAGTCCGGTTCCAAGTTTCATTAATCAGCGCCGTGATGGGGAGGGCGCGCACATCTTTCAGCACGCCATTGTACACCTCTAACATGTTGGTGGTCATTATGCCGTACCGAGCCCCAGAGTCGTAAGCAAGCGCCCACTTGCTAAAATCGGGGCAACTCTCGGCAATCCACGTAGACAAATTAACTGTCCTGGTACGACCCCTCCGATCTGTTCTCTGTGGCAACGCAGCTTTCTCATTTTTTGCATTGATTCCACTCCAAATTGCATTCATCTTCTCTGTTGTCTTCTGCATGCACATTCTCTTGAACAGCTTGAACCAATCCTTGTTCTTGAATTTTGAGTAAAAATTGGCTGCCAAATGCCGCATGCACCACCTTGTCTCTAGATCGGGCCACCCCCATTCAGGATCTTGTGCCACCTTCAAAAATTCTAGCACGCTCAATAGCCCCGTGTTGCGATCAGAGATGATGCAAACATCGGGGCGATTTCCGACAACCGAAATCTTCAAGCAAGCACAGGAACCGAACCAACTATCCTTATTCTCGCTCTCCACCAATGCATATGCAATAGGAAGGAGCTGATTGTTTGCATCCGCTACGATCGCCAACGAGGAGTGTGCCCTTGTACTTTCCAAGTGAGGAAGGTACCATCTATAGATATCACCGGACGACAGTGTTGGAATGCCTGTATAACCTGGGGGAATGCCCAGAATAAACGGTCAAGTATTTCTTCATTTGGCTCCCTGGGGTGTTGACGTTGTCTCCTGAATACTTGAGTCCCGGGGTTACTTGACGATATCTGATGGAGCATTCTGGGGGCTAGGTCATATGCTTGCTCATATGTGCCATACAGCCTCTGGAAGATCTCCTCCTTCGCACGCCTTGCCTTTCCGGAGCTGACATGGAAGCCAATCTGATCTTCTGCAGTCTCTTGCAGCGTCTTCACACTGACATTGGTGTCTTTTTCCACCAACACTTGCATGATATGTGACACATATTTTGCGGTGACGTTCCGGTGGTTATCCAGAGCCCCAACCTGCTCGCAGGTATGTGGTTCTATTTTTGAGATATGTCAGGGCTGACATACCCCAGAGCTCTTTCGAGCGATCACTCTCCCCCTACACCCCTCATTCAGTTTGATACATATCACTTTTAGCTGACTTCGATCAGACTGCTTCACTCTGTGCTGTCGAGATATGCCCAATGCATACCTCTTTATTGCCTGGTCAGCGGATTCCTTGTCGTGGAAACTTTGCCCAACTAGCGGATCGTCCTCTCCTAGGCCCGGAACAGAGCGAAATTCATTGCTTATGGTCATGGTCTCGTAAGAAGTCGGGGTCCATTGGACCTGCAACCGCCCTCCGGGAAGGACCGGCGCCTTCTTCGTCCGATGAGGATTCGGACGAAGATGAACGAGCGTCATCATCTAACGCCTCAGGCAATCCCTCCACGTGTTCGCTGATGTCGACGACCGCGGACCAATATCCTGGGCCAACATTATGGTGGCTAGGCATCTGCTCCGATGGGCCCATGCTAGGAGTAGCGGTGATGGCAAGCTGCTCCGACGGGCCGGTACTAGGGCCTGCGGTGATGGACAATTGCTCCTCTGCAGCGCTCCTACTACTTCCGACATCATCACTAGCTGAAATAAATTTCACATACACCATCGGCCGTCCGTACATAGCAGCACCAGGTGTGCTTGCAAACCTCATGTACGTACGCCAATTTGTATCATTTTTTACCTCCCGCAAACCCCAACGGGGAGGTCCTGTCCTATCATTCCCTTCTACGCAGATAAGAGCCTCAACTGTCATCCTCATGCCACGCATCCCCTCACCAAATGGGACTCGGATGCATTTTCTTACATCCGCAAATGCTGTGTTAACCATATCTATCACTGTAACTTCCATCGAGTCACAGTTCGAGAAATCCACCCCTCCAAATTCATCACGTACGACATCCCCATAGAACACTACCAATTTTTCCATCGTACCTACCGCACAACTAGATTTTTAAAATAATATTAGTAACATCCTACCTTAAATCATATTCATGTTTTAATAATTTCGTTACATCAGATATTTTAACATGACATTATGACTTTTTCAAAATTACTACTCATTTATTGTTAAAAAGGATTATTTTACCTATAACAATTCGTCAAACAATAAATTACGCCTCACGATATTTCCAACTAATATCATCCAGCTAACGTGCTTCAATAAATTAGTTTTTTTCCTCATATGTTATAATTTCACTCATACATACAATAATACTACACTAGCAGATATATGCTCCAATCCACCTAAATTCATCCATGTGTTCATATGTTAAAATTTCACTCATACATACAATAATACTTCACTAGACTACGCAAATTCAATGTTACATGTCTAATTACTAAAGTAAGATACACTGCAGTAAACAACAAATGGTAACAAAATTTGTGCATGTACGAATATAATCAAATATCTCACATAACTCACCTTGATGTATTAGTCCTTCTACTGCCCCTTCACGCACTTAATCACTAGCTATGCTAATTTTCTGTCTGTTCGTACGAGAGAAGCGAGAGAAGCAAGAGAAGCAGTAGCTGCGCGTGAGTGAGAACTTGCTCTGTGAGGAGTGAGCAGCTGCTGCTTTTAAAGCATGCGGAGTTAGACTGCTGAAGCACTTTCGGTGGTCTATTTCCTGTATCAGTCGAGTCATGTCTGCACCAAATGCATGCGAATCGGGCGAGTTACACCCATACAACATCGAAATCAGCTGCAGTCACTCCATTCACGCGCCACAGCACAAAACCGTGGCAAAAAAGCAAAGCAATCAGCTGAAAAGCAATGCATGGGAATCAGTGCTCGTGGGAATCAGTACTCGTGGGAATCAGTGCAGCAGGCCTGCTGCGTTTGTCGGGCCGGCAGCTGACTTGCCGCCACAGCCGGTGGAGGCAGGGGGCCACGTCAGCGTGCCGCCCTTGTCCGTGGCGGCAGGGCCCACCTCGGTCGACGGGCGTAACGGCGGGTGACGGCGACCATGAGCGAGCGGACGTGCCGCCACAGCCGGCGGCGGCACCTGCCACGTGTCGGCTGGCGAGCGTGCCGCCATGGCACTTTTGCCATTTTCACTCACAGATGGTTCTTTTTGTCATTTCATTGGAGCAGGTGGTCCTTTTTGCTAAAAATTCGCTCTAACAGGCACACGAACAATTCCCAGCAGCAGAATTGTCCTGAAGCAGACGTAGTATATCGATCAGCTAAGCTAGCGGTGTCGTGCGTGCGTCGATACGGACTATTGTTATTACAGTATATACTAGTGTATCTGAATGAGTCGCATTTGCTTTCGTATCCGCCGGTCGCGTCTTGCGTACGGCAACCAGATGGATGATGTCAAGGAGCTAGCACGGAAATGAGTACTTAACAGCTAGCGAGTTGACAAATGGATCCGGCGATGAGTCGATCGATTGTCAACGTTGAAGAAAATTAGAAAGGCAGTTCAATGTTTATTCCGCTTGACCTGACCAGCCGAAGCCGGGAAGACATCGCACGTACCACCGCCGTGTTTAGGCTGCACGTCCGTCCGTACACACCCGCAGCGCAGGCCAGGCAAGCAGGCGACGTCAACACGTAGACGACGTCCATACCAGTTACCACTACCAGCGGCGCGGCTCGCTTCAGGCGTGCACACCGACCGCGCACGCTCGAGGATTCGGTAGTGCACATGTCAACCGAGGCCCCCACATGTACTACCATTTCTTGTCGATAAAGATACTTTATAGTTTACTAGCAAAACTGTTCGTGCGTTGCTACGGGCAAACACATATAGATCTATATAATTATTGTAAAGTTGCACAACAAAGGTTCTAGATATACCTGGATCAAATTAGAACTCAATGGCACCAGTATTCCATTTATATCGGATTGTTTTATATTGAATACTCGTGATCAAGAATTTTGTCCCACGCTTCTTCAACCTTCATAGCCACACATCCTCCACTTTCTTCTTGGTCCACATATGCCGATATGTGTGCGGCGAGACCTTTCAGAGCTTACAATGGGTGAGATTTTTTTTTTTATCAAGTAGGCATAAATTAGCTAGACTTAGCGCGTCCACGACACGCTCTTCGGTTAGGTGTACCATTGGTGCATCCTCGATCTATCCGTTTATTTAGCCTCGAAAACATACAGATGTGTGTCGCCATCACCCCCTGACATAATTGTACGAAAATTTTCGTCTTTGAGATTCATACACATTGTAGAAAAACACCCTGAGTGATATCTATTTTGTGTCAGTAAACCCCTCCTCTTTTACGCAACATGCCGCTCTTTCTTTTTATGTATATTATATTAATTTAGGTATACCATTACTCACCGGTATTACCATCTTCTGAAATAACAAAAATACAGGTCATAACACCGTCAGAGATATACCTGGATCAAATTAGATCTATATAATTATCGTAAATACTGTTATACTTCATCATACTACGTATTACGTAATGATTTTTGTTGGTACCAAAAGTTACCGTCCTTAGATCGCCTTTTTAGGCCAGCTTACTCTTCCCCTTCCCTCTCTGTTTGCCGCGGTTCGAGCAAACCCCCCGTGGGGAGCAGCAAACTCTCATCTCTTGATTTGATTAGATCAGATACATCGTAGGCAACATCATCTCCTTTCATTGATGCACGTGTCCCAGCACAGTTATTTGCCCATCATGAGTCCCGTTCAATGCCAATCCCTCTCATTGTCCATCAGGCTGCACATCTTCAGCTTAATCCTCTCATTGCCCATCTGGCTGCACCACATATGATTAAGACCAATCATGTTGTTGATTGATTCCCATCTTCAGCTTGCTGATTCTAGGGAACTTCTGAACGTATATAAACAGGTAAATCTTGGCGTAAGGGAACGAGGTGGGACTATTCAGCCCAAAATATGTAATACGCCTCTCTCTCTCTGTCAGCGATCCTGCTACCACTGATGACCAAGGCGAGGGCGGGAACGACACTGGAGCATTCGAATCATCGCCAAGAAGCATGGGCCGGCCCACGAGAAGCAGACGGCCTTCGTCGCGCTACGCGGGAGACAACTGGACCAAGTGAAGCCCGGCCCATCGTAGCTATGCTATATATATTCTGATCCCGTGCCGGAGTTAGGGAGGTTGTAATTGCTTTCGAACCCGGCTGATGCCGTGGATGACTTGCTCGGGGGTGGAAGGGTGGTTTATCGAGCAAAACTAGAGTTGTTGAAGAGATCTAGCTTCCTTGTCGTGAGATCCGATCTAGTAGCACCTTACAAGTGGTATCAGAGCCACTCGATCCCCAATTCTGGAGATTCCCAACCACCACCACGCAACTCGCTTCGTATCGCGCCGCCGATCCGAAGCAATGGAGTCCCTCTCCCCAGAATCCAAGACCCTGTACGAGCTCATCAAGGTCAACATGGCGGAGGACGCGGAGCAGCCCTCCTGGGGAATTTCCAGCCCTTCGTCATCGACACGCAGAAGCACCTCAAGGGCGTCGATCAAGGTATGGCGGCCCTATCCTCTGATTTGGAGGGCGTCAAGACCCAGATCAGGCAGGAGCTGGACGTGGTCCGTGGTTCCCTCAGCCACGAGATCGCGCAACTCACTACGCTGGTCGCGGGTTTACATCGCCCCGTCCCAGCAGCTACGGCGGGAGATCCGTCGGCTTCATACACCAAGGAGCTGGAGGGGAACCCCGCGGGCCCGGATGACCGCCGTTGGACACACGCAGGCCGGGGGACGGCGTGTGACTCACACATGCCTCCTCCGGGAGGAGGTATGAATCTCGCCCTTAACCACCACACCTACGACAGTCCAAATTCTGCGGGGACATTTCATGGCTCTAATACCTTCCACGGTCCCCGTGTCGATTTGCCGCAATTTTATGGTACCAACCCCAAATTGTGGCAACGTCGTTGCGAGGATTACTTCCAGCGCTGGATCACACACTAGTAGGAAAACCCTTATAGGCGGAGCTTAGTTCTGTGGCGCACCGTTAAAAATGCGCCACAGAAATTTATTTTGTGGTGCACCAGTAAGGGTGCGCCACAGAAATAGCTTAATTTTGTGGCGCACCAGCGAAACGTGCGCCACAAAAACTTGGTGGGCCCCACAACCTGTCACCCCCAATCATTGGTTTTACTATTTCTATGGCGCACGTACCCCAGTGCGCCACAGAAATTCCTTATTCTGTGGCGCACGGCAACAGTGCGCCACAAAAATAAGCTATTCTGTGGCGCAGTTGCACAGTGCGCCACGAAATAAGGTATTCCGTGGCGCACCGTGTTCGGTGCGCCACGGGATTAGCGAACCAGATATACAAAAGTGAGCCAACCTCCCACCTACCACACTACACAAGCCATTCTTCTTCCTCCATCTAGCTCGTCCCCCCTTCTCTCTCATACCATTTTGGCTCTACTTTTCACTTGCTTGGGTATTTATTGCACTTACTTTGGTTGATACATAATTGGAGTTGGGGAGAAGGCTCTCCATAGTCTCTCCTCCTCTCGAACTCATCGATCGCAGTCTCGTCTCGGTATCGAATCTACAAGGTGAGTAGTTGGAGGAGACATACATATGCTTGGAGGAGACATGCATATGCTTGTAGATCTTGTGTGGCCATCGTGTGTATGGATGCTTGTTGCAGGTGAAGCGCTTGTGTGTGTGCCGGTGTGGTGCATGGATGTTTGCCGAAATGTTGATTCATTTCCGTTTCGGCAAATTTTGCACTACCCATATGTCCTACCTTGAGGAGAGGTCATGCCGAATTTTTCCGCTCCATGTAATACCTTGAGGAGAGGTACGGCCCATGCATGTGTGTGCATTTGTTGCGGTTCTAATTTCCTGTTCTATGTATACCATTTGCGAGGCAAGCATGGTCCTCTCGATGAGTTCCGCTCGAATCTCTAGATACAAGATAGACGCGAAGGAGGACATGATTCGGAACAATAGGCGCCGGATAAGATGTCCGTGTCGATCATGCAAACTCGAGCGCTGGATCAACCCCGATTCCGGACAAGCCGGAGGAGCACCTGCCGAGGCGCGGTTTCATGCAAGACAACCAGGCGCGGCCGGCCCCATCAAATGGTGCGCATGAAGACCATGTCGAGCGAGATGACTATCATCATGAAGAAGACTATCATCATGCCGACGGGGACTATCATCATGAAGAAGAAGTCGGTGGAGAAGATCATCATGAAGAAGAAGATGCCGGCGGAGAAGATCATCATGATGAAGAAGAAGATTCCGGCGCGAACCCGCTAATTTAGGCCTTGCGGGACTCTCATGTTCAAGATCTTCTCCTCCAGGAGACGAGCAACAATAGAGTTGCAGCTAGAGAGAGAGCCAAGCTAACGCAAATGGAGAAAGACGGGATGACTCCGATCTTTCCTGGGTGTCGTCCGCAGGATACGCGCTTGCATGTAACGCTTGATTACTCGCGGATGAAGACGCAGAACAAGTGGACCGATTCTAGCTTCGGCAAGAACTTAAAATTCTGGCACGATCGTCTCCCGGAGGGGGAACACATTGCCAAGTAGTACCGAGGAGGCCAAGAAAGTCGTGTGTCCCCTTGACCTACCGCACGAAAAATACCACGCCTGCATTAATGATTGTGTGATTTATAGGTGCGAGTACAATGACAGAACCACATGTCCGGTGTGTGGCCACGGACGGTACAAGGTTGGGAACAAGAAGGTACCTCGAAAAGTGGTATGGTACTTTCCTATCACTCCCCGTCTGCAGCGGTATTTCGTGGACCCTAAGGAAGCAAAGCTCATGCAATGGCACGCGGAAAGGCGAGAAGCCCGAAGAAGATCCGGAGATGGGCTATATGCTTGACACACCCTTCGGACGCCGGACGGTGGCAAGCATTGGACATCGCCTTCCCTAGGTTCGGGGCGACGCAAGGAACATCAGGCCGGGTATGAGCACCGATGGACTCAATCCGTTCGGCAACCGGAGTAGCACGCATAGCACCCGGCCTGTGTTTGTATGGCCTTACAACCTACCCCCGTGGCTGTGCACCAAGCAAAGGTACATACACATGAGTATTCTCATTCAGGGGCCGAAACAACCAGGTGTCGACATGCATTTGTATCTCGGGCTGCTGAAAGAGGAGTTAGACACGTTGTGGAAGACGCCACCCCGTACGTGGGACGCCTACACTATAACTTATATCGATATGAGAGCCGCGTTGATCACGACGGTCACGGACTATCCTGGTTACGCATATGTATCTGCCCAGGTCGGCCACGGATTCAACGGCTGTGTGAAGTGCATGGACGAGACCCCGCATCTACAACTACCAAGGGATCCCGGGTCCTCGAAAACCGTGTACCCGAGTGCTCGAAGGTGGCTTCGCTTGGATCACCCGTGGAGAAAACGCGGTGATCTGTTCAATGGTAAAGATGAGCCCGATGGACCCCCACGCCCGAGGAGCGGCGCAGAAATCGATGATCTTCTGAAAAATTGGAAGGAGTGCCCAGCGCCGGGAAAGAAGCGACCGAAGCCAGAGCCGTTGCTCGGTGTATGGAAAGCGAGGTCTGTTTTCCACGACTTGGAGTACTGGAAGGTCCTCCACATGCCCCACAGCCTCGATGTCATGCACATTACGAAGAACGTTACCGAGAGTCTGCTTGGCACTCTTTGCAACTCGAAAAGTCCAAGGATGGATCGAAAGCAAGATACGATCTTAAACATTTTGGCATCGGGAAAGATCTTCAAGCCCCGATACCGACGACGACGATGATGATGATGATCGGACGGAAGGGACTCAACGTCTCCGCAAAAGGGCTAAGAAGAACGCGGTGCAGCTTCCCGCTGCTCGCTTCACAACGAGTCCGGAGGAGCTCGAGCGAGTTTTCAGGTGCCTCCTAGGAGTGAAAGTTCCTCACGGTTACTCGGGAAATATAAGCAGATACCTGGACGTAGCGAAGAAGAGGTTCACCGGGATGAAGTCTCACGATTGCCACGTGCTAATGACGCAGATACTCCCCGTTGCGATCCGAGGCATAATGGACGAGCAGTCCGTGATACGCTGTTTGGCCTTTGCAACTTTTTTGACGTTATCACCAGGAAGTCAATCGGCGTGAGGTAGCTCAAGATGCTACAGGATGAGATCGTGGTGATACTATGTGAGCTCGAGATTTACTTCCCGCCTGCATTATGTGATATATGCGTCCATCTCCTTCTCCATGTCGTTGAAGACATCAAGCAGCTCGGCCCAACGTTCCTCCACAACATGATGCCTTTCGAAAGGCGGAACGGTGTCATGAAAGGATACGTTCGCAATAAGGCCCGTCCGGACGCAAGCATGGCCAAGGGGTTTCTAACCTACGAGTGCATCTCCTTCGCCGGAATTATCTAAGCACCGAGGACGACGAGGATCATGTTGGTCTACCCCCGGGACGCACCTCGGGAGGCTCGCTGGAGTCGGTCACCGCGAGGGCTACCGCTCAGTCCATGTCGGCATTGACAATCGATGCGACGACTTTGACAGGGCTCATCGGGTCGCGCTACAACACTTAAAACTGATCGAACCTTTCGTGCAAGAGCACAAAAGCATGGTCGAGCAGAATTACATCGATATGGGCCGGCCGAGGAAGATGGGAGACGTAACCAAAAAGCACAACTCCAGCTTGACGCGTTGGTTCAAGCAAACTCAACTGGTTGAAGCACGAGAGAAAAGGCCTTCTACCGAAGATGAAAAACTCATATACACCTTATCACAGGGACCCACGCATAACGTAAGGACCTATCAGGGGTACGACATCAACGGTTACAGATTCTACACCGAGGAAAAGGACAGAAATAGTGAAAATCAAAACTCAGGAGTAACTATGATGCCATACGCCGATGACGAGACTAATGTCAAGGAAAGATTTTTTGGAAGGATCGAGGAGATATGGGAGCTCAATTACTGTGGAGAGACGGTGCCAATGTTTCGTGTGAGATGGGCCAAGAAGGTCGAAAAAGAAGGCCGATATTTCACAACCATGGTTATACCCGATGCAAAATCGAAGAACGCATCCGCGAAAAATGAGCCATGGGTACTCGGTAGCCAAGTTGACCAATGCTTCTTCATCACCGATCCGTCGAGGCCTAGCCGTGTTGTCGTGAGGAGGGGCAAGAGGAGCATCATAGGAATGCAAGGAGACGCCAACGAGGAAGACTTGGACAAGAACGGTGACCCGAAGATTGAGGAGGAATTCGACGAGCACTTCGACATGCCTACTACTAGTAAAGTAAGAAGGAAGACCTCCCTACCCTCTAAAGGTTGTCCGTTCACGCGAAGAAATCTCAAGGTGGCCGGCATAAAGTATTCAACCGCCAACAACCGAAAGGGCAAGAAGATTGCGAAGAGACGCTAGAGCTCGGAGCCGGGACGAAGAAGATATTTTTTTGGTCTATCACATGTGTGTGAGTGTGTGTGTTAGACAAGTACATGCATGTGTGTGTGAGAGAAACAAGAACATGTTTGTATGAGACAAGTAATTTATAATTCTCTAAAAATTACTAAATAATGTTTGTATGAGAAAAGTACATGCATGCATGTGTGTGTGAGAATGGGCAAGAACATTGCGAACAGACGCTAGAGCTCGGAGCCGGGACGAAGATCTTTTTTGGTGTATGTGTGTGTGACAAGTACATGCATGTGTGTGTGAGAGAGACAAGAACATGTGTGTGTGAGACAAGTAATTTGTAATTGAAAAGCTCTAGTAATTATTATTAAATGTTGTGTTGTTTCTTGAAAATGTAACAAAAACATTTTTAAAAAGGGAAAAAAGTAGGGGCAACCAGGGTTCGAACCTGGGTTACCCAAGCCTACCAGTGGGCTTAACCACTGGGCTAATGCGGTGTTTCTGACAGAACACGGCATTAGCCCAGTTTGTTTACCAAGTGTAAATATTCCGTGGCGCACCTAGTACTGCATGCGCCATAGAATTCCTTAATTCTGTGGCGCATGTCCCACTTAGTGCGCCACAGAATTATGGAATTCTATGGCGCATGCCAACTTTGGTGCGCCACAGAATATTTACACTTGGTGAAATAGTCGCGAACACCCTTTCTTCCCCACCCTTCCACAGTTCTTATTCGCGCACGAAGCCTAGCTAACTGCCACCGTCACCACCGCCTAGCGCCGTCGCCACCGCCTAGAGCCACCGCCTAGCGCCGCCGCTGCTGAGGAGGAGGACGCCCGAGCCGCCACCGCCACCGAGGAGGAGGAGGACACCCGAGCCGCCGCCGCCACCGAGGAGGAGGAGGACGCCCGAGCTGCCACCGCCACCGAGGAGGAGGAGGAGGAGGACACCCGAGCCCAGTGGTTCACGCTCGAGCCCGAGCCGCCGTCGCCGAGGAGGAGGAGGAGGATAGCGCCACCACCACCGCTTGATTCCTGCCACCGCCACCCGTTCGGTGAGATCTCCTCTCCCCTGTCCTCCCCACTCCCATGTCCCCTGCCCCTCTCACCTCCCAAGTGAATGCTCTCCTTGCAATGCTGCTTCGAATTCCCTCTCTGGCTAGCCTAGTTGCTATGGATTGCTTGCAGTACCAAGCTGTGTTGGTATTTCTAGTGTTCTAGAGATGGTTTGAGCTTGCTCAAATGTGCATCTCCATTAGTAGTTTGGTTGGTTCAATAAAATGCAGTAGCAAATGAATGCAGTAGTGCTGCTGTAGTCAAATAGAATTTCAAGAAAAACTAGGTTGTAGTGCTACTGTAGTCAAATAGGTTGTAGCAAAACATAAAAAAACTAGGTTGTAGTTGTTATCACCAGAATTTGACCGAGTCAGAGGTGGGCCGCGATCAAGGTGGGCTTGAAGAATATATATAGAAGAAATACGTGAATCGGCCTTACATGCAAAGTTTGGGCTAGTTTGCCCTTGTATCTGTAACATATTAGATTGCGTGTCGATTAGTTAGAGTTTTACCCGTGCACGGTTAGGTGCACGCCTGAATTAGAAAGTCCCTTGGACTATAAATATGTATCTAGGGTTTATGGAATAAACAACAACCAACGTTCAACACAAACAAATCTCGGCGCATCGCCAACTCCTTCGTCTCGAGGGTTTCTCCGGTAAGCACCATGCTGCCTAGATCGCATCTTGCGATCTAGGCAGCACAAGCCTACCCACGTTGTTCATGCGTTGCTCGTGCTCGAAGCCTTTTTGATGGCGAGCAACGTAGTTATCTTAGGTGTGTTAGGGTTAGCATTGTTCTTAGAATCATATGCTTTCGTTATGCAACCCTTGCACATCTAGCCGCCCTTACACCTATCTTAGGTGTAGGGCGGCACCCGCTTGATCATAGTTTAGTAGATCTGATCCGTTACGGTTGCTCCTTGTTCATCAAGGATTAGTTTAACATCCGCATTAGTTAGGCCCTACAAAGGGTTGGAGGATCCAGCGACGTGTAGGGTGACGTTTGCTAGCCCTAGAAAGGATGTTCCGGGGATCAACCTCGTGTTGGTTTTTAGGCCCTGTCTAGGATCGGCTTACGGTCACCGTGCGCGAGCGCGAGGCCCAATCGTGAGTAGGATGATCCGATTATGCGGTGAAAACCCTAAATCGTCGTAGATCTCATTAGCTTTATCTTGATCAAGCAGGACCACCATATATTCGGACACCTCGTTCGAATCATGGGTGGATCGGCTCTTTGAGCCGATTCACAGGATAACCTGAGAGCCGATCGAGGCTCGTATTTAATGTTTACGTGTATGCCATGCAGGAAACTAAGCGAGGCATCATCAACACCTTCCTGACCAGGTATAGGTCAGGTGGCACGCCCTTGCGATAGCATCGGACGTGTGACCGAGGAGGCTTTGCGGGCCGTCGCTCCGAGGGACCGGGGCCAGCCGCAGCCCTAGTTGTTCCCGGCTCTACCGTGTTGCCCGTCTCCGCCCGCCGGGGGTTTCTGACGTCAACACATTCTGGCACGCCCGGTGGGACAACCTTCGACATCCACCACATCGCCATCCACATCCGAGATGGCGGAAGGCACTCCGGTCAAGTACGAGGATCTGCCTGATGAACTCAAGAAGAAACATGACGAGATCAAGGCAACCCTCGAAGCCGAACTCATCGGCTTCTTTGAGGAGACCCGTCCGCACGGTATCAAGCTCGATAGAAGCTCACGTCCGTTGTCTGGCGTCAGCATGGTGGATCTCAGCCACTCCATATACCAGCCAGAGTTCTCCTTTGGTGTCAACATGGCAGGGCTTGCAAGCCGCCATGGCAAAGATGAGGCAGAGAGCAGCCACTCCCGTGGCAAGGATAAAGAGGAGGCCGATCCACGCGACCGGCCCCAAGATGATGACGAGACGGTACCCGACGAGAGGAGGAAGTGAGAAGCGTGCGGTATCAACGTCCACTCTCCGTGCATCTCCTCAACAAATATGAGCAACAGTACGACCGACGTCGGCGCTACGGCGTAGATGATGAGAGAATTTGTCGGTCTGATGCAGAAGACAGGAGGTACCGTCAGCATGATAGAAACAACAACGGGTACAATCGTCACGCTCGAGAGAGGCCAAGGGGGCAGGATGACATGGATAGGCACTGGGACTGTCCTTTCTTCAAACATTGCTGGGACTCAGGAATGAGCCGATTGCCAACAATCGAGAACTGCCCGGAATGCAAACAAAGGAAGAAGGATGCAGCTAACGTATCCGTGTTCAAGCGTCTAGGGCCTCTCCCGCCTCGGAACAAGCATGCTGAGTCCGCTCGGGTAGAAGATCTCGAGGAACTAGAGGACGATGATGAAGAAGACAAGTATCATCGGCCCAGGTGGTGCCCTGATGGGCTCAGCCGTTCCCAAAAGCGAAGGGTTCAGCGTCTACGCGGGTTGGAAGAAGCTGAAAGATTGTACCTGCACACGCTGAGGAAGGCACGGCCTGATTTGGCCGCCAAAATTCAGCGAACCCTGGACGAAGAAGGTCGGCCACAAAGGAAAGAGTGGCGCCCTAGCGAGAGGAAAGCCGATGATGATACATCGGCCGGCACAAACATGGTCTTCATTCTTCCAACGGAGTTTAGCGCTCCAAGATTATATGAAGCACCCGTGGCGCAATTGGATCTGCGGCCCACGGCCGGTCATCTTTGAGAAGCCACAAGAAAGGAGTTACGTGCATCTGAAGGCCCTGTACTTGAGAGGTTACATCGATGGGCAGCCTGTCAACAAGATGTTGGTAGACACCGGAGCGGCAGTTAATATCATGCCATACTCCATGCTACGTCGGTTGGGACGTTCCAGCTCGGATCTGATCAAGACCAATGTGACACTGAGCGATTTCAACGGCCAAGCATCTGACGCACAAGGTGTGCTGAATGTGGATCTAACCGTAGGAAGGAAAACCGTCCCTACGGCGTTCTTTATTGTCGATAGCAAGAGTACCTACGCTGTCCTACTAGGGAGAGATTGGATCCACGCCAACTGTTGCATTCCATCCACGATGCACCAATGCCTAATACAGTGGGATGGAGATGAAGTAGAAGTCGTCCACGCAGATGATTCGGCCGAGGTTTCAACAGCCGGCATGGACGTTTGGGAGACATCAGGCCAAGAGCCGCTCTCGTGCATCAATTTGGACGATCGCGAGCGCATCGACGTGACAAAGAACGGGGTTAGGCTAGTTTTATCCACCGGCCTGACCGTGTAACAAAGCAAACGTCGATGGACGAACGTGGCGAGGCTGATCCTTGTGATCGGCCCCAAAAAATTTATGAAGGGACATCACAAAACCTTCACCGAGCAAGCAACGTGGAGGCCGATTCCAACAATCGGCCAAAATTATCCTCACCATCCATTCTGCCTGGGTTCAACATGTTATCCAACAGAGCCGATACCATCAATTTTCTTGACAGAATCGGCTCGGGGGGGCACCCAGGTGGATAAAACACGAGGATATGCAGTAGAAGTGTCTCATCCTTTGGTGATGGGTATTGAGGTATGGGGGCCGATACGTAAATCGGCCGTAAAAAAATTCAAAATTCGAAAAATTTTGAGCACAGCCGATGCAGCAGACATCGACTTAAGGATATAAAAGCCGATGCATGGCCATCGACTCAAGAGGTATAACTGTCAGGGGATCAATGGAGCAGGAAGTGGACCACGAAGAGAGACTCTAATGGAAGAACTCCTCAATGGAGTGGTTTAATGGCTCAGATCCTCTCTTCAAGAACAATGCCAAGAGCAGCATGGATGTGCAGATCAGGCTAAGGATGGGTTGCGTCAGATCCACCGAAGGAAAGGAGCCGATCTGACCAGCAAGGCGCGAGGAGTAGACTGAAGAAGCTCGGGGGGCAGCTCACCCTGAAGGCTCTCTGCTCTGGGAAGCCGATTTTTGTTGAAATCGGCTGGCTCTACGTTATGATGTGAGGTCAACGGCGGCACATTTGGCTGATTCATTACCTTGCTCGCCTTGACTGAGGCTCGGGGGGCAGCTTGTCCTAAAAGACCAAATCACCAGCCTGCTGCGAATAGCTGTACCAAGTGCTATCATCATCGGCGGAGCTGTCTAACTTGGAGGGATGACTCGAATTGGCCTGTCTCGCAGATCATTGAGAGAAGCTAGTACGTTGCCACCGGACATTGAGCATTGGTTGGGCTAACAAACGGCTAAATCAGCATGAAGGGCATCGGCAAGATCGAAGGAAGTTTTTTCATTGATAATAAGATTTCTTACAAAGAAGAGCCGATTGTTCGACAAAAGGAACAAGATTACTGCAGCTAATCCTATGCTAGTAGATCCCTACTCTAAGGGCATGTCGTTGTCTTCGCCGTCACCGAGGTAGCCGTTGTCATCGCTGCCGTCGGCGAGTTCCTCGTTGTCGCTATCGTAACCTTCAGCGGAGGCTTCTTCCTCGTCATCGTCATCATCCTCATCTGACCAAGCCCAGCCACGGATGCGCTTTGGTGGCGGTTCGTCGGAGGAGGTGTCGTCCTCCTGTTCCTTCTTCATGTCGGAGGAAATATCTTCGTCTTCGTCATCCTCTTTTTCTTTGGTGACGGAGGTAAATTTACCCCGGAAGGGAGGGTCGTCGTCGTCGCTCTCCGCCTCCAGTGCTCCGTCGATCAGGAATCGGAGGTCATCCTCCCCGTCGGTCGTGGGCATGGCCCCATCTGACCAGACGAGATCTTCGCCCTCTGGCACGAAATCGAAGTCCCACTCCCGCTTGTCCCAATGCTTGGGAGCGCGCCGGTTGTACGCCTCCATCTGGTTGGTTTCTGGAATCGACTCGTTTGAGGAGGAGGATTGGAGGGAAACGGAAGAGGAGGAAGAGGATGACATAGCCATGAAAGGAGAGGATTTTTTGGCTGAAGGCTAGTTTGGAGCAGAAGGATGAAGTGGCGAACCATTCGGCACAGATAAATAAAGAGAATGTAGTGGAGATTTAATGCCATGACAGTTCTCGAGGACGTGATG
Organism: Lolium rigidum; assembly: GCF_022539505.1. NCBI lineage: Eukaryota > Viridiplantae > Streptophyta > Magnoliopsida > Poales > Poaceae > Lolium > Lolium rigidum. The sequence goes on from NC_061508.1 coordinate 163,181,155, forward strand.
CCGAAATTGTCAATTCGTACAGAGAAGCCCAGGAGGCGAGGCGTAATGATGGAAGATTCTGCGGCAGTTTCTGCTCTGCCACGACATGACCCGACGAAAGAAGAGCATAATGATTTTGGAAATGTCATTTCCAAAACCAGGGGGGCATGTGTTATCACCAGAATTTGACCGAGTCAGAGGTGGGCCGCGATCAAGGTGGGCTTTAAGAATATATATAGAAGAAATACGTGAATCGGCCTTACATGCAAAGTTTGGGCTAGTTTGCCCTTGTATCTGTAACATATTAGATTGCGTGTCGATTAGTTAGAGTTTTACCCGTGCACGGTTAGGTGCACGCTCGAATTAGAAAGTCCCTTGGACTATAAATATGTATCTAGGGTTTATGGAATAAACAACAACCAACGTTCAACACAAACAAATCTCGGCGCATCGCCAACTCCTTCGTCTCGAGGGTTTCTCCGGTAAGCACCATGCTGCCTAGATCGCATCTTGCGATCTAGGCAGCACAAGCCTACCCACGTTGTTCATGCGTTGCTCGTGCTGAAGCCTTTTTGATGGCGAGCAACGTAGTTATCTTAGGTGTGTTAGGGTTAGCATTGTTCTTAGAATCATATGCTTTCGTTATGCAACCCTTGCACATCTAGCCGCCCTTACACCTATCTTAGGTGTAGGGGCGGCACCCCGCTTGATCATAGTTTAGTAGATCTGATCCGTTACGGTTGCTCCTTGTTCATCAAGGATTAGTTTAACATCCGCATTAGTTAGGCCCTACAAAGGGTTGGAGGATCCAGCGGCGTGTAGGGTGACGTTTGCTAGCCCTAGAAAGGATGTTCCGGGTATCAACCTCGTGTTGGTTTTTAGGCCCTGTCTAGGATCGGCTTACGGTCACCGTGCGCGAGCGCGAGGCCCAATCGTGAGTAGGATGATCCGATTATGCGGTGAAAACCCTAAATCGTCGTAGATCTCATTAGCTTTATCTTGATCAAGCAGGACCACCATATATTCGGACACCTCGTTCGAATCATGGGTGGATCGGCTCTTTGAGCCGATTCACGAGATAACCCGAGAGCCGATCGAGGCTCGTATTTAATGTTTACGTGTATGCCATGCAGGAAACTAAGCGAGGCATCATCAACACCTTCCCGACCAGGTATAGGTCAGGTGGCACGCCCTTGCGATAGCATCGGACGTGTGACCAGGAGGCTTTGCGGGCCGTCGCTCTGAGGGACTGGGGCCAGCCGCAGCCCTAGTTGTTCCCGGCTCTACTGTGTTGCCCGTCTCTGCCCGCCAGGGGGTTTCTGACGTCAACAGTAGTGCTGTTGTAGTCAAATAGAATTTCAAGAACACCTCAATTTGCTTTGTAAGAGAGAGTCAAAAGAGGGTTAGTATGAATGCAGTAGCAAATAAAAATGAACAAGCTAATGTTGTAGCAAATGAATGCAGTAGAAACTTAGCAGATAAAAAGCTACTTGCTATCAAGAATAATGTTGTAGCAAAATAAATGTCGTCAAGAATAATGCAAAATAAATGATGTCAAGCTTGCTATTTTTTTTAATTCATTGCTTGCTGATTTTTTTAATTCATTGCTTGCACTAGAGCTAATAAAGTTCTTGCTGTTTTTTTTAACTCATTGATTGCTATTTTTTTAATTCATTGCTTGCAGTAGAGCTAATGGTTCAATAAAATGAACAATGCAGTAGGTTTTTCAATACAATGTAGTAGGTTTTTTAATAAAATGAAATGCTACTGCCTAGTTGATTTTGAACTGATGCTAGGATTTGTTGGCAGTAGAAAATTTAGGTTTAGAAAATGAAAATGCTTGGGTTAATAAAATGAAATGCTACTGCCTAGGATTTGTTGATTTTGTTAATAAAATAAAATGAAATGAATTTTATGAAATGATCATGCTCATGCTCCCCGGTTGCAAGATGAGAATGCATAGATGGTTTTAGTTCACCTCTGGCCACCTCTCGCCCTAGCAAGAATATTCCTCTCGAACCAAAAATGCCTCTGCCTAGCAAGAATGGACGAGTCTCTCCTGACCCATTTTGGGGAATATTCCCAAGGGCTTGTCTCTCGACCCATTTTGGAGAATATTCTCCCTCTTGTGGATTGACATCACAATTCAAAAAAGAAACCGATGGCATTGTCCTATGTAACACAACTGTTCAGCTTGTGTTCTCATACCCTCTGTGCATGCCCTCCATCCTATATAAATGCCTAGTGTAGTGAACCAGAAAACCACACCAAACATGGACAACCTCGTCCTGGAGTGCAAAGAGGAGGAGCACTGGCTCCAGTGGTGCCTCCGGCTCTAGGGATGCCACTCTTTCCAAGACTTTTTCTATGGGTAGGGCAGACAAGGAGTTGCTAGTGTATCGTAGGAGAAGTGTGCAAGAGAGGGAAGCTTCTGCTGCCAGGTTCAGAGAAGAAGAAGCAGCAGATGGCTTGAGCCAGCTAGGTGTGTTCACATACACTACACAAGTTCTCCCAGTTCCAAAATCCAGACCTAAGGGCATGATCAAACTAAAAAAGTATAAGCATCAGTTGAGGGAAGGAGGACCCACAGAGGTGTTGCCCCACTATGTAGAACCAAATCTTGAAGAAAAGGTTAAAGCTGGAGTTATCTTGTGTTGGCTGAGGAAGGGCATGAAAAAAATCAAAGATTTGGTATCCTAGTTTGTTGTAGTTAGTTGTAGTTTCAGCCATCTAGTTTTAGTGTGTCCTAGGTTGTCTGAATACTTATGTAATGTAAGGGTTGATGTAATGCTTCCATGCAATGATGAGCTTGCTCATGTTGGGTTAAATGATGCTCATGCTCACATGTTGGCAGTAGCTACTGGTTGGCTTGCTCTATAAGCTTGTATTCTTGGTTATGAAGAAGCATATACTGCCTTTTTAAATTTAAGTAATTATCTACTAAAATTTGATTAGCTATTGGTATAATTCTCTTTGAATTTATAAAAAAATTAAGTCACTAGCTACTGCCTTTTGTAATGTATATTTATGAGTAATAGCATTTTCATTTGAAGTCACTAGCATTTCCATATGATGCTCAAGCTTCTGCTATTTAATTATCTCTGGAATTTTATATGTTGATGTTCTTTATTGCTACTGCTAGCTAGGATTTGTTAGCAATTATTGGTTTAAGCTAATGATGCTACTTTGGTTAGTGCTACTGTAAGTGTAAGTGGTTAGTGCTACTGTAAGTATAAGTGTAATGCTCCAGGTTTTGATGCTCCAGGTTTTGATGTAGTTGTATGCTTCAGGTTTTGATGCTTCAGATTTTGATGTAGTTGTAGCTCCAGGGTTTGATGCTTCAGGTTTTTGATGCTCCAGGTTTTGTTGTAGATGCTCTAGGTTTTGATGCTTCAGGTTTTTGATGCTCCAGGTTTGGATGTAGTTGTAGCTCCAGGTTTTGATGTAGTAGTATTTGGATACAATTTTGTATGATGATGAACATGGTTAGAATCTGTGAATATGGTGATGAATGTGGGCTCCAGGTTTTGCAGGGATTTCATTGAGTTGCCCATTTCTCCCGAAGCGTTGATTAACTTCCGTTTCGGTTGAGAAATGGGCACTCCTACGTAGAAAAAATAGCAAAGGTCATGCCGAATTTTTTGGTTGACTTTTGTACTAACTTTTGCCTCTTTTTAATGAAGTGCAAATAAACATGTCGGGTAGCACTTCTAAGCCCGGGAGCCGTAACGAAGAAGCGAGAGAGGCCAACAAGGACTTCGGGAGGGCTACGAGCAGCCCCGGAAGGCCGCCGCCGAGTCGCCCGGCGATGAGGAAGAGGGCCGGGACGCCGCCTCCGAGGGAGAGGGCCGGGGGGCCGCCGACGACACCGACGAGGGCCGGGACGCCGCCTCCGAGGGAGAGGGCCGGGGGGCCACCGCCGACACCGGCGACGATGACGATACCTGGGACGCCGCCGTCGAGACCGGTGAAGAGATGACCGGTGAAGAGAACGCGGCCAACCGCACGGAAGGTGATAGCGGTGGCAACCCTCAGGAGGGTAAGAAGAAGAGGATGGCGAGGAGGCCAAGGAGGGATCGGAGGCCGCAAGTGCTCGCCAACGTCACCGATGCTGTCACGGTAGTCTCCGAAAGTGGCCTACCGATGGAGCCTTCGTGGGTTGCCAAAGGGTACGGCATGCAACTAGGGTGCATCGTCCGTGAAACCGTGCGGATCCTAACTCAGGACCTCAGAAGCAAGGAGAACGAGGCTCTCGCCCAATCCCTCCTCCAGAAGCTTCACCAACGATACACGTTCCCGGAGCCGTTCAATAAGAAGGTGGACTCTTTAGCTCTCACAAAGATGAGCACCGCCTTGAGCAGCTGGAAGAACCGGCTGAAGAGAAAGATCGATGCCGGTGAAAGCTGGGAGAGGATAAGTACCAAAGACCCGTCGATCTCCTTAGAAGACTTTAATGCATTCAAGTCTTACTTACAGACTGACAGTGTTAAAAAATGGACCGCCTGGGGAAGAAAATGCGGGACTTGAACTTAGGGACCCACCATTGCGGAAGCGGCGGTTACCGAGGAAAACATCCCACTTGGGACAAGGAGGATGCCGAGATGGTACGTCCGGGGAAAGAAAACCCCCGGCACAAAATCCAGGATGAACAGGCTAGGAACTTTGTCCGGTCCCGCTACTACTTAGACCGGAAGACGGGGGATTTATTACGGATCACGAAGACGTGAGGGATTTCGAGAAGTACCGGTAAGGATAGTTCTATATTATTTCGCTCATCTTATTAGGCAATGAAGCCAAATGGGCTAACCTTAAGTTCCTTTGTCTGAAGGATGAAGAGTTGACGAAGGCTGGCCCGTCGTCCTGGGGGTCGACGGAACCGTGGGACATGCCTTTCAACAGGGCGATGAACAAATACAAGGAGAGGGAGCTGGACAAGCCACCGACGTCGGGTGGCCGTGTGTCCGGCTTTGGCACAAGTATGAAGCTATCCGAGTACTACGGATCGGATGCCAAGACGAGAAAGCTGGAGAGGAGGTCGTCGGCTAAGGATAAATCCGAGGTTCAGGAGCTGAAGAAGAAGGTGGAGTCACTAGAGAAGCTGGTGGCCGAAAAGCCTGTGGAGAACACGGAGGTGATGAACAAGTTATTGGACGAGAAGATCCGGCAGATCATCCCCCCTGGGTTGATGGAGGGGTTAGCTGCTTGGAATGCGGGAGGTCAAGTGGGGCCAATACATGTGCCCAGCATCAGCGGCATCAACTCAAGCTTCCACATGTCGCCGACGGTGCCGCTCCACCCGACGCCGGCGTCGGGGCTCCACCAGACGCCGCCGCTCCACCCGACGCCGCAGCTCCAACCGCCGCCGCAGCTCCAACCGCCGCCGCAGCTCCAACTGGTCGCATCGACGCCCCCAACCGCCGCCCTTGTATCGACAGTAGCCGAGATCGACGCCATCAAGGAGGTAAACTCATTAGTTACTCCTTCGCGTCATCTTCTTTAACTATATATGCCTTTCGTGACTGCCATCTCACGATGCCCAACATGGCGCCCCTGACTCAGGATGAACAATGCATATTTCTGCAAGCGATGGAGCCCGGCGGCAAGATGGTGGAAGTTGCTAGCGGCCATGTCATGGCTTCCCGCGTTATGCACGGCGCTAGATTGGCGGAAGACGTGGCGAAGGTCAAGTTGGTAATGGTAGTGCCGGAGTACCGCTACGCCATGCCCCCCTTTCAACCTCCGGGCACAGACGAAGGCGACGTTTTGCCCCTTGGGGATTGCACCTCATGGGTTATGAAATGGCCGAAGAACCAGATTCGTCTGGGGGGTCTTCCGAGTGCTAAGAAAAGCACCGGCGCCACCTCCCCTATCATCTGGCCCAAGATCGCCAGCGCCGACGACACCCTTAAGGAACCGGCGGTCGCCGCCCCCACTACCCTGAAGGAACCGGCGGTCGCCGCCGCCACCCGGAAGGAACCGACGATCGCCGCCACCACCACACGCCACAAATAGTTGTTGGGAGCGCTACCGCAACGACCGTCAACTAGACGCACGGTACGCCAAGCGGCGGCATCGCAACCACCACCACCTAAGGTCCAGGACATGGTGCCACTTGATGGCAACGATGTAGATGATGATGATGACATCGATGCCTACATCAACACTGGCGCCTGCAGCCAAGATATGTACATGCCTCCTATGGATGAACAAGCCTTCCGCACACACGGCGATCAACTTGGTCGTCCCCTACGATGACGAAGCAGCGCCTGGTCTTCACGGGTCTTTCTCAAGACACTCCTCCGGAGGCTGGCAATCCAGCTCAAGTCAAGCCTCGCTACCGTTTTCAGCCCTAACACGCTGCGTAAGACGATCATCGGGGAGCCACCCAAATCAACCCCAGCGACCTCAGAAGCACCACCAGCACCCGAAGCACCACCATCAGCACCACCAGCACCCCCAGTAGGTCAGGTGAAAAAGGCAAGGAAGAGAGGAGCCAAGAAGGGCGCATCTTCGAGCCAGCCTACTCCTAAGAGGATCCGGGCCGACGACATGGTACCACCTACACCGGATGGCTTGCCCCGGTGTCATGAAGCTGGTAAACCTACACTGCCTCCGGACATGGAACACCTCGCAAGTGGACCAATGCTCCCTTTGCAGCACTCTATTCATTATCAAGAGAGCTTCCTTCTTAAAGAAAAGGATCCAAATTACCCAGTGTTCTCGGTCAAGGTGCCGTCCGACCAGAACTTCGTCAATGAAGACCCCGCGGATATCTTCTTCATAGCGTTCGAGGACGTCTTCAATCTATTTCACTCGAAACGGCTCGACTATAACTTGGTCCGCCTATACGCGATCAATCTTCAGATGAAGATCAACAGAGAGAAACCCCGCCACATCGCGGTAGCGGATCCCTACTACATGTGCGATAGCCAGCTCCAGGACGGCTCAAGGGCACGGACCAAGGCGGTGCGGTACCTCCAGAACTTCATGCTCATGCACAAAGAGAGCAACACCATTCTTCTGCCTGTCTTTCCCGAGTAAGTACACATCCGCTCACGGCCGTCGTAACTTATGCTTTCTTATATATTTCTTCCATTGCCGATCATTTCCAACATTCCATTTCAATTGCATGTGTTGAGCAGGGACAAATACCGCACACTCATCATCCTAGATCCAAAGTGGTCACTAGCCCAAGTATTTCGACTCGTCGAGTACGACGACGAAGAAAGACTACAAGAGAATAAGGGGTGTTCTCGATGAGGCTATCCTTGGCTACTCCAAAAATGGAGGCACCTTCGACAAGAATGGGCAATATATCAGGCCGGACACTAAAAAGATCGGGTTCAAGCACGTGATCAACTTCCCTTGTATCAAGCAGCCAGCTGGCAGCATTAAGGAGGCCTTCTATGTCCTCCATCACCTTAAAGGGTTTGTCGAGGATGCAGAGATGATGTCTCCGCCACCTAGTAAGCGAGACCCCATTAAAATGTCGGGGGAAATCAGTGATGATGATCTTAGAGAAGACTTCCATCGCATCCAAGTAAAGCTCTCGGAAATTATCTTACAAGATGTATCCAACGGATCGGGGCTCTTACACGCAGTCAGAGCGTTCCCTAAGAGGGATATCGAAGAACGCCTACATAGGCAGGGTGATGGAAGGACGTGGCCGACGAAGGACTTGTACAAGCCGTTCCCGGAGCCGCTCAAGAAGACGTCTCGTTGACCGAGGCCGGTGTGCCTAGCATTACTTTGAATCGATGGACAATTTGTACCGTGTTGTAAACTAAACTTGCTTAATTTGCTCGAAACGGTGGTCGTCGTTGTTGGACTTCAATTACTATTGTAGTCGTTATCGTTGAACCATATTACTTATGTGATACCGATGCTATATGTCTTTTAGGTTTATTATTATTTCCTTGCTTTAATTCTTGTGAATATGTATGCATGTGAACCCTCTAACTCTTTCCATTGCGTTATATACTAATATGCCTTGTGTCCATAGAGATGACGTACAACGTCGTGTTCGAGGGGCGGGTTCCAGGAGTGTACGAGGAGTGGGAGGAGTGCAAGAAATAGGTGCACATGTTCAGCGGCAACTGCTACAAAGGGTACCCGACTAGACATGAGGCGGTTGCCAAGTGGAGGGCGCACCAAGCGAACAAGAGCAAGATGAAGACCTTCCTTGTGCTCTCGCTCTTGCTCACCATCGTCGCGGCGGTACTCTATTTCATCCTAGTGTAGGCGGCGGCCGGTGTCACTTCGTTTGTATCTAGAGATGATGAGAACTTAATTAATTTGCATGGATTATGAGTTGTATGGAGCTATATGTATAACTCGATCGGGCTCTAAGTAATGTGATGATGATGTGATGATTATATATGTCCATATTATATCTGTCTATATTATATCAGTATATAACCTGTATACGGTGTATAAAACCAGTATAAAACCTGTATAATACACCAGGGAGCACAAAATAGAGTATACCTGTAGATTGTTCTGTGGCGCACCAAAACATAATTCTGTGGCGCACCTATTTCTGTGGCGCAGCTACATCTCATGCGCCACAGAACTACTTATTTCTGTGGCGCACCGGACCTAGTGCGCCACAGAAACCTTAATTCTGTGGCGCACTGCCAGATGCGCCACAAAAACCTTATTTTTGTGGCGACGTTTCTGTGGCGCACCTCCCGTGCGTCACATAAGCCCATTTTCGTGCGCCACTGATGAGGCTTTTCCTACTAGTGACACCTACGCATCAATGGATCTCGACAGCATCTGACCAGTTCGTTGGGACAGCGGCGACATGGTTGGAATCATTCTTGCACCAGCATAAACAACCGACCTGGTCTGAATTTGTTGCAGCGGTGATCACGCGGTTTTGCAGAAATCAACACCCTGTGTTGGTCAGACGATTGATTCACATTTCTCAGACATCATCAGTTGAGGATTATGTCACTCGATTTGCTGAGTTGATGGATCAGATCACAGCTTATGAAATTAACCCTGGTCAGACACACTACACCACCAAATTTATTGATGGTTTGCAACCTGGTGTTCGCATTCTTGTGGCAATACAGCAACCTCGTGATCTAGACACTGCTTACTCATTGGCCTTGTTGTATGAGGAATTGGGTGAGGAATGTGGGCCTGTTATTTCTGAGCAGCCAAGACTGTCGCCAAACAGACGATTCTATCAGCCAACATTTTCTCTGCAGTCCAAACCTCCTCCACAGCCTCCTGCCAGATGGGTTTCACCAAAGGTGGAGGAGAAACGTCAAGCTGAGACACAAAGGGTTATGCGGAAGAGAAGTGGCAGAGATTGAGGGCGTACAGAAGGGCTAAGAATTTAAGCTTCACCTGTGGTGATAAGTATCACCGGGAGCACATATGCAAGAATATTGTTCCCTTACACATAGTGCAAGAAATGGTCGAGTATATGCAGCCGTTTGTGCCTGATGAATGTGAAGATGAAGAACAACAAGGGGAGCAACCAATACAGCATCGCGACCCTCACTTGATGTTGCTATCGGCTGCTGCTGTCAATACATCAATCACAGTTCCTAAGACTATGATACTGAAGGTTCAGATTCAGGGAGTGGACATGTTATTCTTGGTCGATTCAGGGAGTTCCTCATGCTTCATCGACAGACACAAGGCACAGCTGCTCAAGGGTGGTGCACCACTGCTCGTGTTGTCAATGTTAAGGTAGCTGGGGGGGCAATTCTCTCCTGTGCTGAGTATTTTCCCCAATTGGCTTGGACAGTGGAAGGCACTGAATTTCGTGACGATTTCAAGGTGCTGGACTTGGGCAGCTATGACGGCATCATAGGTCTGGATTGGCTTGGCAAATATAGTCCTATGATTACACATTGGGACAAAGGGTGGATCGCAGTACCTAAAGATGGCCAACTTGTGATACTCCAGGGCGAAGGATCACAGTTCTGTATCAACGCTCTTGTGGAGATAAATTTGATTACTGACGCTGCAGAACGAGCTCCAATTCCAATTCCTCCACAAGTGCAAGCTATCTTGGACAAGTTTGCTTCAGTTTTTGCCACTCCCACCGCATTGACGCAAAGACGCCGTTATGATCATCATATCCCGCTAATACCTGGAGCACGCCCTGTTTCCATGCGTCCCTATCGTGTGGCGCCAGAATTAAAAACAGAAATAGAGAAACAGGTGCAGGAATTGCTCGAACAAGGTGTGATTCAGTTGAGCAGCAGTCCGTTTGGTTCACCTGTTATACTGGTCAAAAAAGGGGACAAGACCTGGCGCTTGGTCGTTGATTACAGACACTTGAACGCTTTGACAGTAAAAGGAAAATACCCTCTTCCCATCATTGATGAGCTACTGGACGAGTTGGCTGGTTCCAAATGGTTCTCCAAACTGGATTTAAAAGCTGGATATCACCATATTCGTTTAGCTCCAGGCGAGGAGGCAAAGATAGCTTTCCAAACCCATAATGGCCACTATGAATTCCGTGTGATGGCCTTCGGACTAACAGGAGCTCCAGCTACCTTTCAGCATGCTATGAACGCTACCTTGGCCCCCGTCTTGAGAAAATTTGCCTTGGTTTTCTTCGACGACATATTGATCTACAGTCAAACCTATGACGATCATTTGCAACACTTGGCCACTGTCCTCAACATTCTGCAGAAGGATCAATGGCAGGTCAAGTTATCCAAGTGTGCCTTTGCTCAAGAGAAAATTAATTATCTAGGTCATGTGATCTCAGCAAAAGGTGTTGCAACTGATGCCACGAAGATTCAGTCAGTGGAGAATTGGCCAACACCGACAAATCTTAAGGAGCTGAGGGGGTTTCTTGGCCTTACAGGTTACTATAGGAAATTCATTAAGCACTCTGCAATCATCATCCAGCCGTTAACTACATTACTCAAGAAGGGTACAATATTTGTTTGGACACTTGACACTGATACAGCTTTCCAAACTCTGAAAAAGGCATTGATAACAGCTCCAGTCTTGGCTCTACCCCGGTTCAATGAGCAGTTTGTCGTTGACACGGATGCTTGTGATGTCGGTATTGGTGCAGTTTTGTCACAAGGTGGCCATCCTCTCGCTTATGTCAGCCGTGCTTTGGGTCCCAAAAATAGAGGCTTGTCAGTGTACGAAAAGGAATACTTAGCCATTTTGTTAGCTGTGCAACAGTGGCGTTCTTACCTGCAGATTGGGGAATTTATCATCAGGACGGATCACAAAAGCCTAGTACACCTCACGGATCAACGCTTACACACGGAATGGCAGCAGAAAACCTTGACCAAGTTGATGGGTCTACAATATAAAGTGATGTATAAGAAAGGAATCCACAATGGGGCAGCTGATGCACTCTCCAGGAAGCCCGCGAGCAGCTCTCCATTGATGTCTGTCATAACGATTCAGCCGGCATGGCTTGCATCTGTCAGAGCAAGCTACGAGGACGACGAAGTAGCACAACATCTCTTACAGAAATTTGCAGTAGCACCAGCTGAGGATGGCAATTATATCTTAGATCATGGTATACTGCGTTACAAAGGGCATATTTGGGTTGGTGAAGATGAACAGCTGCAACAACGTATCATTTCAGCATTCCATGATAGTCCCCAAGGTGGCCATTCAGGATTTCCGGTTACCTATCGCCGGCTGGTCTCCTTGTTCAAATGGACGTCCATGAAAAGTATGACAAAGGAATATGTGAGAACTTGTCATGTTTGCCAGCAAGCAAAACCCGAGAGAATTCATCCACCTGGTTTACTACAACCATTGCCAATACCATCTGCTCCATGGGAAACGGTGACCAAGGATTTCATTGACGGCCTACCATCATCTAAAGGATACAACTGTATCCTCGTAGTGGTTGACAAACTCACCAAATATGCACATTTCATTCCTCTGAAACATCCTTATAATGCAAGCAAGGTTGCTGACCTCTTCGTGGATAATATCTACAGGCTTCACAGTATGCCACTGAACCTGGTCTCTGACCGTGATCCTGTCTTTACTTCGCTGTTCTGGAGGTCTCTGTTTAAGGCCACTAGGACCAACCTTAAGATGAGCACAGCAAACCATCCGCAGACGGATGGGCAAACCGAAAGGGTTAATCAGTCAGTGGAATGCTATTTGCGTTGCTTCATCAGTGCTCACCCTCAGCATTGGGTCAAGTGGATCGCTCTCTGTGAATTTTGGTATAATACTAACTGGCAAGCTTCGTTGGGCAAAACACCGTTTGAGCTTCTCTATGGCAGGCAGCCCAGGTATTTTGGTATCTCTGCTTCAGACAACATTGCATCTGCAGACACTCAAACATGGCTGGATGAACGAGCGTTGATTATGTCTTCTGTCCGTCAACATTTGCTGCGCATGCAACAGCGAATGAAGCACCAGGCAGATAAGAACAGGACAGAGAGAGTTCGTAGTTGGTGATGAAGTGTTCCTTAAGCTGCAGCCATATATTCAGTCATCTGTGGTTCGACGAGTCAGTCAGAAACTAGCTTTCAAATTCTTTGGTCCGTTCAAGATTACGGAGAAGATTGGGCAAGTTGCTTACAAGCTGGCATTACCCGAGTCAAGCAGAGTCCATCCAGTGTTCCATGTGTCTCAGCTGAAACCGTGCATAGGTAATCCTCGCCCCAGCTTCGCAACAGTTACCTTCTTCACTGGATTTCTTTCAGGTTCCAGTACGAGTTCTTCAGCAGCGTGCTCGCCAAGTGGGTCACCGTACGATCGCTCAAGTTCTGGTTCAGTGGAGTGGCTCGTCTCCAGCACAAGCAACCTGGGAAGACCAAGACGCATTGCAGCAACATTTTCCTCATGCTCCTGCTTGGGGACAAGCAGGTCTTCAACAGCGGGGGAATGTCAGCGACCCTGCTACCACTGATGACCAAGGCGAGGGCGGGAACGACACTGAAGCATTCGAATCATCGCCAAGAAGCATGGGCCAGCCCACGAGAAGCAGACGGCCTTCGTCGCGCTACGCGGGAGACAACTGGACCAAGTGAAGCCCGGCCAATCGTAGCTATGCTATATATATTCTGATCCCGTGCCGGAGTTAGGGAGGTTGTAATTGCTTTCGAACCCGGCTGATGCCGTGGATGACTTGCTCGGGGGTGGAAGGGTGGTTTATCGAGCAAAACTAGAGTTGTTGAGGAGATCTAGCTTCCTTGTCGTGAGATCCGATCTAGTAGCACCTTACACACACACTCTCTCTCTCTCTCTCTCTCTCTCTCTCTCTCTCTCTCTCTACTTCTTTTTTTTTGGCACTCAATGCAAATGTTTACACCACATAACTTGTTCACAGTACTACACCTCTGTTGTGCAAACCGAGGCACAATTTTTTGTAATTTATGTAATAGCCACCCATCACGAGATTAAGCAAGATGCTGGCACCTAGTTACATCTCACTCCGCGATTTGTTTGCAAGTTCCTTCGCTAGTAACTTGGATCATTCAGATGTGGGTTTATTCCCCAAGCGTACCAAATCTCAAACCAGTACTTGCGTTGGGTCTTTAATCCATCCTCTCTCAATTGCTCGCTTTAGTTTTGCCTCCTCCAACTTCTTGCTGAAACCAAGACTTTTGATGGCATGCTTATCCAAGTAGATGGTGAACTCGCTGGGGATGAAGGAGTTGCCAAAGAAGAAGGTCCTGCCGAAAAAATCGGCCCAGCTCGGTAGTTCCTCTTCTGCTACTTGCTTTTCATCTTCTTCGGCTATATAGAGGGCGACCGCTCCCAGCTCCTTCTTCTTCAGGTCAACCTCAATCAGCCAGGAAATACACTCCCTATCACTCAACACAAAGCAGACAACATTGTGATCAACCAAGGTCATGGTAGGAAACTCTGGACGGAGCAGTGGAAGGCGCTTGTCAGAGGCAAGGATATCCCAGAGATCCCCAGCTTTCATAGTGGCATCTACTTGCCATTCACTGTTGGTCAGATTCCATGTTGTGATTTTGAAAGTAGAATGGTGAGGACTATGCACACTGCGGCCTGCAAGATCGCTGATACAGATAAGCTTAATCATGCCGCTCTCAGTGGCACAAACACGGCGTGCTGGGTCAGGACACCCCCTGTCGATGTAGAGACGACTAGGATCCAGAGCTTGAGGCATTGGGACATAGTGCGGCTGCTTCGTAAGATCACCATGGACGGGGACAAAGAACAATCCAAGGTAGCAATCGACCCAGCACAAGGAGGAATCACCATAGGGGATGACAACGTCCGTCTGCCAGGAATCGCTAAACAAGTCTGGGGCGTCTTTGGAAAAAGGCATCTGCAGCTTCTTAACATCCCATTCCATGGCCTCATCCCCTTCCCCAGGTGCATGGCGTAGCAGGCAAAGCTCACCATCACAAGAGAGCTCCGCCACTGTGAACTCCTCCTCGCCGTGGCACAGCAGGCCGATGTCTTCCTTGCACATCGGCCGCTGCTGCTGGCGCCGGTATGGGTAGAATAACGTGTCAATTTCCTGGTCCACTTGCCCACCCTTGAAGCAAGGCGGCAGCCGCCTGAGCAACGGGGACTTGTCCGAGCGGCCGGAGGCTGTGTAGACGAAGTAGTCGATGGGGTAATAGGGGGTCGGCGCTGGTCGGCGTGGGGGACGTAGGCCTGGAGAAGTATGGAGTGGCTATGAGCCGCGATGACGTAGGGCGGATGCACCTCATTCATCTCCTGCTCCGGCCTGAGCCCTTCTGGCCAGTGAAGGTAGAGACGAGACACCGCCGGGGGCGACGCGACCCTGAGTGAGACGGCGAGGGTTTGGCCGGTGCAGGTGTCGGAGGGCCCCGACAGCGTGCCGCCGGCTGTTGTCCCGTCCCTGACGGCCTCGTCCCCGCTCACGTTGGTGCAGTGGACGACGCGATCCAGCATCAACCAGCGCAGGTGAGGGTCGGAGGCGACGAGCGGTGGCTCTACCCCTACCCGGCTGCGACGGGTGGTCATGGCGGACGACGCCGCCAAGGAAAGGACAATTCAGATCTAGGGTTATACAGGCCCGTTTAATGGACAGTAGGAAATATTGTATGATTCATAACATTTTTTATTAAGAGAGAAGTTTAATTTACCCCCTAAACTCATCTCAAAGTTCAGATTACAACCCTTAACTTTACTTTGGTTCAATCTTCAACCCTGAATTCTATAAACCGTTCGGAATTGAACCTTCTACCCTTTTTGACAAGTTTTGAACCGGCCTATATTATGTCAACTCATCAACATACAACATACACAGTACATGTACTTCCTCTCTCTCTCTCCATATCGCATAATCACCTCATGCCTCATCATGATCGTCTTCCTCCCTGGAACGAGGCCATGCGTCCACAGAGGGGTGCCTCCATTAGATAATAACACTCGGCGTCTGCTCTCTACACATCACATGTCGTGCCCAGCCTTCCGCCAGCATGGGGCAACCACCACGCAGCGCAGCGAGCCGCGGGAGAGACATTTTTATTCCGGTGGGTGAAGAGATGAAGATGAAGCATAGATTTGAAGATGAAGAGTTATAGACATAGAATACATGTACGTACTATTTTACTAATACAATACATTACGTGACAAGAAAACCCGACTTAAGACAATGCAAGGAGTGATTCTGAACCGTTTTTAGAATTCAGCGTTAAAAGTTGAACCAAAGTAAAGTTCAGGGTTGTAAGCTAAACTTTGAGACAAGTTTAGGGGGGTAAATTAGACTTCTCTCTTTTATTAATCAGACGTTTGGCAGATTTGTATTGACTATTGAGTCCGTTTAGTCCCAGCCTGAAAGCACGGCATAAGCTGCAGTCTGGAACAGAACCCGTACACAACCAAGTCGAGCGAGCAAACCTGCGAATGATGCAACACCTAGTCTGATGAGCATATGAGGCAAGCTGAACACGGAGGAGATGCCGACAGCCTCGCCAGACCAGCCGCAGAAACTCCAGCGTGGTGAGCAAACAACTAAGGAAAAAGTCTGATTGACATAATCAACATCACCGAACACATCTAGAAACAACAGAAACAACAGGATCAGAGCACCATGCCAAGAGGAGATGCACGGCGCCGGAAACACGGCACTCCTCGTGTATCCATGACCACGCCGACCTCACCGTATGATGTGAGCATAACTCTTTGGGTACTTGATATTGCCATACCGGTCCGGTGCAGACTATGAAACTGTACCAACACAAGAACTCAAGAAGCTGGACCCACAAAGAAAATCAACTTGAATTACAAGAAAGAAGACTCCAATACGAATCCTAGTAGGACTCTTGTAAACCCTAACTTGACTGATATATAAAGCCAGGCAGGGGCACCCCTTAGGCCTCGTTTGGTTACAACAAACTCGGCGGGATCCCGGCCTTTCCCCGGGGAGATTTTTCCCCTAGTCTGGAGGTCGGGAAACTAATCCCGAGGATTTGCTCCTGTTTCTGCCTATTCCCGGCCGGGAATATTTTCCCGGGGAAGTTCGGCCCGAACAGCCAAACGAGCCCTTAGACATAATGAGAAACATAAATCATAGAGGCGATATGCCTAGATACTACAACCCGCAGATTAGAACTAGACTAGATCCAACAACTCCCACTATAGCGGCCCCCTGTACACATATTTTCATATGTTGAATTGCTAGCAGGACGTAGCGATCCTCCACCGCGGGGACGTGAACCTGGGTACGTCGCGTACCGTCTCGCTCCCGGAACCTCCATCGTTGCCTTCCTCTAAACCCAAGCCCCTCATGGTGGGCATTGTCGAGGAACCGCCTCGTCAATTGGCGCCGTCTGTGGGAAACGCGACGACTGGATTTCGTCATCCGGGCGGGGTTTACCATCATCGAGAACAACACGATCAGATTTGGTCGGCTCTTTCGGTTCATCAGCTTTCTCACGTTGTTTGGGCGAAGCAGTCTTTCCGCGTGGGCATCAAGCAAAAAAAAAGTAAAAGAAAGAATTCTCGTCTAGATCGGTTCAGAGAAAACCGCGTACTGTATTTGTACGGAGATCCACCAACGGCACAGCAGCTCTGTACAGCTGCGCAGCCGCGCTCATCAATTCGCTCCAAGGAGAAGACCCATGAATGAAAGGAAATTCACATGAAGATCTCCAACCGTGCGGCCAAAAGGGATCATCAAGAAACAAATCATCAAGTGAAGGGCGTACTCGCCACCACGAGTTCACCAGT
Organism: Lolium rigidum; assembly: GCF_022539505.1. Taxonomy (NCBI): domain Eukaryota; kingdom Viridiplantae; phylum Streptophyta; class Magnoliopsida; order Poales; family Poaceae; genus Lolium; species Lolium rigidum. The sequence continues at coordinate 163,198,282 of NC_061508.1, forward strand.
ACGCACCCGCCGGCATGAACATGGTTTTTGCGCCGCAATATGCCTGCAGATTGAAACAAAGATTCGACTGCTTTGTCGGTTGACCGTGCCTACCACCGCGCACTGGTTGCACTCGGAGCTTACATGTCTACGATCCGACATTGTGGACTCGATATGTTCGGGTGCTCTCCCATCACGGATCGACCATATCAACTGCGTCCTCTTCATCGGCCAAGTCAGCTAGGCGCCGCATGGACTATCTTGGGTGGCGGAATTATTTCAACTGCGCCCGCCGCATGGACTATCTTGGGTGGCGGAATTATTTCGACTGCGTCCGTCGTATGGAGTATCTTGGATGGCGCAATTATTTCGACTGCGCCCGCCGCATGGACTATCTTGGCTGGCGGAATTATTTCGACTGCGCCCGCCGCATGGACTATCTTGGGTGGCGGAATTATTTCGACTGCGTCCGCCGCATGGACTATCTTGGATGGCGGGATGGCGGGATGGCGCAATTATTTCGACTGCGCCCGCCGCATGGACTATCTTGGGTGGCGGAATTATTACGACTGCGCCCGCCGCATGGACTATCTTTGGTGGCGGAACTATTTCGACTGCGCCCGTCACATGGACTATCTTCGGCCGCGCAACTATTTCGACTACGCCTGCAGAACTAAGTGTTCATCTTCCCTTCGCCACACCCGATGATCGGGGAGGTGCCATTACATTGTTACCTCCAGTACTTTTGATTACTCGGTGGATTTATTTTCCCCGAATCAGTGGATTTATTTTCTTCATCACCTATGATTATCAATGGATATCATCTTATATAAATGATCCGATGAACTCCTGGGTCAAAGGCTTCATCATCTACGATTACTCGATGGACTTATCTTCTTCGGCTTTGGATATATCTTCTCCCGATGAACTTCCGGGTCAATGGCTTCATCACCTATGGTTATTAATTGATTTATCTTCTTCAACTCTGGATATATCTTCTCCCGATGAACTCCCGGGTCAATGGCTTCATCACCTATGGTTATTAATGGATTTATCTTCTTCAACTCTAGATATATCTTCTCCCGACGCACTCTCGGGTCGGTGGATTCATCATCTGGAATATTCAATGGATATCATATTATATAATATTGACCTGATGCGCTCCTGTCGGGAGCGCTGGAATTACTCGGGGGCTCTTGGAGTATCTTCAAACTATTGCGTTTACTCCCATCGGGAGCACTGGAATTCAAGAAGAGATGAAGATCTCCGACTATTTTTACTACTCCCAACGGGAGCGCTGGTTTGTTGGAATTCAAGAAGACATGAAGATCTCCGACTATTTTCGCTACTCCCGACGGGAATGCTGGTTCGCTGGAATTCAAGCAAGATTTGAAGATTCTTTATACCTGAAGTTATCATCTAAAAAATCCTCTGAAAATACGAGCGCTGCAATAGATGGTAATCAACGGGACTTATAACATACAAATATCCTTTTGCTAAAGCCTCAAGATTACGAGAGTGCTGTGAATAGCAAGGATACACAATTATATACTTACAAACAAGGCCCATGCCGGTACTTTAAACTACAGAAGTACTAAACAGCGACGGAGTCATCGGCAGGCATAGTTCCTTCGATTCGTTCAGGGGCTGCCGCCGAAACATGCGCAATCGGATGGAGCGGAGTTGCAATTACTGAAGGTTCATCGAACCTGCAACATGGGCTGATCACTCAAAGAATTCGCCTCCGATAACTTTCGTACAAATAGCATCACCGATGCCAAAAAGAAGAGCATCAAGGTTTGCTCAAATATTTGCCACCGGCACCTGAAGAAAAACTATAACATCGAGTTGCTCGACTTGAGTCTACTCACGGTTGCAAGCATCCGTGCCCAGACTCATGGGGCTACTCCAATCGGGAGCGCTCGACGCGCACCCGATAAAATTATCGACTCCTCCAGGATATCACCCAAATTATCGACTCCTCGATATCACCTAAATTATCGACTCCTCCTGGATATCACCTAAATTATCGACTCCTCTGGAATATCATCTGAATTATCGACTCCTCTGGGATATCATCTGAATCATCGACTCCTCTGTGACATCATCCAAATCATCAATTCCTCTATCTATGACATCATCAGAGTCATCGGCATCATGTTCTCAGAACTCGAAGACATGTACGTTATTTGACTCAGCATTTTTTACACCCTATACATAACTATTTCATATTTATTTACAGGCTCGGGGGCTACTCCCACCGGGAGCGCTGGTCGCGCACCCGAGAAAAATATGGAAACCTCGCCAACAAAGAAGAATAAACCTAAAGACGTCGGCATCAACTTCAAGATCTTCGAGTAGTACAACTTGAGTGTATGTGTGGCTTCAAGCACCCGTCCATAGACTCGGGGGCTACTCCCATCGGGAGCGCTTCGCGCACCCGACAGAAAGCGACTTCGACTCTACATCAAGCACAAGATTCAGCATTCAACAGATGATCAAGACATTCGGATAATGACAACTTTAGTCCCTGCCCGAAGCTTCATTTCGGCCAGACACTCGGGGGCTACTGATGTGGGCATAACCCTTCGGGTACTTGATATTGCCATACCCGGTGCAGACTATGAAGCTGGACCAGCACAAGGACTCAATAAGCTGGACCCACAAGGAAAATCAACTTGAATTACAAGAAAGAAGACTTCAATATGAATCCTACTAGGACTCTTGTAAACCCTAGCTTGGCTGATATATAAAGCTAGGCAGGGGCACCCCTTCGACACAATGAGAAATATAAATCATAGAGGCGACACGCCTAGACACTACAACCCGATGATGGCGTGTAAGACACACGTCCGTTGGGAACCCCAAGAGGAAGGTGTGATTCGTACAGCAGCAAGTTTTCCCTCAGTAAGAAACCAAGGTTATCGAACCAGTAGGAGTCAAGGAACACGTGAAGGTTGTTGGTAGCGGAATGTAGTGCGGCGCAACACCAGGGATTCCGGCGCCAACGTGGAACCTGCACAACACAATCAAAGTACTTTGCCCCAACGTAACAGTGAGGTTGTCAATCTCACCGGCTTGTTGTAAACAAAGGATTAAATGTATAGTGTGGAAGATGATGTTTGTTTGCGAAGAACAGTAAAGAACAAGTATTGCAGTAGATTGTATTTCAGATGTAAAGAATGGACCGGGGTCCACAGTTCACTAGTGGTGTCTCTCCCATAAGATAAATAACATGTTGGGTGAACAAATTACAGTTGGGCAATTGACAAATAGAGAAGGCATAACAATGCACATACATATATCACGATGACTACTATGAGATTTAATCAGGGCATTACGACAAAGTACATAGACCGCTATCCAGCATGCATCTATGGCTAAAAAGTCCACCTTCAGGTTATCATCCGAACCCCTTCCAATATTAAGTTGCAAACAACAGACAATTGCATTAAGTATGGTGCGTAATGTAATCAACACAAATATCTTTAGACAAAGCATTGATGTTTTATCCCTAGTGGCAACAGCACATCCACAACCTTAGAACTTTCTGTCACTATCCCAGATTCAATGGAGGCATGAACCCACTATCGAGCATAAATACTCCCTCTTGGAGTCACAAGTATCAAATTGTCTAGAGCCTCTACTAGCAACGGAGAGCATGCAAGAACATAAACAACACATATATGATAGATTGATAATCAACTTGACATAGTATTCCATATTCATCGGATCCCAACAAACACAACATGTAGCATTACAAATAGATGAGCTTGATCATGATAGGCAGCTCACAAGATCTAATATGATAGCACAATGAGGAGAAGACAACCATCTAGCTACTGCTATGGACCCATAGTTCAGGGGTGAACTACTCACACATCAATCCGGAGGCGATCATGGTGATGAAGAGTCCTCCGGGAGATGATTCCCCTCTCCGGCAGGGTGCCGGAGGCAATCTCCTGAATCCCCCGAGATGGGATTGGCGGCGGCGGCGTCTCTGAAAGGTTTTCCGTATCGTGGCTCTCGGTACTGGGGTTTTCGCGACGAAGGCTATAAGTAGGCGGAAGGGCAGAGTCGGAGACGACGTGGGGGCCCCACACCATAGGCCGGCGCGGGCCCCATGCTGGTCGTGCCGCTCTATGGGTACGGGCCCTCGTGGTCCCACTTCGTATCCCCTTCGGTCTTCTGGAAGCTTCGTGGAAAAATAAGACCCTGGGCGTTGATTTCGTCCAATTCCGAGAATATTTCCTTTCTAGGATTTTTGAAACCAAAAACAGCAGAAAACAACAACTGGCTCTTCGGCATCTCGTCAATAGGTTAGTGCCGGAAAATGCATAATAATGACATAAAGTGTGTATAAAACATGTGAGTATCATCATAAAAGTAGCATGGAACATAAGAAATTATAGATACGTTTGAGACGTATCACCCGCAGATTAGAACTAGACTAGATCCAACAACTCCGCCTATGGCGGCCCCCTGTACACATATTTTCATATACTGGATTGCTAGCAGGACGTAGCGATCCTCCACCGCGGGGACGTGAACCTGGGTACGTCGTGTACCGTCTCGCTCCCGGAACCTCCATCGTCGCCTTCCTCTAAACCCAAGCCCCTCATGGTGGGCATTGCCGAGGAACCGCCTCGTCACCGCACGAACACCACGCAAAGAGGACGCGCTCACGCGCGGCGCCATGGACGGGCAGAGGGGCCGCACGCTGTCGGCGGCAGACCTCCCAGTCCGACAGATCCACCTACTTCTCTGTCAGGGATGCTTCCCATGTCGTTGCACGCTGGTGCCGCACTCGGGATCCCCGCGATTTCGGCGCGCGTGGGCCTACAGGTGAGTGGCGGCTGGGTTGGGGCGAGGCGTGAAGGGACTACCCGACGAGGGGAGGCAGGCGAGCGGGTCGTGGCTTCGGCCTGGTGGGCGCGCGCGCAGCGGCGATCAACACAGAGCGGTTTGCGCGCGTGATTTGGAACGAGGCAGGAGCGCTGCGGGCGGACGCGGATGCAGGGAATCGAGCGGGGATTCGAGGAGAGGAGCTGGCGGAAGCGAATGGAAGGGCGATGTGGCTGGTGGCGCAAGGCGAGGTAGGCCACGGGGAGGGCGAGGTAGCAGAGGCGGAACCGGCAGCAGTGGGCGTGCCGTCTGGAGCAAGCGCGAGCGAGGCAGGCGATGGGCGGAGAGAAAAAGAATAGCCAACCGGTACAATGGTAGATTGCAGTATTATGCGATTTGGTGGGAGTGTAAAACGGTCCAAAAAATGTTGTTGACCAAACTTTTTAGCAGAAACCTTAACTCCTTTATTATTAGGTATAGAAGCATTACATTCTCAACGTATTGCCGGTTCTCGCGACTTTCATTTTCTCCCCCCTTGGGTAGAACTAATTCGAAACCTGATCTCTAGATTTAGTGACATCGAGAATGGAACCGTACGTAAATCGGTGTCAAGAAAATAATACACCTTATGTAGTTTCGTACCAATGTCATTGGTGCCAACCTTACTTCGGCACCATACAACTTGATGCCAACCTGCCTCGGTAGTTGTGTTACATTTGCATCGATCTGCGCAAACGCACAACTTCGGTTCTATTTTCGATGGAGCCAGCACCATGCGGCTGTGACCTGCTTCGATGTTGTGTTCCGTTAGCGGCGGAATTCCCATTCTGGCTACTCCCTCCGTCCTCAAATAAGTGGACATCTAGCCTCTAAATTTTGTCCACAAAAGAGTGTACTCCTATCTTCCCAATGCAATTTAATTGTTTCTCTCTCATCGCACGGAAATCAAACCCAATAATATTGAGCACATATTCTTCTTGCTTTTTACATGCAATTAGCTTATTGGAGATGAAAGAATTAAAGAGGAGAGATGCATGTTCCCAATGTACTTTTCACTCCACCTCATAATTTATCTTGAAAACCCACAGGTACACTTATTTGTGGACGGAGGGAGTAGGTTCCTTTGCCGTAGCTAACGCCACCTTCAATGGTGATTGGTGGACCATATATCGGACAACCATTCTGTCTGCTTTGATCAGTATACGGTGGGCAGGCAACATAGAAAAGGCTCAGGTTGGTTTGGACCTGGCAGCGGCCCTAACGGCGGACCGCATTTGGTTCACGGCCTTGCTTTTGCGGGCTATTTTTCAAACTGATTTCAAAGCATATGCTACGGTTTTTGAATAATTACAACATATATTAGCACAAATTGCATAAAATAGTAGCACAAATAATAGCAATGTTTTGAATAACACAAATAGTAGCACCTAGTCCTCACAACAAACACAGAGTCATAGGTCATAATTTATTACAAACAATGGAATGAAATTCAAATGGAGGGCTAACTATTTTCCACAAGGTTTCACATATGTCGGACCAATTCATTCTGGAGTCGGTTGTGAGTACTCTATTCTGTAGGCATCTGGACACGTTCTCGTTAGTGATTTCAACATTCATATGCAGATACTCGTAGGGACCAACATGCTTGGCTCGAGTCTTGCGGTCATTCTCGATGATCATGTTACGCATGATCACACAAGCTTGCATCACCTCCCATAATTGGTCGTGAGACCAGGAAAGAGCAGGTAACCGAACCATAGAAAATTAAGCTTGAAGCACTCCAAATGCCGCTCGACATCCTTTCAGCAGCTCTCCTGACGCTCAGCAAAGTGGCAATTCTTCTAACCCGTCAGCGCGGGGATTTTCTTGATAAATCTCACCCATGTTGGATAGATACCATTGGCTAGATAGTAGCCTTTGGTATATTGGTTGCTATTGATCTCATAGTTGCATGGTGGAGCATGACCTTCCACAAGTTTCAAAAACACCAGAGAGCGCTGCAACACGTTGATGTCATTGTGTGATCCCGCCATGCCAAAGAAAGAAGGCCAAATCCATAGGTCATAATCTGCCACAACTTCAATAACCATACTTCAATATCCATGATCTCCTTTGTATAAACCATGTCAAGTGAACGGGCAGTTCTTCCATGACCAATGCATGCAATCGATACTTCCAACTATTTCAGGGAATTCAATTGCTGCATTATGTGCCATGATCATAGCAGTCTCTGCTTCAGTTGACTCTCTCAAATAGTACGAGCCAACTTTCTCACCACGGCTTGGCAGAATTTGTACATGCACTCAATGGCAGTGGATTCACACATGCGAAGGTAGTCGTCTTGTGCATCGGCAGGTGCTCCATATACAAGCATCCTCATGGCGGCGATGCATTTCTGGATCGACGAGAAGCTAGCCGTGCCAACGGCGTCATGCTTCAACCTGAAGTAGGGGTCTAACTCTCTCACGCCATGAAGGATATCATGAACAAGTCATTTCTCATCATAGCGCCGCTGAAAATTGCCAGCATGTGTTGCATTGTCAGAGTAGTACAACATAGTATGACCCTCCAACCTCTGCAAGGGCTCCGAATTTTTTCTTCCCGGCCTTGAACCTCCACGGCACAACCTCTTATTCTTCTCCTCCTCGGCTTCATCAAGCATTTTTTGAAGGCAAGCAATGATCGCCAAGTGCTCGCGAACGTCATCATCGCAAGCTGCATCGTCAACAAGCATTTGTTGGATCATCTCGTCGTCGCTGTCCATGTCTATGAGGAAAATCAAATAGTTAGAAATTCGTGGTGGCAATGGGGACAACGAATAGCGACGGGCGGTGCCTACTGGACAAACGATCGAACACCTTCTGCGCGCGGCGAAGGGGGGGTGGCCGCCACATTCTGGCTAGAGTACGCGAACCACCGGCGGCGAAAAGGGAGGCAAGGGAGTCGGGCGTCGCGACAGAGTACAACACAGTTGAAGTATTACGTCAGTGGTGGCCGGCGATTTGAGCTGCAGTGGAGGGGTGGGAGGCGAAGGAGAGGTCGCCCGGCGCGAAAGAAAGACACGAAGCAACGTTATCGGCTATGGTCGATGGCAGGTAAGAACCCACGCGGGTTTTCGTTCTGTCTGCCATCCCCGCAACGTTCCTTGTGCAGCGAAGATGGGCTCGTGGCACCAGATACTGTATTAGGCCGCGCTAGATTGAAAAAATCTTTGAGGCGTGCAGCTAGAGGTGGCCAAACGTCCGGCGTGCCTCAAATCCATTTGAAGGATGGTTTGGGAAACGCCAGTAACTAACTGGGAGATGATGCTCTAAAACAGAAACCAAATGTTCAACGTTGTGGCCGGCTGGCTGGCGATGTTGTGATGCGCACGGCCGAACTTGAGTGACAGCTGACCTTCATTCATTGTTGTGTTCCATGCCGGGTGACCAATAAAGTCGGAAAAGGATCATCCTGGTCTTGTTGTAGGCGCGCCGCGTACCGACCGACTCCTCCTTGTCGTCAGATGTCTCATCTCCGTCCACAAAAGTGCAAGGATGATCTTCGCCGACTGCCGACATGAACAAGAGTAGCCCGGACCATGTCCATGTGCGTACGAACAGCACCATTTTTAGCCCTTTCTGTCGCTCGAGTAGCCTCTCCCCTGTTCAACGAAAGCTGTTGCTGCTTTCCTCGCCTGCCCCCTGCACCGAATTCGGCGTCACACGCAGGTTGAACGATGAAACATCGCGCCACACCACGTACCACTGCAAGCTACCTTTTGACCCTCTTGGTTAGAGCATCTCTAGTAAAGCTCGTATTTATCTGAATCAAAAATACGAAGTTCGGTCTCCTGAACTATTCAGTTTAGTTGTTTTTAGTTACCGCGCAGATTAAAAATTGAACTCGCGAAAACGGAAAAATCAAATGTCACGGAATAATATGCTGCGATGATCTTGTGAAATGAAACCAATTCTTGCTCCAATCGAGCTACATTCGAAGATAATTTACAAAAACTAGCCAGAATACTTGACTAACCCTACTGCGTAAATTAATTTGACTAATTAAACTACTAAATTAGGACCCGGATTGTCACCAGGCAGTTCTTGCGGTGGCGGAGGGTTTTTTCCGTGCCGCCGACGCCTATGCGACGACGAGCGCGGCCACCTCGAACGCCGCCGCCTCCGCCGAGCTCCCGTGGGTGAGGGGCGACCCGTCTACGTCATCGTCATCGTTGCCGTCGCCGCGCGGCGGAAGCACCGACAGTGGCGGGCTACACAAGCCGGTGGGGGTGCCTCGACTTCTCCTTCGCGCGCCTCCTTGCGCGCTGCCCGGCGCGCGAACGCACGTGGCCACTTTCGTGCCGCCCGCTTCCAAGCTCCGTCGGAGCACGCCCGCCTCGCGCGGTCCACCTCTGACCGCACACCCGGCGGACGCGGTGCCGACTTCTCGCCGCCGATTCGGCCCCCTCCCCTACCGCTCTGTCTTGCGCGCGCCGTTGCGAAGGGAGGGGCGGTGGCTGCAGCGGCGGCGGAATTGCTCGCCGAAGAGGAGGCTGCGGCGGTGGAGCGAGTGCTAGCGGCGGAGGGGAGTAGGGCTTGAAAACCGAACTCCTCTCCGCGGCCCGTTTTAATACGGGGCAATACGGGGCGGCCACCGAGTTTCTCAAGCCTCCAAACTCGTTTTTCGGCCAAGCCGCGAGTTCGGGCTCCGTTCTAGGCCTCTTTCGGCCTGAACCCGTATTATCGCCAGAATTTTTCGGGTTCAACCCGTTTTTCAGTCTTTGTTAGAGTTGCTCTTAGCTAGTCACAAGTTCGGAGACAAGGATACAGAAGAATTTGGATTTCACTTAATTATTTCAATAAAAACTGTTAGCTTGATACCATGGGAGAAATGTACAGCTGCGGAAAATAGCATCAAATGTCATGTCAGGCTGACGAGTAGCCCCTGCTGACACAGATACAAGGATGATGCTTTCTCCCACTTCCCACCTCATCTTTCACCAATTCGTGGCATTCTTACATGCGGTTACAACACATCACTATACAGATACCAAATCTGAAACTAATTTGTGTAGCAATTAGCCTATGCTGCCAGGCCTCCCCGTTCCCTTTCTCTTCTTTTTTGAATCTGAAACTAATTTGTGTTGATATATCTGCTCAGTAGTCTGCTGGTTTGGGGTGCGATGCTGGCCTATCGCGGGTCAGCCGTGCCAACGGAATGCGTGTTCAATTACAAGACCAGAAATTCTTCAGACCTGGAAGTGGTCTATTATGTGTTGTATGACATCAGCTCCTTCGTTCATAAACCCATACTTGACCTGAAATCACAAGACCGTAAATAAGGCTTTACTTGGTCACGAACTCTCGTTGTGCAATAGTATGCAACGTTTCAGATACAGGGAGAAGGCGGATAGGACACCTGGATAATGCTGTGTGCTGCGAAACTCCCCATGCTGGTGCGGAAGCTAACATCTACTTTTTCCCATGAAACGCTTCGAAGCCCTGTCACCATTTTCTCTACATGACCGGAAAGGGAAATTAGTGTCAGTTCAAGAAAGGTACTCTCACAATCTTTCGGGTTGTGGATTTAAAAACATATCAAGTGTGCTTCAGGCTTGACTGACGAGAGTAAAGCCCCCTCTTCTCAATACTGAATTCATAGTCATACAGAGCGAAATGATCAATGACTAACTAAGGAACTTTGCCTACGTTTCTCGTAGTGCTATGCTTGCAATACAGAACCAAGTCCTTGTATGTAGCACTGCGAGAAATATAAGACAAAATGGCCTATCGAGTGCCCCACAAAGATTGCAGTCATCGAGTTGAATGTTGAACACGAGAAATGAACTTTGAACAGAATAACTTGCTTGACAATTTAGTTGTGGCTAACTGTCAAAGTCAACAAATCAGGTGTCTAGACAACAAAACCATGATGAGAGGACTCCACGTACACGTACCTCAGGAAATGACACCGCATCAGGTTAGCTCAAATACTGTAGGTATTTGAATATCACTATCCAGACTACTTTGAAGATATTATGTCTGGTTCTCTCTCAGGAAAGTTCAAAATCGCTAAAGGTGTACAGCATCATATGAACGAGTCAACTTAGAACAGTAGGTAGCTTCCAGGAAGGAACTGATTTGAGACTATGCCGTTCAGGAGCGGTGCTAAAGGAAACAACCTATTTTCCATATATACCACATATGTTGACTACCAAGTAGCACAAGCCAATCTGATTTTGAGATGCTAACGAGTAGCCAGTAGATACATGTGTGGCACTCACAACATGCAAGTCTATAAGCAATCCTCCTTATGAGTAAGATCTTCATGCACTTAATTATGTTAGCAGTCCGCACATAAATAAAACAACTAGACTATATCGCCTAGCTGCTATATTATGTTAGGTGTTGCTACTGTCTGAAACTTCAAACACCAACTGTCCCTGGAATTTCGTGAATCACATAACTCTACTGTCAAAAAGGGAGAACTTTGAATGCGGAATTGCGCAGATTCTCGCAAATCGTTTAGTCTTCTCGATTCTTATTCAGCCTACTCATGTATACCGGGACTGAATCAGCATAACTTGATGGCATTCTCGATGTGATGGATCCATTCAAAATATTAATGAGTGCAAAGGACAGTGGCAAGACTAAAATGACAAATAAAGTTAATTGCAGCAAAACATCTTGTTGTATATTAAACTGGTATAACTGATCATGAACTGTTGGACGCAATATTGCAAATATTACACATACTGAAGATTAAGCATGCAAGAACATCGATATAGTGAAGCATGATGCATCATTAGAAGATAGTGCCTACTTAATATTCCTAGAGGCGTCAAGATAAAGGAAGATAGAAAATAAATTTCTGCATGCAACAAGTTAAACTAACCTTCCAATAAGTCCAAATTGCAGTCTGTTGCCAAATCCTGACACTTCTCAGGGTCGATTTCTTCTGAGTACTCCTCGTGTACAATGTGGGGGTACTTCTCAGATAAGGATTCCTCCCACTGCAAATCATCAAGAAACAAAAGGAACTATAAGAACTGTCATATGCGAAAATCATGCTGTCCTTTTAGAGAATGGCCCAGAAGGCTTGAACAATCAGAAATCACTACAAGTACCTTAGGAAGCTCTGTGTTTCTTCTAATAGATGATGTTCTCCAGCCAACAATGTCTGGATGTCATGAGTTTAAAGAATTGCCAAGTAAAAGCTAATAAAGTAAAAAATAAAAGGAATAATTTGTGTGCTGCATTAAAATATTTCAAATAAATAGGATACGGTCACAATCAGCATTGGCATATGCCACTCGCCTTTTAAATGCTCGCAGAGCAGATCTAAAAAAAAGTGTTTTTAACCAGAATTAGTATAGCTATCACATATTATGCAAGCCAGACTGAACAAAACATATATGCAATCGAAATATTCATGATGGGAAGTAATCAGAAAGAAACCAAAGTACCATAAACCTTACATAAAGTAAAGATCACCATAATCTTCAACCATACGCTGCAACAGTGGAGGTTCTCCCTCGTCATCATCGGTGAGAAAAAGATGTCTCCCAGTTCTCTTAAATATCCAATGGATGACACGAGAAGCAACCTTCTCCATTGTAATGAATCCAAAGAGAAGTGGAACCTAATTTTTAACAGTGAGAAACATTCACATAAAAAAATTATATATGGTTGCTATAACAAGTGCCTGTGAAAGGAAAAGGTGTATAATCTAGAGCAGAAAAACAAAGAAGCGATGTAAGTTTATCCAGTAAGATCTGATAATATCACTAGATCCATACGTCAGCAAAATGGCTCGGCTGCTCCCAAGCAAGTTGGGGTGGCTACATAGGAAACCCAACAGAAACCAGAAAGTGGAAGAGAGAGGCTTGGCGAGCCAGCGTAAAAGCCAGCCATCCTTATGGATATGAAACCCGAGATCATAGCTATATAAACAGTAAAATGATTCAGCGAAACAAACAAGAAAAACATGTTCTTTTAATCCGTTAACTATTCCTTAAGTGCACTTTTCATGCATGAGGCCATTTCAAAATGAAGTTCTGCAGGAGTTTACTGTTACATCTCCCAGGGGCAAGAGCAAAGAGGCACAACAACAATCTGTAAGTTTCTTGTAAGAGAAACACATTTTGATTAATTCCTTCATAATTCTGGAAGATATTGCCAGTCCTTGAGGACCATTTTAAGCCAACGAAATCAGAACTATGAAGGTTACCAATATATGAAGAATGGCAGGAGGTTTTGGTGAAAGGGGTATTTTTATATCTTCCAGGGATAAGAGCTCAGAGGCACGCCAATAAATTTGTAAGTTTATTATATTATAAAATTAAAATCCCTTCTCTCTTTTGTTTTTCCAAAAAAAATTGGCAAATTTGGGCATCAAACGTGGGGCCATTTCATGTGTATCCAATGCTCTGAAGCCAACAAAAACAATATCTTGTATACTCCACAAACTCCAAATATGTTGGAAAAAATATACTGACATAGCAGAATAATGAATAAATAAATAAATGAGTGAATGTATATATAATAGTTCCAAAACAATTCACTGATACAAGTAATCAAGTATCAATGGTCAAGATTTTCATGGTTTTAAATAAGCAAATCTGAACTCACATGATCGTCAAAATGGAAAAATAGAGGGCCATCAGAAAAATAAGTCAACACAGTACCTGCTTGTTTCCTCGAGAACCAAGGTGAGGTGTTGCTACAGTTATAAAGTTCAATGCTTCCAACCCGCATATGGTTCCTTCGGCTTTGCTGTCAAACGTGCTATTTGGATGTCTATAAAGCTTTGCGATTGCATATCTTGCTACTAAGCCTCCAACAGAGTGTGCAAGGAAGGAAATTTTGGTGAGTTCTGGCTTTCGACTGATTACATCAAGAACCTGATTAAGAAGAGAATAAAAGTGAGGATACAGTATTACTTCTGGGGTAAAAAAAGTGTTCTGCCCACAAAACCATTTTAATAAAATCAATATGGTAGATCAAGTAGCCTCTAGAAGTCATATGTTGCATTTGGTACTTACTTCATCTGCTAATCGTTGCCCCATAACATCAACACCATCTAGAGTCAACGTGTTCATGTTTTTCTCACTACCTGCAAATTTGAAAAATAAGTCTAAATAACATGATCTTGATGAAACTTTCTAGGGCACATATCCGGTTACCTACTAAGTTAAAAATTCAAAAAAAGAGGCTCATGTTTTACATTTCAGTCATTGTACATAGTGCAATACTTAAATTGCAGTTGAACCATGTAAAAAATGTTAGTTGCATCTAGAATATTTTTAATTCTCCCATAGTATAATATATCATGCTTATATCTACATATTTCATTACAGCATTGGTAAAAAGGTCCAATAATGGATGACAAATTAATCTCCACAAAAGCATATGTTCGCACAAACACATGGCTTACCGTTTCTAGGTGACTATCTTAATATCCCTATCCATACTTAAGAATAGAGAAAAAAAGCTATGAGATTTACGAATTGAAACGCTATTGCGAACAGTGACATGTCAAGAAAATGACAAGATATAGTCATCATAAAAGAGATGGCTTCACTCAAGTTTCAGGTATTGTTAAACCTAAGAATTAACAAAATGTCAAATTGTTTCGTATTTACATTTAGTCAAGCATACATATGTTGTTTGTCGATTATAACATTAATTTATAGGGGGAAAAGGACAGATGATTTGACGAAAAAAAACATGTAAAATGTGCAAGTTTCTAGCAACTATAGTTGGTAAAGCACTTAACCCAGCTACTTACAGTGGACAATTATATCATCAGGAAGTTGCTTCACGAACTCATTGGCTGCGTATTGCCAATCAGTAGTACTGCTCAATGAAAAGAAAAAGGAATAACATATCATTAAGAGAAGATTTGAGCCAAAATTGGTTTCAGAATTGTAAATATAAACTTGGTACACACTCGTAAAGAAGCACATCCATATGCCATTTCATAATTGGAAAGACTAAACACCCCTACTAATATTACAAGCACCAGAATTGATTGGATCTAAATAACATCAACTATTCAATCATCTATATTTCACGGTCCTTGCTCATTATGTATCCTTCCAGTAATTAAATGGTAAATCGTAAAACTACATTTTCTAATCGTAGAAGCTACAGCTCGGAACTCCGCCTCGTGAAACATACAACCGGCATTGGCGGTTGGCAGACCGTGAAGTGCAGAGCTACTGCATTGGCCCTTCTCCTTCCACTAGTATACCATGCTGATCGATAAAATCCTTCCAGAGAACTAAGTTGATTTTGCCTGATCATCGCTCATCAGGCGGTCAAACAAACTCTACAGAACACGGCTGTCTAGTACTCTCTTGTTTCGCAAAAAGAGCAGTGAGCAACAACTCTCGGAGGCGTAACTAACCACGCGCTTGATCGACCATCCAATTTGAGAAATTCCAGTGCGTAGAATTAGTAGTTGAGAGTTCAGACAGCCCTAACTCACTTGGCCAAACACTCATTTCCCAGCTCTACTGTAGGCTGTAGCAAAAAAGCCCAATGGCACAAGCGATGCCCCGCATTCCTTGCTTCGATCCGTCGGTATTCCATCCATTCCGCCTCTAAAAAGCGAAACAAGATTTCCCCCCGCACCGAGCGTGCGAGCACGAGGTGTTCGACCAAGTTCCTGAGCCGACGGTACCTGTAGAAACCCGATCGGCGGGAAGGGGAAGGAGGGGTGGCGAGGGAGATGGGCGCACCTGCCGAGGATGCCGTGGACCATGACGAGGAGGTGGTCGGGCGCGTGGGAGGAGACGGCGTCGCTCCAGACGTCGACGCCGCCGGACACGGACTCCTCCCTCCTCAGCCCCTCCGCCTCCCCGCCTCCGGCGCCCGCCATGGCCGTCGGCTAGGTCCTGGGATGCGGCGGCGGGGCGGAGCGGAAGGGAAAGGCGTGGCGTGGCGCTGCGACGGAAGCGTCGAGTCCCGCGTACCGCGTGGAGGCGAAGTGGGGCCCAGCGAGCGAGCGAGGAACGAAGAGACGCGTGGGAATGTTTTTTTTTCTTTTTTTTCTGCTGAGATGAGAATGAGATGCGTGCAATTTGAGGAGGAGGAGGATCGAGTCGAGGTGGTTTGGCGCGTGTGGGGCGGCGGTGAGGTGTGGGGCTCTACAGATCTTGCCGACATGATCATTTCGTGTGCTCGCCACGCCTAGCGGAAAATGGAGCGCCAACCAAAACACACATATGTAGCTCTAGCACAGACCACAAACCTCATACCCCAAATACACGTTTAGAGGCACCTCAAACGTGTTTTGCGGCTTGAAAAACCGACGTGCAATCTAGACGCATCAAACGTGACCTGTATAAGAGCATATTGGCGCGTTTGGACTATGCGTTATTCTTTTAGCCCACAAACAAAACCGTAACACAGGGTTTTGCAATATTTGACATATTAATCACAAAATGAATCAAATGATACAACAAATGTTTTAGTGCCATACAATTTAACAATAATACGAATTACAATAAATGTTTTAGCGACAATATGAATTAAATGATACAACAGTAATTCAACAAATAACAAATGGTTTGAAATATAAATAAATTCTAGTTGTCATGCCTCTGCCAATGATGTTGAATATGATCAAACTGAAATTGTTATGCTGACCCGGCATTCTCAATCTCACGGTATGTTCAAGAAATGATGCAATACTATCCAGATTTCTTGCTAGTTAATTAGATCCGGGTGTCAACATTATCAAAAAAAAAATGATAAGTTCAAATCCATCTCATCTTCGATGATCGTATTATGTAGAATCACATAAGTGGTCATGATGTCCTTGAGGGGTTGCATATCTCAAAATTGGGCGGGACCTCAGACTATTGCAAATCTAGCTTGCAAAATACTAAAAGCTCTCGGTGTCTTTTCGTGCTGCATCTTATGCTTTTGCCAACTTAGCTCTGCCCATTGGAACCTTGGTGCTCTTCACAAATGTAACCCAATCCAAGTATATACCACCGGCAAGGTAATACCCATTGTGTACTTCCTCCCGTTGATGGTGTAGTTGAAAGCCAAGGAAATGGGGTATGCAACACATTGATATCATTGACAGAACCCGACAAACAAAAAAAAACTATGCCAAATCCAAAGATCTTGGGATGCAACTGCCTCAAGCACGATCGTCGGTTCTTTGCTCTTGCCACGGTACAAGCTTTGCCAAGTTTTTGGACAATTTTTCATGTCCAATGCATACAATCAATGCTACCTAGCTAGCATACCCGGCCAACCTCGGTATTCGTTCTCCGCTATTAATTTAAGAGTATTTTCTTCGTTGGGAGCTCGAAGATACTTCAGCCCATACAAACGGATCATAGCCTTGCAAAACCGACGAATAGATTGCATAGTCGTATCTTCACCTATGCAAAGATACTCATCGGCATACTCTTCCGGAATACCGTAGGCGAAGATGCGCATGACGACAGATATCTTTTGGTGAGAACTAAATCCTATGAGTCCG
Organism: Lolium rigidum; assembly: GCF_022539505.1. Lineage (NCBI taxonomy): Eukaryota > Viridiplantae > Streptophyta > Magnoliopsida > Poales > Poaceae > Lolium > Lolium rigidum. Next base: position 163,215,592 of record NC_061508.1, read on the forward strand.
GCCGCATTTCTCTTGCGCTTGAAATAGCGCATATTGCTCTCGCATGTATCAACAATCTTGTTGAGCAAAGATCTACGCATTCGGTACAAGCAACGAAAGAGATGAGGTGGATATGTGGGTACCTCGGCGAAGTAATCCTGCAGGAGCATATTGTGCCCAAGAGTGTGGTTCCGGGAATGCACAGCCAGCCATGGATGACCCCTTACGCTTTTTCGGCTTCACGTCCAAGATCTCCTTCGCCGCAAGGATTACGGCCGTTTTCTCGATATCGTCGTCGAGCAATTCCTCCAAATCGAAGTCGTCGGAGGAGCAAGAATCCTCCATCAAGAACAGTGTGCACGGGTCCATCTACAAAGCGTGGCGACGAACAAGTTGCGGGTCCGCGGCGGAGGCGAATCCGTGGCTATTGACCAAATTGGGACGGTGGTGAGGGTGCCATACCTTGGTGGCGGCGAGGCGTCCGCGGCCGATTCTGACGGATGCATTGGGGATGCGGGCGCGCGCGGCGGCGAAACGGACGCAACGGCGCGGCGTGAGTATTTCGCCGAATAGATTTGGAGGGGACGGGGCACGTAGGTTGGGATCTGCGTCGGCGCGCAGCGACGGCAGATGGTGGGGCGGAAGGAAATGTGGAGCTAAATGTTCCTTCGCGCCAACGCGGGGGGGGTGGGGAGAGATGGGGTTCGCGCTCGGGCCGCCTCGCAAAACTAGGAACTTGGGGTTTCCGCGGCGCGGAACTGGATGGTCCGGATAAAAAAAAATTGTATGGGTCAGATACGGTGTCTGAACTAGCCTTTTATTTTTTGCACATACAAACCCGTAAAACGACGGTTATTATTATGTGGATGAAGTCTCATCACTACGGGAAAAATTGTCAAAGGCTTTGCCGTGCGATGCCGCACGGCAATGCCATTGACGGTAAAGGCTTTGCACGGCAAAGGCTTTTTGCCGTGCGCCTCGCCATTGTTGCACCGTGCGACGCCGCACGGCAAAGGTCGCTTCTTTGCCGTGTGCCAAATATGTTTTATCTAAAAAAAAGCTCCAAGCTGGTCGGTCTGAGATTCGAACCTAGGACGCAGAGTAGGGAAAGCGTGCAACCTTTCTACTGAGCTAAGTGTTCGTTTGTTGATAACTATATCACGCCACACCTTTTGAGCTGAGAAAAAAAAAATCCAATTTTTACATCTTTGCCGTGCGCTTACGCTAGGCAAAGGCTTGCTTTGCCGTGTGTTTGTTAAAAAAACACTAGGCAAAGACTTGCTTTGTCGTGCGTTTGTTAAAAACACTAGGCAAAGGCGGCGATGCCTTTTGTGCTTTGCCGTGTGCCAGCGTCTTTGTCGTGCATCCTATCTTTGACGTGCGTTGTGTTGGTCCTTTGCCGTGCAACTTTCTTTACCGTGCGCTCTCTTCCATCTTTACCGTGAATCATATCTTTGCCATGCGCTCGTATCTGTGTTTGCCGTGGCCAAAATCTTTGCTGTGCATTTTTCTACGTGCGTACGGCAAAGAAATCTTTGCCGTGCGGGAACACACGGCAGCCGCAGTTTTTTCCGTAGTGCATGCGGGTGCTAGAGTTGCTCTTGATAGACTATTACTCGCAAAACATCGTTGAATCCTGACGGCAAGGATCATGTGACTGCCTCCTTGTAAAGCAACGGCAAGGAGCGCTTTCCTCCTCCGAATTAACTCCTGACGCTGCTCTCTTGTCGGCACTCACCGTGGATGCCCTTGCCACGACGGAATTCCTGCCACGGCTCCTCCCCTGGCCATGCAAAAATTGATTAGGGCATCGTTCAAGCATAATCAAAAGAATTATGAGGGCATTCAAAATGTTGGATCACGTCTGTTGGGGTGGAATGCAGGGGACGGTATCGGCGGAGCTGTAAGAGAATTTGTGGTTTCAAAAAAATGTATTCATAAGGTAGGGGATGCTCATATCAGATCGTGTCCTAGCTCCATGGATGGTTAAGGTGTACATCGACTTAGCAAGAAGAACGCACAGCTTAATTTACTTTAGTCGAAGTGTATCTATTCTTTTGCTTTTGTGTTTCCCTTTACTTAGTTTTTAGTTTCATAGTTGTAGTATTTGAAATCCTTCGGATTTTAGAGCATCTCTAGCCGCATCTCCAAAGCGTCCCCTAAACGACGCCGAATCGAACGTTTGGGGACACGTTTTGTTCGTACCGCGTTTGGGAACGTCGCTTCCCAGCCGCGTCCCCAAAACTCACCTCAAATAAATAAAAGTGCATGAAAATAAATGTTTTTATTTAAATTTGATTATATATTACAAGTTTGAATGAAACGGCTAGATTTTATCTAACCCTAGCCTACGCGGCCGCCCGGCGGTGCGTTTGATGGCCCCGCTCCGTCGTCGCCTCCCCTCCTCCGCAGCTCCTGCTCCGCGCGGCTGCTTCTCCAGCAGCGTGTCATCGCCTGCCCTCCCCTGTTGCGCCGCCTGGAGGGAGAGCCCGAAAGCGCGGCGAATCTGCGCGTCTTCGCGGGCATGGGCGTCGTCATGGAGCTTCTTCTCCGACTCGAAGGACTCGACAAGCACTCGTTGCTGATCCCCTGCCTCGTCCGGGTGCGGCCCGTCGTCGTCGGACCACTCGAAGTCGTCGTCCTTCTCCTCCTCCGCCTCATCCTCCTCCTCCGCCTCCTCTGGTCGCCCAGTGGGGAGCGATGGGCCGAGAGAAAACGCAAATATGCCGGCCGTGGTGATGGACGTGCCGGCCGTGGAGGAGGTCGCAGCCCTCAAGGCGGACGTGGGCGTGGAGATGGGTCCTTTGAGACTCGCAAGAGAACTTCGGATGTGGCACGCTTAGAAAGCCCGACGAAGGAGGCCGGGGAAGGAACCAAGGCTATCGGCGAGGTTCGATGCTCCAATGGAAAGAACCGGGAGTGATAGTGGCGGAGCGGGAAAGTGGGGTGAAGAAACGAGTTGGATTTCACCGATGAGAAGGCGGGGAAGATCTATGCTAGCGAGGGAGGGCACTCCTCCCCTGCCGCCGTCTGCCAGGGAGCTGAAGCGTCCCAAAAAGCATGCAGGAGCAAAGAAGGGCAAACTAGAAAACTCTCTGGCGGCCTCCAAGGTGGAGGACCGCCAGGTGCAATGAGTATGTTAAGTATGAACCGTCGCGCTGCTAGCGGGGAGCGCGACAGATTCGTGAGTGACAAAGGGATTAACTTGTCAATGCCTACGGGTTATAGGCTAGGGTTTAGTTAGAAGTAGAGGGCAAGTAGATCTTGAAGGTTTC
>NC_061508.1:163218945-163308456 GCF_022539505.1 Lolium rigidum
GACTTCTTTCATATTCCAAGCTTACATCAAGCATAGAGAAGTTTCTGTTGGACCCGTCTCTTATGTCAGCCCTTGTTGATCGATGGAGACCTGAGACCCACACATTTCAGTTACGTTGTGGGGAATTGACACCTACCCTAAAAGATGTGTCCATGATTACTGCTCTTCCTATCATTGGTAATCCAGTGGTCCCCCAAGCATATTCTAGTAATTGGCCGGACCAGGTTGAAGCACGGCTTGGTGTTCCATTTCCTGCTAACACCCACAGTGGACAGCGTCCTAGGGGTGTGCCTCTGAGCTGGCTAGTCAGCCATTTTGCTAACTTACCTGCCCATGCAGATAATGTCACGTTGTCACGGCATCTATTTGCATATGTGTTGTATCTCTTAGGTATAATGTTCCCTTCGTCACATGGTGACGTTGTTCTTCCTAGTTTAATTAAAATTGCCCAAGAGATAGTAGAAGACCCATTACCTCCCGGGCCCGTATACATCTTTGGTTCAGACATGCTTGCTCATACATACAGGGGGTTATGTCACGCCACCAGAAAAAATCTAAGGGCCACATACTTGTCGTCAGCTATGAGTTTCTTCAGCTATGGTCATGGGAATACCTTCCTGTTGGACGTCCCCACCTTTCCAACATAATACACCCATACGATTTTGGCCACGCTATACATGCCCCTCTGACATTTGGAGCTCGTTGGGTACATGCTAAAAAAAGTGGTCAACAAATGTGGTACACGGTTGTTACCCGCAATACCACCAGGAGTTTGAGGGGCTAGAGGATCACATGATCAGATGGAACCCATGGACGGATAATGTCGCCGTATGGGGTGCTCAGCCACCTACACCTAATATGTATACAGGCTCCAACCTGTGGTTGACACGCTGCAACCTCCTATTTCTTTGGATGGTTGAGACATATAACCCAGAGCGTGTTATGCGACAATTTGGTCTCTATCAGCAAGTTCCACCTCCAGTACCGAGGCGACTTGATGATGTAGTTCATACGTAAGTGCGCTCAACCACCACCAGCGTGCATTTTTTTTGACTCACATATTTGTTATTAACTATTTTATTTCATTTCAGGCAAGATAATAAAGGCTTGAATTGTGCCGACTGGAGCAGTCGTAATAGACAGTGGATACAACTGTGGATTAATAATGCGGCAACCGATATTGTGCAGGAACATAGGTACGTTGTGTATTAAATTGCTTCGATTATTTTCATAGATGTGCTAACGACAATTATTTCTTACATTTGTAGACCATATAATGATGCCTCATATGATCACTACAATCAGTGGTATCGCAGTAGCACAAGGACTTTGCTCACCGGCCCTCCACCTGAGAGGACGACAGATTACACACAGAACGAGCAACTGGTTCTTGGGCCTGAACGAACAACATCATACCATCGCGAAACCTCGGTACTACATTTGTTTACAAATATAAGTTTATTGCAATTAAAATAAATATTCACAACTTTTTGTTATTATTTTCAGATACGCGAATATAGGAAGATCGCCCGGTCTGCATCGGATGCGTTGCGGCTGCGAAACGTGAATGGCCCTGAAGGAAAATCCCTGATTAGGCGTATATTTGATACGGCCATGAGCGGGCTTAAAAGATTTGGTTGCGCTCGAGATGATGATGTTGTTACACGAGCTTATGACATGTCGGAGGCACCGTCGTCCAGACCCAGTATGGCGCGTACGAGCAGTATGGCGCGTACGAGCAGCATGGCGCGCACGAGCAGCATGGCGCGTACGCGGAATCCATCATATGCACGCGTCGACTCATCTCTATTTGATCGCTCACAATCAGCTCACATTTCTCCACCACATGGTGGCACACAGGTATTATCAGATACATCTAAAATTATGAATGGTCATATGTTCTTGTACAAGATTTACAAATATATCATCTTCTATGCACTACAAATAGGAGGAGAATATTTTCTCTACTAATCCGTTCGGGGAAAGATTTTCATACACCCAAGGGGAGACTTCAAACATCGACAACACCACTCGCGTATGTTCATATTTTACAAATATTCACTTACACAACTTAAAAATATGGCTATTATTTACGAACTTTTTTGTACGCAGCAACATGTTGAACCTAACTGGTCAGAGATGGAAGCTGGACTCGGCTACAATATACCTCTGATAACCCACAAGTATAGGGGATCGCAACAGTCTTCGAGGGAAGTAAAACCCAAATTTATTGATTTGACACAAGGGGAGGTAAAGAATACTTATAAGCCTTAACAACTGAGTTGCCAATTCAGCTGCACCTGTAAAAGCACTAGTAACAGGGGTGATGTAAAAGCAGCAGTAATATGAGAGCAATAGTAACAGTAACACAGCAGCAGTAGCAGTAATATGAGAGCAATGGCACCAGAAAATAGTTGATACTACTTCCAATGTCATATAGGAACGAGTATATGATGATGAAAGATGGACCGGAGTTCCCAGCTATCTACACTAGTGGTAACTCTCCAATAACAAGTGTTGGGTGAACAAATTACAGTTGGGCAATTGATAGGATTGAAATAGCATTAAGACAGAACATCAAGATTATTAATCATGTGGGCATGTTTTCCATATATAGTCATACGTGCTCGTAATGAGAAACTTGTACAACATCTTTTGTCCAACCAGCCGGTGGCAGCCGGGCCTCAGGGGAATCTACTGGCAATTAAGGTACTCCTTTTAATAGAGCACCGGAGCAAAGCATTAACACTTGGTGAAAACATGTGATCCTCATATCACAGCCTTTCCTCCGGTTGTCCCAATTTCTGTCACTTTGGGGCCTTGGGTTCCGGACAGCAATATGTGCAAACAACTTGTAGATACAATCTAAGCAATAAGTATAGAGCTTAAATCTAAGATCATGCCACTCGGGCCCTAGTGACAAGCATTAAACACAACAAGATTGCAGCAACAATAACTTCACAAACTTTATAGATAGACTAATCATAATGTAACAATCCATCGGATCCCAACAAACACAACACCGATTACATCAGATGAATCTCAATCATGTAAGGCAGCTCATGAGATCATTGTAATGAAGTACATGGGGGAGAGAATACCAACTAGCTACAGCTAGAACCCGTAGTCCATGGGGGAACTACTCATGGAGCATGATGGAGGCGGTGGCATCGATGGAGATGGCTTCCGGGGGCACTTCCCCGTCCCGGCAGGGTGCCGGAACAGAGACTTCTGTCCCCCGAATTGGAGTTTCGCGATGGTGGCGGCGCCCCTGGAGTCTTTCTGGAGTTTCGTCAATTGGTATCGCTGTTTTAGGTCAGGACGGCTTAAATAGGCGAAGAGTCGGAGTCGGAGGGGCCACGGGGCCTCCTCACACTAGGGGCCCCCCCTTGGGCCGCGCCGCCCACACGTGTGGGGCCCCCAGGGCACCCCTCTGGCCCCCCTCTGACTTTCTGGAAGGTTTCGGGAAAAATAAGATGTTGGGTCTTCGTTTCGTCGAATTCCGAGAATATTGTCCGAACAGCCTTTCTGGAACCAAAAACAACAGAAAACAGCAACTTGCCCTTCGACATCTCGTTAATAGGTTAGTTCCAGAAAATGCATAAAAAACATCATAAAGTGCAAGCAAAACATGTAAGTATTGTCATAAAACAAGCATGGAACATCAGAAATTATAGGTACGTTGGAGACGTATCAACCTCCTCCACAGGTTCATTCAATTTTAATATATAATTTCTCCCACAAAAAAATATTGATGCCTATTATTGACAACTCATATTTTTACGCAGCAATCTTTTGATCCTGCTTGGCCCAACATGATAGCTGGTTTTGGCCACAATATGGCCCCACCACAGGGTCGTGAGCATATGCAGCAAGATTATTATGCTAGATCTTATAGTCAACCTGACAATCAAGGGATATTTAATCAATTCTTTGCTGCTGATATTATGAGCGGACAAGAAAGTTTAATTCCTCCAGCGACACAAACTCAGCACGTACTACAAACTCCACCACAGAACAATGATGCCAGCACCGATGATGAGGATGAAGAGTACGGCCGAGGTTTGCGCCCACATCGTTCACCACGTCGTTTGTCGCTTTCTGGTGCTAAGCGAGACCACCACGCCGTCGTCGACAAGCTTGATATGTTCGAACTCGTTACATACTATTATTATTTCTATCTAGGTATGACCTAAGTATGAGACATATTTCAATGATTTCGCATAATAATTCAACAGGTACTTCAAAATAAGATACATCAACATGCCAAAAATTCAACATAAAATTAAGTTACTACCAAAATGAAGATACATCGGCAATGCGAACACCACAACTTAAAATAAACGCTACGAGTAACATTATAAGCTTCACTTTTTTCCCTTCTTCTTGCTCTTCGATGATGAACTAGCCTTTCCCTTCTTACTCGGTGGCATAAAATCATCGTCCGAGTCAACGCAAGCGGATGCAGCGCTTTTTCCCTTGAAATATTCATTGCTCTTAGCCAGGCTCCTAGGCGTGAAGACTTCTTCGTCATCCTCCGTCGAGGAAGCCCATGTATATGGATACCTTAGAAATTCTTCTTGTTCCTTCTCATCCTTCGGTTTCTTCTTCTCAAACCTTGCTTGCAACCTAAGAAGCTCTTGTCGTAATTCCACCGGAGTTCGGCCAGACATACCTGCGTGCTTAAAAAAAAGCTTGCCTACCTCAACGAGAAGATTTACATTCGTGACCAGATCTTCGACATTTTCTATGTTATTGGCACTCATAACTGAAGTATCAGAGGAGATAAGAGGAGCAGCCATACGATGCAGTAAAACTACGATCTCCCCGAGGAGCCATCTTCTGGCGACTTCGATTGTGTACAACAAATGAATGCCCGGGGAGGGGTTTTATAGCACGCGGGTCAGAGAAAAGGCGGGAAATCTTGGCGGGAATTCATGGCGCGGAATTTTGGCGGGAAAAAATAAGGTGGGAACTTTAGGCGGGAAAATTTACGCGCGAACTTTTTCCGGGAAATCAACATTTATTATTAATACATCTGCCGAAATAAAGTTGGAAATATAACTTAAATTAAAATACGGCTAATCACTACAACGAAATTTAAGATACAACGCGAAAGTAAAACAGAATTTAAAATACGTAGTTACTATAACAGATCACTCTATTTGCCCTGCGTCCAGCGTGGCCATTTTCCAGTCTTGTCGCCGTGTTCTTCAGCTGCCTGCGCCTCAGCAGCCCTTTCTCTTAATCTCTTTCTTTCCGCTTCACGGGCCTCCCTGCGCACCTCTTCCTCTGCATACCTACGTGCAGCCTCATCATCCATCCGCTTCTGATTTACCTCGCGATTTCGAGCTTGCTCTGCCCTTAATTTTTGTATTTCTCTCTCTTTCTGCTTTATCATTAGCAATAGCCTTTTCAAAACGCTCCTCCTCATGGAACCTTGCCCATGCACGCCTCTGTTTTTCCTCCACCTCACGGCGCGCCCAATCCGGCTGCTCCTGGTCTATCAAGTGAAACCAGTTGCAAAGGGGCGGGGGAGACTGCAACAAAAATAATACGATTAATAAACAAAAATTAATGAAACATACCGCAGGCCTCGAGGATTTTTAATCATGCTTTTAGAACATTACCGCAGGCCTCGAGGATGATGAACTTGTACGTGCGGGTGGATCATGATCGTAATAAGCGCACATGAAATATTTCATGCCGAACTTATCGGAAAAATCCACCACCTCCTTCACCTTCGCAAGGCGGCCGCACCAACACCTCTCTGCTGTAACCCCCGGTGGCAAGCTTGCATTCTTCCCCTTCATCGGCCTGAAATCCTGGTCCGAGCAAGGCACACTCATGCTGGCTAAGGTATAATGACTTGTGACCTGTGTACCAAATAACATCGATCGCTGCTTTTATAGAGAACTGAACAGATCGAGCGGGAGAATTAGGCGGGAAATTACTGCAATCAGCAAAAAAGCGAAGCAATCATCACAAAAGGGAAGCAATCAGCAAAAAAGCGAAGGAATCAGTGCTCGTGGGAATCAGTGCAGCAGGCCTACTGCGTTTGTCGGGCCGGCAGCTAACTTGCCGCCACAGCCGGTGGAGGCAGGGGGCCACGTCAGCGTGCCGCCCTTGTCTGTGGCGGCATGGCCCACTTCGGTCGACGGGCGTAACGGCGGGTGACGGCGACCATGAGCGAGCGGACGTGCCGCCACAGCCCACGGCGGCAGGGCCTGCCGCCACAGCCGGCGGCGGCACCTGCCACATGTCGGCTGGCGAGCGTGCCGCCATGGCACTTTTGCCATTTTCACTCACAGGTGGTCCTTTTTGCCATTTCATTGGGGCAGGTGGTCCTTTTTGCCAAAAATTCTGTTAGAGCATGCCACCGGGAGCCTTCAAGGGCCCCTAAATAGGATTTGGGGATTATGGCCAAAAAAATGTCTCGCACCTGCCTCACTTAGTGCATCTTCGGCGACCCAACACATTTTAGACAATAAAAGTATCCGTTTTGGTTCATTTAGATTGGATAGTGTATATTAAATTAATCTCTTTGCCTGACATTCTCGTTTGGGTAGGGTAAGCCTAGCGACTCGATGCATTTTGGTTCGACTTGGCTATTTTTATTTATTTCTCACCATATTTTTCAAATAATACATAGGAATAAAATGATACTGTTGCAATATAAATAATATTAATTTCTTTGTTACACCAAATCAACAAATAAACGACAACATTCACGTTCAAATAAAATTCATGATCAAACAACTAAAATTGCCGAAAATAAATATGAACACAATTTAAATATTTTAAATTCTAAGCAATGACTACTCACTATCCTCGTGCCCTGACAATGCCCACTGAAGCTCAATAATATCCGCTTGAAGATGAACGGATATGTATCTATCACGGAGCTCGGTGTGATATGGAGAAACTCCTCAACCATTGCTGCATTGGCTGCAGCTCAACCAACTTATGCTGAAATTGACATCGTTGATCATGGATGATGTCATCAAGCTCTGGCTCAACAATCATGTTGTGCATGATAACAAGAGCAGTCATCACCTCATACAGGTCAGAACGTTCCATGTTCTAGCAGCGTGATGAACAATAGCCTGCTCCACATCTTTCTTGCAAAACTCTTGCCTTGGGCCAACCTGTTTGTTTTCTCCGTTGTAGGATTACATCTGTCTTTACTAGTCTTCCTACTCATGAGAATTCTGTTGCTGGAACAGTACCCTTTCCGTACATGTGCTTGTTAGAGGATCCCACCCCGAGCGCCCACATCTTCAAACAGGTTTTGGGGGGTTCTGGCCAAAAAAAATCTCACACCTGAGTCCATAAGCTGTGTCGGTGCGAACTACGGCCCAATAATTTGATCGACGCATCATCGATTGCTGCATCCGGCCATTTGTTTGTTTCTTGGGTCGCCGGCACAAGAATCCGGCTGACACCACCACATAGCTGCCACGCACGCAAGGTGTTCGACGCATTAAGTGGGTGCGTGTTTTCCCCCATTTTTTATCTGTAAAAATTAGCTATTGTTCGGTTATTTGATTGCTGTGTTGTGCCACACGTAGAAATAGATAGCGACAATGAGATGATGGTTCAACGGTTAATTCAAGAGGAGGCCGAGGCCGCATCCGAAAGGAATAAACGGCCCCTTCTCATCGTCTCTCTTCTTCGCCTATGGGCGAGGCTGCAACCTCCTGCACGAGAGGTTTAGTTAAGGTGAAGAGGAAGAACATTGACCGCCACCGGTTGGCGGGAGCTGAGATGTTTGAAGTCGACTATTTCAAGAATGACACAACACATGTGACCAAAACCTTTTGGCGACGCTTTCATATGAACAAAGACACGTTTCTAAAGATTTTGCAAGGTGTGTGGGAGTACGATTCATGTTTCCTCGGCAAGAAAGACTTCACTGGACTATATGGTTTCTGGTAAGAAATGCATGGCTACCTTCATGTGTCTTGCGTATGGAGAAACTGCAGATGTCCATGATCATTATATACGCATGGCTGAGTCCACAGATTTTGAGACCATGTACAGAATTTTCCGGGCGGTGGTGGCAGTGTTTGGGCCACATTATCTGAGGGCACCCAGTGAATAAGACATAAATCGAATATTGGCACAAAATATAGCGAGAAGATTTCTAGGTATGCTTGGACGCATCAACTGTATGCATTGGGATTGAAATAATTGTCTGTTGAGTTAGCAAGGGATGTATAATGGTTACATGGGAGAGTGTACTCTGGTGCTTGAAGCTGTGGCAGACTATGATATGTGAATTTGGTATGTTTTCTGACATCAATGTGCTATGGCACTTAGCAATCTTTGGTATACTTGTTGAAGGCATGCTCCTGGGATTAACTATGAGATTAACGGCCACATGTACATTAAAGGATATTATCTAGTTGATGGTATTTATCCTTCATACACTATATTTGTGAAAACAATCTTCCATCCTTTTATGGAGAAGATAGCTTGATTCTCATAGTGCAAGGAAGCTTGTAGAGGATGTCGAGCGGACATTCGGTGTGCTCCAAGCTTGTTTTGGTATTACTAGGTACTTTGCTCTAACATGGTCTACTTCGGGAAAGGTGATGAATGCCTACGTGATCATGCACAACATAATCACCGAGAGTGAGTGCGTTGTTACTGAGGTTGATGATATTCTTTGGCTACGACTGGGGGACGCATGCACCCGTTTTTTCCACCTGCATGCGAGCAACAGAAGACGAAAAAACTTCATCGGACACGTGATGGAGGCGAGCCCATGCATGTCCACAGAAGACGGAAAAACTTCATGGTACACGTGATGGAGGCGAGCCCATGCATGTCCACGTGATGGAGGCGCAGACGTATCTCGATCTTGCCGCTCGCATCTTCGAGGTTAGGGAAGTTTGTATTTGGTTAGAAGAAATTGTAGTCTGGTTGTTTCTAAAAGGGAAATACCTACATCAGAGATGTTGTATATTAAAAGCAAGCAAGCTTAATTTACCATAGAAGCAAACTCATCAGCATACAAAAGCATGAATTTGCTGGGAAAAAAAAGAATTACTCTGAAACCAATGTATTATCATGTGGAAGCAAACTATTGTCTTACTCGAAGCACGTTCAAATAAGGTCTACACTACTTCAAATTTAGGAAAATAGCAAATTACATGTATATTCAACTTTAACTGGAAGAAGGCAAGTAAGAAAAAAAAAGAAAACATACATCACTCGTATTTTCCGAGGTGGATTCACCATCTGTATCACTTATGGTATCTTCATCATCAATATCCATCTACAAAATTTGCAACAAGGAGGCAAAATTCAAGAGCAAGATATTCCAATACTGTACGAATGAAATATGAAAAGGTGAGTGACTCACCTTATAAGACTCAGCTACAGGATCACCAAAAATGCTATTATCATCATCAGACGGTACTTCATCTTCATCTTCTCAAGATGACATATCAAAATCCTCCCATCTTGAGTCATCAACGTCCATAGTTACTTTCTCATTGTCAATCCCAGAAGCCATAGAACCGTTCATCAACGGAACTGTGTAATAGAACCATGTGTTCATGCACCAACATAAAAAAAAATCGGCTTAGAATTCATTGTGTAATGCAGATCAACAAAACAAATATCCAAAAAATTGATAAAAATTTGAACAACAAATTAAACCCTAAGCACACATGCGACAATACATCCTAGAAAGTACATGGAATAAGAAGAGAATAACAGTGTGACACGGAGGGCTAACCTTCTGGATGTCGGTGGCAATCTGGACAACCACGGGAAGTTGGGCTCGGCGGCGGTGCGCACGACCTCTTGCTCTACCTTGCAATGGATCGACCTGTATGTCGACCGTGGGCAGGCGGAGGGTGGATGACTCATACGATCGCCGTTGTATCGTTGTCGTGCGGGGACGGCCAACGATCTACCGGATGCGGGAAGGATAGGAGATCGCCGAGGTAACCGGCCACGCCTGCTACGATTGACCGGGTACATGGAAATGGCGGTGGTGAGGGATCGACCGGCTTCAACAAGACGAAGGGATCAAAACCCTACGTATGAATGGCGGCCGTGAGATGGGTGGAGTCGGGCCAACGTTGGATGCCGGATCCTTGCCGCGATCGGGCGGACAAATATCCACCGGACCAGATCTAGACCGTAGATTCCCGGGCTGGCGGCTGCAACGAGCTGATCACGGTACGTAATAATGGAAAGTGACAACCGACAACGATGACCACATCGATCCATCCGACGTTGGCCAAAAAAAACCCGATACGTACATATACCATATACCCTTTCAACGAGTACAAGGGTACAATCAATATGGATCTTCGAGGGCTAACCTAACCCAACTCGCTATCACCGACGGAAGGAGGTACGGTTATGCAATTGTTGGCTTAGAGTCTATGAATGCTACACCTACGAATATTTTCTTTACCGAAACCACTTACGGGCTCACGATTGCACAGCACGCAGGGAAGCAGTTTCCAATTTTTAAGCAAAGAATCCAAACCAAACCAACCAGGACGTTCCACGTCAGTCCGTAAGTCTTTCCGTAGGCAAATGATCCGTACGTCTAGGATTATCGGGTCCGGTATCATGCCAGCTCGGCCGGCAATGTACCTCGGCTCTTGGAAGACAAATCAAATACAGTTCCCTACCCGCCACAGGGTTTCAACACCCGTGTCTCCTCTCCTCTCCTGAGGCTTTGTTCGGTTGGTCCCTCCCCGGCCGGGATTCGGACCAAAACCCCGCGGGTTAGCCGGGATCGGCCTGACCGGGATCAATCCCAGACCCTGCTAAGAAACGTGTTCGGTTAAACCCGGCCGGAATCCCATCCCGGCCGAAACCACCCCAATCCCGTCCAAATCGCCGGGTTTAAAAACATCTACTCTCACCCCGTGGAACCGTTCCCCGTGTGCTGCCCCGAATCGGTACGACGGAAAAAAAGACGAGCTCCTCGGTCGCCTGGCTCGATTCAGATGCACCACTGGCGGGGAAGGAAGGACCGTGGCTCCGGCGAGTAAGGAGTGACGGCGGCTCCGGCAAGGACGGAGGGATGGCGTCTGCGGCAAGGACGGAGGGACGGCGGCTACAGCGGGGCCGGAGGGACGGCACCTCCGGCGGGGACGACGGGACGGCTGCGAGGACAGGCTGGACGGGGAGACGACGGGGTGCACGGCGGCGAGCACGGGAGTGGGCGGCGGCGAGGACGGAGTGGATGGCGGCGGCGTTCCCCTTAGCCTCGCGGAGTTCCTCGCCAGGGCCTCCCCCTCCTGCAGTTTCTAACCGAACGGGTGAAAGACGTGAGAGATTATAGGAAGAGGGATTACCGGGATGAGGGTGACATCTGGGGATCACCCGGATCCTCTCGTGGTTTGTTCCACGTGGGGTTTGGGCCCCCATGAACTGAATGGTCCACGTATTGATTTGATCTGGTCGACCGTTCGTCGTTCCGTTCGGCCTCTGCACCAATCTTCGCCTCTGTTTTCTCGTCTTCTGAATGAAGGCTATTTTGTTCTTCCAATCAGTATTCGTCTTTGTTCTTCGAATTTGATCGGGTCTTGGAGCGGTCGATTGCTCTCCACTGCTATCTTCTTGCGGGGAGTACCTCGTCTTTGTCGTCAGAGCACACATGGTTATGTGAGTTCGTAATCTGCAAAGCATGTGTTGTTTTTCTTGGTGGGAAACAGCAAAATTTGGCCTTCCTATGGTATTGTCAGCCTAATTTCAAATAGCTGAAAACAGGAATGGAAAGACGAATACTTATTGTGATTAGCGAAATGGGGCCCGAAAAATCGCACCTACTTAACAGCAACAAACAATCAGATGGAGCCTATCAGGCCTCGTGGTCTATCATACGAAGGTTTTTTTTTTCTCAGGGTATGTAAGGACAAAAATACCAGTGGGCAGCGGTATTTACGGAAACCGGAAATACCCAAAATACCGCAAGAGAATTGCCAAACACAATTTATAAATTTTTGCAAAACTTCTATAAATCTTTGAATTTGAGAAAACCATCTAGGTACCGGTAAAGTCCGTCCGTTAGTATATTTTCTAGGCGCTAACCCGGAAAACAGGTTTCCAGCAATATGTTGGAAATATCGACCAAGAAAAAAAGCTGTAAGTATCATGAGGCTAGATCTAACCAGCGACGCCATCCGCCGTGCCAACTTAGCTGGCAGCGTCCTCCGGCGACAACGGGGAGATAGAGAGAATGAGAAGGGGAGGGGTGGCGGCGCTGGCTAGAGTTTGGGTCGCCATCTATGTCACCCTCATGAGAGCGATCACATTTTTCTCGTTTCAAATGAAAAAAGGATATATCCATTGCTCCTTTCCGTGAGACAAAAACAGCTTCCTACAAAATCATGGAAATTTGTGAAAACAACTTACAATCTCTGTCCGTTAATGCGAAAACCAACCTTAGGGCACTTTTAAATTGTGAGAGAAAGAAAAACCGTGGCTGCAGTATAATCCCAGAGTTCAATATGCCGGCTATTTGCATAATCACTACAGGAATGTGGCGATATGCCGAGGGCCAGGAACCCTCGGCATAGCCTACTTTGGCCGTCGGCGTAGGCTATGCCGAGGGCCACCCTCGGCGTAGCTCCTCGGCGTATAACTCCCTCGGCAAAGCCACTATCGCCGTCGGCGTAGCCCGGCCCTACGCCGACGGCAAAACCCTCGGCATAGATTTTTAAAAAATACAAATTTCCTTTTTCCAAAAAAATTTCAAAAAAAAAATTTCAAAAAAAAAATTATTTTTTCTATATGCCGACGGCAAAACCCTAGGCATAGACTTTTAAATTTTTTAAAATTTTAATTTCTTTTACACCATTTTTTCTTTTCTTTTTCTTTTTTTCTTTTTTTTACTTGTTTATCTTTCACCCAATACATATTTAACTCTAAGTACACTTAATTTTAGGTCAAATTACAATCATGGTTAAATTTCCCAGTCGGTCACCCATCCTCACACTACTCCAGGCTCAGCACGCTTAACTTCTTGGTTTCATTCGGATGAGCTTCCATTAAAGAATTGACACCTCTTGCTGATAATAATAGCATATCAACCCTATTAACCCTTGAACCGAGATGCACACCTCTTTATTTTTGAATCCCAAACAATTACTTAAGTAGACAACAATGAATATATAAGTAATAATAATATTGAATTCAAATAACAATAAAATAATTTTATTTTTGGTCCTTTTTCTATTTAATATTTAATATGGAATAATTAATATCTTTAAATCGGAAAATCGAAATTCCACAAATAATATGTCTAAATCGATCAGAAAAATGAGAGGAATCTAAATATAACATCCATATCATCATTTGAACCTAAAAATTAGAGGAATCCAAATATGACGCCCAATTTGCCATGTGGTCAAAACGGCTCCCTCGGAAGATGCGAAATGGTGCACCATTCGCCAACACGCTAAACAGATAAAAATTAGCACATAAAGTGATGTGTTATAGACCTAAAAACATTTTTTGCGGAATTTATTGAGCGACGGAAAGTGTACCCCTAGTTCAAATCCGGTCGGTTTCTAGCGGATTCGGCGGGACACCTGCAGGAAGCCGCAGGATTCGCGGATAGCTAGCGCGTACATATGGCATGTGATATGCGGTGCGGAGGCGGTGTCCTACCACTACGCGGAGGTCTCGCGCAATACTAAAATGCACCCCATGTAGCTGCTTCACAAAAAAAAACCCGTTTTGGCACCCCGAAAATGAAAAAACCATCGCCCATGGGTTGGATTGGAAATTCGCTCCCGGGGCCTTGCTTCCCATCCCAGGGACCATGCACGTGCCAAATATGGCCTCGTTCCGACAAACTATGCGGTGTCACGGGGAGTTTCCTACTCATTTGCCCTAAAAGCCATAGAACTCCGGACGTGATAGCCCTGTTTGTGAAGGGTTTTCCAAAATAATTGCCGTATCCTAATTCCGACTTTTGGAGTGGTTACTAGGACACATAAAATGACGCCATGCGGCTCCGTGGGATTTTCTGACTTCGTTTAAATTGCCATTTGGCCAAAACGGGCCCCCACGGAGATGCGGTATGGCCGTACCGGGCGCTGCTGGTGCACCTGTTTGCCATCGCGCTAAACGGAAAAAAATTCGCACATAAAGTGATGTGTCATAGACCTAATAACATTTTTCCCGGAATTTATTGAGCGACGAAAAGTGTAGCCCTGGTTCAAATCCGATCACTTTCCAGCGGATTCGGCGGGACACCGTAGGAAGCCGCATGGATTCCCAGATAGCTAGCGCACACATATGGCATGTGATATGTGGTGCGAAGGCGGTGTCCTACCACTAGGCGGAGGTCTCGCGCAATACTAAAATATGCCCCATGTAGTTACTTCACAAAAAAAACCCGTTTTGGCGCCCCGAAAATGAAAAAACCATCACCCATGGGTCGGATTGGAAATCCGTTCCCGGGGCCTTGCTTCCCACCCCAGGGACCACGCACGTGCCAAATATGGCCTCGTTCCGACAAACTATGCGGTGTCACGGGCCGTTTCCTACTCATTTGCCCTAAAAGCCATAGAACTCCGGACTTGATAGCCCTGTTCGTAAAGGGTTTTCTAAAATAATTGCCGTATCCCAATTCCATCTTTTGGAGTGGTTACTAGGACACATAAAATGATGTTATGCGACTCCGCGAGATTTTCTGACTTCGTTTAAATTGCCATCTGTCTAAAACGGGAACCTGAGGACATATAAGAAAGTGATTGAATTGTTTCTATATTAAAATGGTACTGTACATGATTAAAATATGCATGATTTTAACATAAACGGATAGAGGATGTTTTTCTGAACATTTTGATACCTCATACGCATTTTTCTGACATCATATGAATTAGTTATGATTTTTAGAAATTAGACAAATTTAAAAAATGGTCCTAGGGTGGCCGTCGGCGTAGCCCTGTCTACGCCTAGGGCCAAATATATGCCGAGGGCTGCCCTCGGCGTAGACTTCGCTACACCGACGGCAATGATACGCCGAGGATCGACGGGCTGGCTGGCCGTGCCGGGCCATACGCCGACGGCCCCGACATTTGGCCGTCGGCGTACGCCACGGCCGTCGGCGTATGTCGCCATTCCTGTAGTGAATCAAGATTACTAGCCAGCCGCTGGGCTCTGCAAGCCACCGCATCGATCTGCATAAATCGCTAGCGAACAGTGCGGGTCGCCATGTACCCCTCCGTGCAATAATATAAGATGTTTTAGATATTTTGAAAGTTAACTAGATACAAACTAAAAGAAGTAAATCTATACCTTAAAAATAGATTAGACACGTAAAAATGAATGAATATTTAAAAAATCTAAACGTCTTATAAAAACAAACAGAGGGAGTACCACCATGCTAGAAGCACAAACATGATTCAGGCAAATCCAACTGCTGAAATAGTTAAAGCTGCAAGTAGGATTCCAAGCAACGTCCCTCCGTGCAGTGAATCTTCAAAAGACCTAAACATCTTATAAAAACAAAGCGGAGGGAGTACCATGCTAGAAGCACAAACATGATATAGGCGAATCCAACTGCTGACCTAGCAACAGCTGCAAGTAGGATTCCAAGCAGCGTCCCACATTTTTCCGCGATAGCACTATATATCTAGTTTAAATCTATACCCTAACTGCAATAGTATTTCGCAGAATACGCGTACCGGAACACTCTATTATCGTCTAAAAATCCGTACGCTTCGGCGTATGGCTGCTAGCCAGCTTGGTTGAAACACTATTTTAATTACGAGACGAACTCAAGCTCTTTGAGTGGACTAATACGTGTATGCCTTACGCATGGCTCCTCTTTGCGTAGGCTCCAGACAAGAATATTCATTACTTATATGTTTGTCTAGGACAAATCTATGTGAACAGTCCAAGTAAGACTATAGTTTAAAGTCATACTAATATTGTGGACATAGTCCCCTGGGCATAGTCACATGGAAACTATCTCCCGAAGACTAGCCTTCAGAGTAGCAGCAGGTCGTTTCATTTGAAATAATACGAGTGTTTATCTACTTCCGGCTCCGGACTCTGTATCAATGATACATACACATCTCAAACTTTATGCATAGTCAAAACAAAATTAGTGTCAAGTAAAAAAGGCAAATTGGGCGTGAATCAGAGCATGTGACCCGTCACATATGAAAATACATACTCCCTCGTTCCCTAAAAGATGTCTCAACTTTATCTGCATGTAGCCGAGGATGTGTTTAGCATAGTACACAAGTAAGTGGACAAATGGAGACCGAGCTACATGTAGCTCTTTATTTTAAAAATTTGAAAATTATATTTTTAAATTTTTTTAAAAAATGGAAAAAAATCCTTGATGTAGCCAATGATTGAATCTACAGACATGCAAAATCTCAATGTGAAATTGTTAATACTTTAGGCTACACAAAAATGATAAATGTGTGGATATGAGAATAGTGAATAGTGCACATTTCAAAACTATAAAACCTGTCAGGTTTTGTCATTTTTGTGTAGTCTACAATACAAAGAATGTCACATTGAGATTTTGCCCGTTTGTAGATTTCGTCATTGTCTACATGCATGATTGTTTTTCAGATTTTTTTGGAACATAAAACTATAATTTCTGAATTTTTTAAAACAAAAGGCTACATGTAGCTCGGTCTCCGTTTGCAGTTTTCGCACATTAGTGGTCTAAATTAAACGACACTTCAATAACCTTCTAAGCGCTGCCATGCAATGCTATGGAGTAAGTTCCATATAATACATGAGTATATGATAAATATTTTCTACCTCTGGGTGTACTTCCTTACCGCCAAGCACAGTATCATTTTTACATAGTCAAATACACAAAAATTATATATAGCAGAGACCTCAACATTAGCAAAACATACAAGAGACTTATAACCCTGTGTAAACAAGACCGAAATATGTGTGATATATGCACATATTGCGAGGCAGAATAACGTGCAACGGAGAATAGAAAATGTGTTATATTGTTTCTTTTTTGTTACAACAAGCTAAAAGGGACCATGGTAAAAAAACAAAAGTGGCATTAAAAAAGGAGCCTTATCTCTTGTTAGTTAGTCTGTGGTACACCCCTGTTATTTGAACTGCCGAAACATATTTTATTTGGAAACGGAGGTAGTCAGTTCAAAACACAAAGGAACAGAGGTAGTAGCATTTTACAGTGGAAATTTCAAAAAAAAATCTAAAAAATGAGAAGCTAATTGTTAAATGCATTATTATATATGGTTTTGATTTGGTAAAATGCATAGCATCTCGTAGAAAACTTCCGCATTGGATCAACTAGGACTAAAGCACGCATTTTAGGAGAACCGGAACCTCTCTGGCTGGACACAGAAAGTCCTAGGCAGGACGTACCTTATGCATTTTGTTCATCAGTACGTACGTTCAAATTAATCAAAAGTGTAAGCTTGTGGAGGCTCGTGCGTTCTCAGGCCTTCTCCTGATCCATAGAAACGCTGCGCTCTCTGCTGATGGGCCATCTTGTATTGGTGATTAGTGTAGAACATATCAAAACTGTGTAAAGCATCGACATGACAAATTCAAACAGAAAAGTTTCGTGGAAGTTGGTACTCTGTAGTGTTATCGGACTAAAATTCCTCTTCCAGTTAGTATTTAAATCTTGAAAAGTAATACCAAGAAGTGTATAGTCTTACTATCTTGCAGGCCTTAGCTGGAAAGGCAGTGATGCCATGGACGTGTAAGCGAAGAATTCATAGGAGACAGGGAGGGATGAAAAGTACAAATAAGATAGGAAATCCAGTTAGAACATGGAGACTTGCTAGCCAAGCAGCTGGTTACGTCTTTTGAAAGGTACCTGTTGAGCAGATTTTGACTAGAGAATGAATCTTTGTTTAACAAGTAACAACTACCGCTGTTTACTGGATCTGCACAAGATCACAGAAAGGTGCATGTTGGAACGAACCGATTCGATCACCATGAAGTTAACTAGCACTAGCAGTAACGCTCATTTCTGAGGGGCTGGATTCTGAAACTATAGTCATGTCGTAGCAGCCAATAAAGTATTTTGACCATTACATCTAGTATGCGCACAAATTAGTGAACAAATACAGAATTATATATTGCCAAGAAAAATCATGACTAATAGGTACTATATTGACCTTGTGAGAATACTTTTTATTTATTTGTAGTCAAAGCTAGATTTTTCTTATGGAAAAAATAGAACGTACGGTTTCACTTTGACATTTCTAACGGTATTTTCTTTATAAGTGTATATTTTCTAGCTTACTATTAATTAATATATGTAACTCATTTGAAGTTGACGTGCAAAAATTGTAGAATTATTAGCTTTGTCACAAAAAAAATCATAATGCCTGAGTCTACTACACACGTTTTTCTGTGAAATCTATGTACGAAGATACACGGATAGACATCATAACTTTCCATGGAAATACTTAGGGAAATTAAAGATCCCACTTAAGATTAAGATATTTATGTATTCCTTCATAGAAAAGTTTATTCACAAATGATAATCTTGTTAAACGTAAATGGAATGAAAATAAAAAAGTGTTTTTTTATTCTGAGGAAACCATTCAACGTAAGTTTTTCATATTCATTTATGAAACCCCTTTGGCTCATAATTTTCTTTACATATAATATCACACGACCGCACCAATATTACAAATATGTTTGTAAATTGCTAAATGGTATTGGCAAGAACAGTAAAGCTGGAATGTAGATTGTGGTTTCACCTTTATGTTGATCAATATAAAAATGCTAAAATAATATCATTTTTAACGAGGCAAGTCTACCATTTTTTTCAGGTTATCAGTATGCCTTCTCACTAGATTGGGCTCTGATTCTTCCTTTCACCGTCAGACTAGCGAAAATTTATGGCTACTAGATCCAACCGTCTGCTGATTGAAGCTTACTAGTTAGCAGGAGCAGATTGAATTATGCTTATACTTTTTATGCTTGCCATTTTTTGTTGGTTGATTCATGTATCGACCATACGTGTAGTCTTTGAGATGTAATATTTTGAATATTGAACTAAGCAATGGAGTAAGGTTTTGTGCAAGAAAAACACATTTTTTTTACTAGGTAACATATTTATATGAAGATGAAACTAATCTGCGTTCATGGAAAATCATAAAAATGTACGATGGGTGTAGTTTTTGAGGACGGTGCGCAGATGGAGACTTTGACATTGGTGATGTGAACCATTCTTCTGATCATCGTAACACACGAAGTTTCCGCGCCGTTGACGGACGCAATCCACCAGTCGCCCATACAGCTTTCACCTACGGAGTAGCTATAAAAAGCTACGCTGTGAGCTCATCGCTTCCGATCGCCCCACGCTGCCGCTACTTGGACGTACTCGGCTTACCTGTATGCCGCTCCGTTGTCCTGGCCACCACTGCCTTGCATGACCTCCGCCGTGGCGGCGCCAACATCGCTGCTCCGGCCAGCGGTGAACCCCACGCACGCAGCAGCCAGAGTCTCCGTCCTGGCGCCGAGCAACAGGTCGCACCTTGGCAACCTCGAGCATCTCTTCCGGAACCGCGGCGCCGTCGAGACCAGCGGGAGTGCTCCCGCGCCTCTGCAGCCGGTGCGGAGGAGGCGACAGGCGCCGCTGCTGCGGCTGCCGTCGTTCCTCAAGCGGGCCAGGGGCGAAACCGCAGCCGGTGAGGAGCAGGTGAACCTGTCACCGCGTCTGTTCCTGCCGGTGCCGCCCGATGGGCCGTCACCGCGCGGAGACATCGCGGCGGCGTGGCAGCGGCTGCACGGCGCGGACGGCTGGCGCGGCCTGCTCGACCCGCTTCACCCGGACCTCCGCCGCGAGATCGTCCGCTACGGGGAGTTCGTCGACGCCGCGTACGGCGCGTTCCTCTCCCGCCCCGACGCCGCGCCGGACGACGCTGAGGCCGTGCGCGTCCCGCTCCAGGACGCGGCCTATCGCGTCACGGCGCCGCTCTTCGCCACCTCGTCCGTGGGCCTCCCGACCTTGCTCGCGCTCGCCGCGCCGTGCGCCGCGCAGCGCACGAGCCTCGTCGGCTACGTGGCCGTGTGCGAGGACCAAGACGAGGTCCGCCGCATGGGCCGCCGCGATATCGTCATCGCGCTACGTGGCACCTGCACGGTCCTCGAGTGGGCCGAGAACTTCCGCGCCGGCCTTGTCCCGGCCACCGACGCAGCCGCATCCACGACGGGCGATGCCTCCGCCGCGAAGGTGGAATGTGGGTTCTGGAACCTCTATAAAACCGCCGGTGACGGCTCGCCGAGCTTGTCGGAGATGGTCGTATCCGAAGTCCGCAGGCTACTAAAAAAGTACGAGGGCGAGGAGGTGAGCATCACGGTAACGGGGCACAGCCTGGGGGCTGCGCTGGCGGTTTTGATTGCCGACGAGCTCGCTGGCAACGGTGAGGCGCCGACACCGGTGGCGGTGTTCTCATTCGGCGGGCCGCGGGTCGGGAACCGCGCGTTCGCGGAGCGCGTGGAGGCACGGGGCGCGCGCGTGCTCCGCGTGGTTAACACGCACGACGTCGTGCCGCACCTCCCGCCACGCCCCGGCGGCCGGTGGTACGCCGACGTCGGCCGCGAGCTCCGCCTGGACAGCCGCGCGTCCCCGTACCTCCGTCCGGACGCGGACGCCGGCTGCTGCCACGACCTCGAGGCGTACATCCACCTTGTCGACGGCTTCCTCGGCTCGCACTGCCCCTTCCGCGCCAACGCCAAGCGCAGCATCCTGCGGCTGCTCAAGAACCAGGGCGCCAACGTGAAGCAGCTCTACATCAGCAAGGCGGTGGACATGCGCGTCCGGCTCGATGCTGTTGACATGCCCGGCTCGCCGCTCGGCCGTCTCAGCGCGCCGCAGAGCCCCGTGCTTGAGTGCGTGCACTGACGACGACGACTGACCGACGTCGGAGGAAATGTCGGCGATGGGTGTTGGTTACTTGGTTTGGTCGTTTGTTCGCGGCGGGAAAAAGGGGTAGAATAGTCGGTCTCAGGTTTTACCAAGTAAACATGATGAAGCGTTTCTTCGACCAGCGAACACAGAATTGGTATGGTACATGAAGTCAGGAAGAAGACTTGCGCAGCAAAAGATTTGTAGATTAATTGGTACATCCGGTAGCTGTTTCAGTACAAAGTTATAGTACAGTACTAATCAGCGATATTTAATATGGATCGGAGAAAGTATGTTTGTGTGTTGTCTTGCGTGTGAAAAGGCGATTCATTATAGATTCCATGTTATGAGATGGGTAATACTTTGTATGGGAGAACGTTTGTTGGTATTTACATGTATATGGTTCGTTATTTATCTTTAGCTGCCTTTAGAAAAGTATAAGATTGTGTCTTAAAAAAAGGTTTGAAGATCTCGAAGATTTGCTTATATTTTTTAGACTTTATTTTGTAATTGTTAGAGACAGCTCATTTTTGTCTACCATGTACTATTTATTATTTTAAATATATATGGTACTGATTGCCAAACAATAAAAGGTAATCTGTGAGATTAAAATCAGGGGTAATTTATCTCAAAAAAATCAGGGGAAATTCCTTTTGATGATTTTATTTATTACTATATGAGTTTAGGTTTTTCAAGAGCTTTTAATACTCCGTCCAGTTTAAAATAATTACATAAAAATAGAGGTATCTAACCAGTAAAACTTGTTTAGACGCATTTATTGTTGAGCAATTATTTTGAACAGAAGGTAGTATATGGTTTGAATATGTTCATGCACGATTAAATATTAAGGATTAGACAGCAACCAAAAGATGAAGTTTTTTTTTGACACAAATACAGTAGAAAAAACTCTCTACTGAATCATTTTATATTTTACATGTAGAGTATCATGACAAGCTTGCATGCCTTCTCTAAGGCTAGGCCTTGCTCTATGCATATTGAGGGAAAAGAAGGCCTTAAATCTAATTATGCATCTAGGCAGAGAGGGTGCAAGGTCACTAAAGATTCCATCATATCTTTGTTCCCATAGAATCCGGTAATGATCAATATGTCCATGAAAAAGGAATTTGGGTATCTATCTGGGCGTCCTAGATCATGCATGCTATGTATATCAAGATCAGAGTTCCATTCAAATCCAGTTAGTTGTCCACCAAAAGTTTTGGCTAAAGATGCATTCAAAGAAGAGGTGTACAAGGTTCTCTTATTGACAAGTGTTGCAAAGGATGCAGTACAAAGAAATTATTTGTCTTCATCAGATCTTTGGTTTATAATTTGCCATGAAGCATGAGTATGCATGCCAAAAAAAAAATTGTCCGAGAATACTACAAGATTTACAAATATCCAGATAGATTTTGGAGTGGCATTTCGACCAATCAAGGACTTATAGACTTTCTGTTGAGGAAGGGGAGCCGACCAATCAAAGAGTTATAGACTAACCAAAAGGGTTATCAACCAATACCTACCTACCGCCCTCTCCATGCATAAGATCTAGTCGCTGCAACTCCACCTTCTCTATTTTTCGGTTCCCTCTCCTCCGATGGACCTTGCTAGCGTTTGGAGGGGTATGGAACACAACGATATATGAGTGGAGTTTTTAATAAAGTTAGTGCTCTCAATAGATTAGGTTAGAATTTTGGTAGTTGTCATCCTTTTGGCCGCAGAATAAATGGAGACGTCATTATCCACAATAAGTGCTCTTCGGCCGAGATTTCCTTCAATGGTGATGTTGGAAGATTAAATTTCTACAGGTATGTTTTTTCTAATCTTGCCTCGGCGAATAGAATATCTCTCATGGTTGTCATGAGTAGGATGGTCCTCGCAAGATTTATCTCGGATGCTACGTCCTTCGATAATGGTGGTTCACACCATCAGCTTCTAGGCAACGGCAACAGGGCAATTAAGCTATTTTCCCCTGAAATGCTAGTGTTGGCACTCTCGCTGATGTTTGGCAATTACTTAAATGTCTGTGTTGAGCTCCTGGTTTTTGTGTTGCAGCTCAAAAACATAGTTATTGGAGAACCCTCATTGGTATTTACGTTGTTTATTGTTTGGCCTCTATGTTATTTTGTTGGGGCTGCCTTCAGAAGAATACAAGATTATTTATCTGAAAAATAAACTGTTTGAAGACATTGATGACTTTCTCATTTCTGTTGAAGTTTGTTTTATGGTCGCTGGAGACTGCTCTTGTATCTCTACCATGTACTTTTTTTTTTTTGAAGCAGGACTGTGAGGCAAAAAGCCCCACAGCAAATTTCCTACCATGTACTATTTGGTACTATAGTATATCTAGTTATTATTTGTAAGAACATCAGGCTCACTTTGAGGTTGCTGAACTAAGTTATCTTGAATTTATAACATAATTCATTGTTACAAATAGCCATAATATGCAGTAGTTGGTTATCTAAGTGGTAAGATAGCCAAAAGTTGGTTGAGAAACCTTTGTCATAATCCATCCCAATGTCAACGCAGCCTTATTCTGACTCACATTCTGCCATAGTTTCCCGACATGGTTATAAATATAATCTACTGCATGAAATTTCAACTATTCCTTTTTCTACAACAATGCATTTCCAAGCAGTTGTATATAATATGCCAGGCGCGTGTCCTGGACCCGACGATCAGCACGGCAATGTCTTCGCGGGAAGAAGGCCGGGCCGTCCCCGTCGTGGACGCGGCTCCCGGCGACACTGCCCCCTTGGTGATCACCGCCTCCGGCAATCGCATAATCTTGGTGCTCATCACGCCGGCCGGCACGGGCGCCGCCGCGTCGTTCCAGGGCTTCCTGCTCCTGCAGCAGGCAGCGGCCAAGAAGGAGGAGGAGGAGGCCGAGGACCCGCAGGCGGAGCGGAAGAAGTGGTTCCAGGAGATGCGTGGCTGGCTCATGGTGCTCGCGATGGTGGCGGCTTCGGCGGCATAAAA
Source organism: Lolium rigidum (assembly GCF_022539505.1). Taxonomy (NCBI): domain Eukaryota; kingdom Viridiplantae; phylum Streptophyta; class Magnoliopsida; order Poales; family Poaceae; genus Lolium; species Lolium rigidum. The sequence goes on from NC_061508.1 coordinate 163,242,797, forward strand.
GGCAGGGTTGAACCCGCCCGGCGGGTTCTGGTAGGACAACAGTGACAGGCACCGCGCCGACAACCCGGTGCTCCGGACCAGCACTGGGTGCGCTACGTCCTCTTCTACTACTTCAACGTGACGGCGTTCGTGACCTCGCTGGTCATCATGGTGCTGCTCATGAGCGAGCGCTTCTACCACGGGGAGGCCGAGCCTCCAAGGTGATGGTGCTTATGTTCGCCACATTCATCGACCTCGCCAGCCTCGTCGGCGCCTACATCGCCGGCACCACCCGATCTGCTGCTTCATTCCTCTACATCGTTGTCATCACATGCATCTTATTCGTCGGCGTCATCTACATCGCAGAGTTAGTACACACATACGTCCGATGCCTACAACATGCAATCTACTATAGAACAACACCGACCCTCATAATTTTTCATAATTAATCTTAAAGATATATTATATATATGTGTATATACACGTGTACACAAGTAGCTATTGGTAGAAATAAGAATCATGGCATAGTTTGCTCGATCAATAGAAATAAATATTTTCAAACGTCTTCTTCAAGATTTCGAAGACCATGGATTTTTCAAATGTAAATATTATTTAATTTGTTATTGCATTACTCTAATATTTCTATTGCCCAATACTAATATTTTTTAAGTCTTTCGTGTGTGATGGAGATTGTTAAGAGGCCAGACCACCAATCATGCTTAAACTTTAAGTAATATATACAAATTTAGCATAAATAAATATCTTTTAAAACAATTCTAGAGTAGGGGGAGGGGGCAATGGCCCCCTGCCCTGCGATAACTTCACTATTGTGAACAAGGGGTCCTTAATATCGTTTCGCCCTAGGGCCTCCAAAATCTATAGACAGGCCCTGATGATATATGAGTAAATGTCTAGCTTTAGGTGAGTGAACTATGAAAATTTGGGGCATCTGAAGGTAGTATCAACATTTAATTAGTGAATACATACCGGAAATACAAATCTCATTGCACCTTTAACTAATCTCAAGAATCATTTGATTTGTGTATACATTATACTAATTAATTTTACATGATAACTTACCTTGGGCGCCCATATGGGCATCATATTTTGGTACTAAAGATAGGAGTCATGGTACTTGGTCAATTTTGGTGAAGTTTGACAGTCTATCCCCTCCCGGTCAAAAGCTTGTGGCAGAAGGTGGGGACTCTCAAGGCCTCACCTAAACAGCTGCTAGACTGTTCTACAACTTCATATTTACATGGTTCTTATTGTACTATTAGTTCTTGGAACTTATAACATGGACATGTACTGTTAATAACCAGTTTATTTTATCTTTTTTGCTTTAGCATCGCATTCTCTTCCTCACATATTTAGGCATGGTTTTTGTTACTGATGAACTTTGTCAGTCTGACAAAAAAAGAGGGATGTCCAAAATCTAGAGGGAAATAAAGTAGTAGTACTTGACTTATGATGCCAATTGATTGCAGTAAATTTCTCCGTTCAATAATGTAAGATCATTTAGCTTTCTTTGTAAATACATGTTTCTAGGCGCGTTTTAGTGTCTAGGTTCACTCATTTTTGTTCAAATTTAAAATATATAAAAGATTTTACACTTGTGAAAATAGGAAGTACATGCCCCACTTAGTTAGCCGGCTATAATGCCAGACCAGAGACTGCGTCCAGTAAGATATTGCTTGCTGACTTGCTGCAAGTAAACAAATACATATATAACACGGCCGTTTCACACGTACATATATAGCTTTGCGTCATGCATGTCGTCATGTGAAGTGGCTAAGTTCACTGGCTAATCCTACTAGTTCTGGTTGGTGACATTCCTTGTTCTCGCGGATATTGTTTAGCAAATTTGACCGGGAAGTATAGCTAGCCGCTGCGTGCCATCTGTGTTCGGCACTACCAGTTGCGGCCAGTTTATGGCATGGACTTAACTCAGCCGGTTGGGTCTGGCTAATTCGAGTTTAATTGTCTAACTTGACTTGATGTCTTGTCTGATTTAGAGTCTGGAAGGGAAATAGGCTGACCTAACACGACGAGTCTCGTCTGTTGTTTATCTATCTTTGAAACGGAAATAGCAAGATGAAATAAAATGCGCCACAGGATCTGTCACTCTGTAATTTCAGGTCGTTTTGTGGAGTCTACGTTGCGTGAATTTTTTGACTTGAACAAATTTAATTATAATATGCTTTAGAAACATACATCGTGAAAGAGAGAGTATGCTACTTCTAGTTAGGGCATCAATTCCCTTTTGATGGACGTCAAGAACAGTGCACTACTCGAGCATATCTAAGACTTGACATGTAAGTAGCAAGATGAAATAAAATGCGCCACCTGGATCTGTAATTTCAGGTCGTTTTGTGGAGTCTACGCTGCGTGATTTTTTTTTTTTTTGACTGGAACTTCAATTGTAATATGCTTTAGAAACATACATCGTGAAAGAGAGATTATGCTACTTCTAGTTAGCGCATCGATTCACTTGCTTAACACTTGTTGGACGTCGTCAAGAACAGTGCACTACTGGAGCATCTAAGACTTCGAATCCAGGACTTGGAATTGAGACGAGTGCGCTGTTATAGGAAGGAAATGAAAGCTGGGACCTGCGTGCATATACCACCGGCATTTCAGCTAGCTAGGGTCTTCTGCAAAACCAACGACCTGTCTGCAGTCTGCACGAATGGTTTCATTTGAATACTTTTGCACTTGAGGAGACTAATAACGGATTTGTGCGACTAAGCAGTCGATCCACCGCACACTGCATCCATGCATGCGATTAAGAGCATCTTCAGTCGTGTCCCTCAAACCGCCCCCCCAAAGGTATTTAGGACGCGCCGGACAAAAAACGTTCCCAGCCGCGTCCTCCAAAGCCGTTTTTTGTACGGCGCGGCCCGATATGGTGTCCGGTGCCCCGAGCCCATCCCCGCCAAACAGGGAACGTTCCGGGGATGCCAGACACACCGAAAAGCGAGGCGGGGAGTGGCGGGGCCGACCCGTCAGCGGTACATTAAATTTTAACCTAACCGTCGCCTACCTTGAGATGGAAGTTATTGGCGCGCAGCAACGATGCAGTTCCCGCAGAGACGCAGCGAAGCATCTTGTCGCACCTAACTCTACGTGCCGGCGTTAATGAGCGCCACCGCTCCCCCGCATCCCTCCGGCCTATAAAAAGGGCAGCCTCTCATCGTCCCTCTCACACACAAACCCTAGCGCCTCCCTCCCCAACCATAGCCGCCACCATCTCAAGAGTCGACGCCATGGCTGGTAGAGGCGGAGGCCGAGCTCGTGGCCATGGTCGTGGCCGCGGCAGAGCTGCACGCTCGCCGTCGCCTGCGATGCCGTCGTCATACTCATCGTCGGACATGCATGACGAGGAGGGGCCCGTGCTGTTCGAGTTCATCGTCGTCCTCAAGGGCGACCCACACGGCATGCCGGACACCTTCGCCGACTTCGTCGCCGGCGACGAGCGCCCGGGCTCGCTGCATCTGCGGGAGGATGACTGCGGCTGCTGCCGGTGGATCGTCGACGTGATCTACGACGCGCGCGGCAAGATGTACCACCACATCGGCTGGGAGAAGTTCACGCGGTACCACCGCCTCGAAGCTGGCTTCGTGCTCGTGTTCTCCTGCTTTGGCGACAGGGACATGAGCGTCAAGGTGTTCGACGAGACGCGTTGCCGCCGGAACTACCACGGCGACAGTGCCGAGGAGGACGACGACTGAAGAGTGTTGTTTCTTCGCAGCGAATATATGCACGGAGGTTTCTGGTTGTTCTTCCTCTGGAAGAACCAACAGGGGCACCCTCACCAGCTGGATTTTCCAGTTTGGGTGACTGGGTGTGCCCTCGAGTGTTCTTTCATGGCAGCGAACGCACGAAACCTTCGATGCCCAGCCTAGTTAAGTTTAGTTATTTTGCAATATTTTATATTCGTGTCAACCATGGTTCAAACTATGTATTAGTTTGTGGAAACCATGTTCCAAATTATGTCTTCGTGTAAGCCACGTTCCCAAAAATTATGTATTAGTTTGTGGAATATTTCTTCTCTTTATTGAAATAAAAATGCAAAAAAAAAACAAAAAATAGTATTTTAATGTTTAGGGGCGGCGTTTGGGGGACTCGTCCAGTCGCGTCCCCCAAACCGTCCCCCAAATGGCGGCGGATTGAGCGTTTGGGGGACGTGTTTTGTTCGTGCCGCGTTTGGAGACGTCGCTCCCCAATTGCGTACCCAAAAAAAATTTCGTAAATTTAAAACTTGAGCGAGATTCGATTAAATTCATCCGAACTTGGCATATATTACATAGATTCGAACGAGTTTCTAAACCTAATCTAGAAGTACTTGAGGCGGCCGGAGGCATCGTAGTACTGGTGGAAGTTGTACATCTCTTCGGTGACGTCCTCTTGCTTGACGCGCTCGTCGGGCTCGTCGACGGGCTCGTCCTTCACCAGGCCGCTTGGTCCTGCCTCGCTATCGTCGGTGAGGTCCACGAGCGACTTGCCGGTGTCGCAGATGGACATGGCGATCGCCGTGTCGAGGTCGCCCCTCCAGGCGTCCTTGTCGTTCAGCGACGCCAAGTACGCCGCTCGCAGCCCTGGGCAGTCCTCGGGGTCGTCGCTGCTGGCGATGAGTCGCTGCTTCCGCTCGTACTCCGCCAGTAGCGCTGCCTTCGACGCTTCCTCAGGATCCTCCTTCACCTTCGGCTTCGGGATGAGGAGGGCGCCGCCGCGCCTCTCTTGCTGCCACCGGATATCGCTGCCGTCGCGCCTCGGATTGACGGGCATCACCGGCTCCTCCTTCACCACGCGATTGGGGACGGTGTAGGGCGCGGAGTGGTACGACGAGGACGGCGTCGATCGGCCCGGTCCTGAGGAGGAAGAGTTGGAGGAGGACGAGTACGAGTACGTCCTCCTCGGCTGACATTGCGTTGCGGGAGATGGTGGTGGTGAGGACAGCGCCTCCAACCTTGCAGCGCCGTTGTGGATGCCGCGGATGAAGCTCTGCAGGGTGCACCCCGGAATGCCCCGGAACAGGACGCGTCCGTCCCTGTTCCAGTTGTTTAGCCCGCTGACGAGGTCGGTGGTGCTGCGCATCTCCATGTCGTACTTCGCCTGGAAGTAGGTGCCCCACCAGGCGTCGTTGTTTTTGGCCGCCCAGGTCGGATCGGCCCGCTCCTCGGCATGGAGTTCAGCCCGCTGGGCCCTGATGGTGTCCTTCCAGCGCTCCGTGCCCGGCGTCGGCGGTGGCGGGACGCCTATGCCGTTCACGGCCATCTTCCAGCTGCCGCTGCTTGGCATGCGCATGTCCGGCGGGACGGGATATCCCGCGTGGTACAGCGCCCACGCCTCCTTCACGGTGAGGCTGCCGCGGCCGAAGTTGTTCGCCGTGGCGATCTTGTGGGAGGACGACGACATTGCTTGGAACGGCGAGGAGAAGATCTGGGGGCGGCGAGGAGAAGATTTGGGAGCGGCGAGAGATTAGGATGAACCGCAGGGTCTTTTAATGTACAGTGGCGGCAGCGGGTGGTTGCACGCAATAACGCCAGCGCGAACGGCCATGCGGCCATACACAACGAGACGCGTCCCTGCGTCGTCTGGGAAAACTGGGACGCCATTAACGTCGCTTGACCAAAGGTAGGCGACGGAGTTTTAGGCTTCCGAGCCGCTGACGCGTCGGTCCCGTCACGCCTCGCCTCGCCTCGCTTTTCGTTGTGTCCGGCGTGCCCGGAGCGTCCCCTGTGGGGCGGGGACGGGCTTGGGACGCCGGACACCGTATCAGGCCGTGCCGGATAAAAAGCGGCTTTGTGGGGACGCGGCTGGGAACGTTTTTTTTTTTGTCCAGCGCGCCCCAAATCGTTTTGGGCGACGGTTTGAAGGACACAACTGAAGATGCTCTAAGTCCTTACAAGTGGATGATGGAAATGCACATTAAGGACGTACGGCAATTTAGTGAACAAAACGATCGCTTTGTGCTATCGTGTAGATACGTTTCCTAGAAGAAAACATCTCCCTGCTTAATTTTCTGATCGAAGGAAGGTTCATCGCAGCTACACATTTTCTTTGGAAGAAGAGAATCAAAAAGCGGCTTTGTGGGGACGCGGCTAGGAATATTTTATTTTTATCCAGCGTGCCTCAAATCGCTTTGGGAAACGGTTTAAGGGAGATGCACTAAGTCCTTACAAGTGGATGATGGAAATGCACATTAAGGACGTACGGTAATTTAGTGAACAAAACGATCGCTCTGTGCTATCGTGTAGATACGTTTCCTAGAAGAAAACATCTCCCTGCTTAATTTTCTGATCGAAGGAAGGTTCATCGCAGCTACACATTTTCTTTGGAAGAAGAGAATCATGTATACACCAAACGATGGGTCAAGCTCAAAGCTGAAGCGCTCCGATATCGAATCGTATTACAGCCAGGCAAAATCTTCTATAAACAGCGCTGATTCGTTCAAGAAAGGCACTGCCCTTTTAGTTCCATTTCGAAGAAAAAAAAAACTATCCTTTCAGATTCTATACATAAAGGATGCTGCCTCAATATGCTACTGTATTATGCTGCACTCTGAAGTTTCGCTGAGAACACGATCGCCTTCATAATGCATTAGCTCGCGACAGCCACCCTGGCCGTCGTCGTCATTGCGTCCCAAAGTGAGACACGGGGTTGAAGAAAACACAGATTCTGTCCTAGGAAAAACCAAATAGAAAAAACCATGGAAGACACGGAGAAGTCAGAGGCGAGAAGTAGGTAGCTAGAGATGGAGTCCACAGTGGTCAGGAAGTCCAGTTTCCCTGTTCGAACGAGGGAATAGCAGATAGCACCATATGTTGGTGACAGTTTTGCACAGAACCACAACATGGATTTGTTTTTACAGAGAACACCGTATTTTGTCGTAATTATTTGCACAAAACACATAACCCGTTATTGAAAGGTTTAATGGACATTTAATCTCGATTATCGACTGGACTAGTATGTTCCGACAGCGGCTGCTCGTATGCAGTAGTGGAGTAGCTACTCACCCCTCCCACGAACTCGACGAACAAGAGACTACGCCCGGTCACACGCTGATATAGTGCGCCAAATCATGTCATGCTCTCAACAGGCTTCTTCCTGTCTAGGTCGTAGTAGGACTATGAGAGGACGTCTTGAACAGTCGAAGCATGACATGTCCACATCACAGATCAGCTGCAATACTACCAGGCGGCATGGCACAGGGAGCTGCCTTGTCGTGCTTGTTTGCATCTTAATGGTACAATGCAAAAGCGACCTGAAGATGGCGAGCTCTCTGATAGGGGCACTACTAGAAAAAACTCTATCCGTAGCGCATGTGTTTTGACTACCCGTGACGCACCATGGTGTGCCATGGCTACCAGGCCATGGTTATTACATAGCTGTGGGGCACCGAGGCGAGCGCCACGTGTACCTGATATAGCTATGGCGCACTGCTTGGTGCGCAAGGCGTAAACTACGTGGTGCGCCACCATTTAACCTGCCTTTGGCGCACTAACGTGGTGCGCCACGACTACTTCCAAGTGCGCCACATGTAGTGCAAACCGTAAGTGGGATTTCTATGTGGGTCGCTAAGCCGATGCGCCACGGTTAGTTAGGGTAGCCACGACGCAACTGGGGCCAGTGTGGTGATGGCGCACCAGCAGTATAGTGCGCCACGGGTAGTTGTCTACCTATAAGAATTTTCGTAGTAGTGGGATGGCGAGTCAAGGACAACCCAGCACAACTGACGCACTCCCGCGCGACAAGAGCATGATAAGATCGCTCCGGCCACCGGTGACGCGCCTAAGGACCATTCACCATCGCCACGTACAACGCGACACGGCGATAGGTGTTCTGCGAGCTCTCTCAGCTCGACATGTGTGCGGGCCAGGCTAGCGGTCTTTGGGTCGCCGGGGATTTGGTGAGGTTGGCTGCCTCCTCCTGGTATCGTGACGAGTTGAACTGTACATACCAGTTCGATTGAATAAGGAGATTATACCACATTAGGCTTCGTGACAGGGGCTAGACTTGTTAACCGGATATTAAAGCTTTTAATGATTGGCTATGTGTTTTGTGCAAGTGATTACAACAAAATATGATGTTCTATGAAAAACAAAAGCATGTTATGGTTCCTTGCAAAAAAGTCACCAACATGTGGTGGTAGGTGCTATTTTCTCTGTTCGAACCGAAAGCTGCACGAACTTTCGGACGCTGGAAAACTGCCACGAACTCAAAGAACAGCAAGCTGTTGAGTTCCAGACGATTGTGTCTTCTCGAGTCAACCATGTAAAAATATATGATGGTAATGAGGTTTACTCGCTTCTAAATACGATTCGAGGCAGGTTTTATCCAATTTACCCTTCGTTACAATGTGATATATATGATTACTTCATTTCACACATATTCCTCGGATTCTCGTGAAGAGGAAACATATTTCTCTAAATTTGGTGGTTGTTGATGACCAGGGCAAGTCCTCTTTAATTGCAAATGTCAATGTCGGATGGATATGGGGGTGCATTCCATTGTTGTGTAATCTTCGTACATATGAACAAAACAAGGCCTAGGGGGTGAAAATACACTAGCCGCCGCCGCTCCTAGCGGTCCCCCACCGCCCTCCCCCGCGTCGCCGCCGCCGGAGGGGCATCAGCAAAGCCGTGCTCGCCCCAAGGATGGTGGCGGCGGGGCACTTTTTCTTCTCCCGGCGCACGGGAGTTCCCCTGGCTTCGGCGTTTTGGGCTGCGGGCGGGCGCGGCCGCTGCTGGGCTCGACGGCGGGGTCGGCGTCTGGAGTGGCGAGGCGGCGTGCGGCGGGAGGTGAGCGACGATGCGGCTGGGCGAGATCTGGGCTAGGAGGGCCTTCCCTGGGATCGGTCGAGCCGGCGCGGGGAGATGTTCTTCCGCTCCTTCCCCTCCCGCGTCCATGGCGTGAGAGAGCTCCCTCGGGCGCAGCTCTGGGCGGCGGGTGCAGCAGCATGCGGCGGGCGCGGCGATGTTCTGCGGGTGTGGCTGGCGCGGCAGCGCTTCTGGCCCCTGGCGGCGTGAAGGGGCCGTGCGGCGCGATGGTGGAGTGCCGTCGCCGGTGTGTGGAAGCCCGGGCGGGCGCGATAAGTCCTGGGAGGTGGAGCTGGATGAGAGGCGCGACGGGACGGCGGCCCCGGTTTCCTCGGCGGTGCGGTGGCCGCGTGGGCGGCGTGGCGGCCGGATCTGGGAGTTCTTGTCTGCGGGCTTCGGCGTTCGTCCTCGAGCCCCGTGTTGGTGTTGGTCGGCGTCCCCTCTGTGTGGCGTTCCGGCGGCGCCCACGGTGTTCTTCGGCGGTGCTCCGTTGGCTACAGGCGCGTTGCTCCGGAGGTCGCGATCCGGCGGATGCAGGTGGTGGTCTGTGCCGGTCCTTGTTGGGCGGGCGCGATTTTTTTTGGGACTCTTTGCTGGGCGAAAGCTTTGTCTTGGTGGCCGGCCAGGACCGACGACGGTGACGCCCGTGGGCGCCGCATCCTTCTTGAAGGCGTCGTCGAAGCGGGTGTCTCTTGATCTCCGCCCGGGCTCTCCGGGGGAAACCCTAGATCCCTCGCGGGATCGGGCGTGGGCGGCGCTCTTGTGTCGCTTTGCCTGTTGGGGCCTCGCTTTGGACGTCCACTGGACAGAGGGGTTTGTGGAGTGTTTTGGTGGTTCGGCAGAGGCGGGTTCGTCTTCGGCCAGGCGGGGCGCGGCCTTGGGGTCGGCGTGGTAGTTGGAGCGGTGGCTCCGGTCTTTCGCCTCCGCCTGTTGCGTTGAGGTGTGGTGTCGACCTGGTTGGTCGTCGACCCGTGTGGAGCGCAGCCTCGGGGCTGGCGTGTGGTGTCGTGTTGTAAGGTTTTTCGGCCAGTTTTCCTCATAAACGGGCCAACTCTTTTTTCCTATATCAATGAAAGGCAAAGCTTTTGGCTCGTTTCAAAAAAGAAAATCTTCGTACATATGATGACTATTTGTTCTTCCAAGTGGCTGAGAGAACTTTGCTACCTCACACTCGGCACATATAATTGGCGGTCACCCGCCAGGCTAGGTAAGGTCCTGGTGGTCGAAAATGTTCCTATTTTTCGGTTGAAAGAATCCTCGAAAAGTTTTTTTGGATCATGGGCACCAGTGCTCTCAGTGTATTATAAAATTTGAAAAATATATTTTTATATTTCAAAAAAATATGTAGTAAAATTCTAAAAGTAGCCAATGATGTATTCCACTAACGTATAAAATCTCAATTACAAATTTTTTGTTTTCTGAGCTACACAAAAATGACAAATTCTGATTTTTTTGGGAGATTTGAATCACTATACTCAGATCCACATATTTGTTATTTTTGTGCAGCCCAAAATACACATTATTTTCAGTTGAAAATTTACACGGTTGTGGGATACGATACTGACTACATCATGATTTATTTTCAGATTTTTCTAAAACTTACAAATATAATTTTTAATTACTTTTCTGAAAAGGGATCACTGGAGCTTATGTGTACCAAATCTCTGTCCAAGAATCCTCCGCTTTTGTCACTCAAGCCGAGTCACACGGAGAGGCTCCAGATCACACGTCTCCAGATTAGGAAAAGACCCATGATCCGGTGTACCTCTAATGCCAACCCCCTAGAGAGGAGGCACCGCCACCCCCACGACACAGGGACGCCGCCTTGGTCGTTGGCACCTAGCAAGATGTTCTCAATGTCTCCAGTTTCAGAAAGCCAATGCCGCTGCACAAAAAACCTAGGGTACAATTTGATCGATGGGCCTGCCAACACGACGACAACTAGTGGAGGAGGCCACGATCGGTTTAGGGACGCTAGGGTATGGTCGCCAGTGTGGTGCCACTCTGGAGTGCAAACTCCATGAATCGTCAAATTTTGGCGAGGAACTAATTAATAAGCATAAGAAAATTGGGTTTAAATTCCATGTTTGCTAAGAACCGAGCAATGCACGATTGACTAGAGTGTGTGTCCGTGAGCTCTCGCCCACTCGTGTCTGAGGTGGAGCTTCCTTAGAGCATCTCTAGCAGAGCCCGAACTCGCGGCTGAAACTGAAAAATTTCGGTGAGAATAGGGGTTCGCTTCGGAGATGGGCCAGAACGAAACCGAACACGCGGCCTAGCCCATAAAACGAGTTCGGGTCCCCAAAAAATCGAGCGGTCACCCCGTATTAAACGGGGCCGCGGAGGGGATTTCGGTTTCTAAACCCTACTCCCCTCCGCCGCTTTCACTCCCGCCGCCGCCGCCTGCCTCTTCTCCGGCGTGAGATTCCGCCTCCTCTGACTCCGCTCCGCCGCTTCGGCCACCACCCCTCCATTTGCAATGGGGCGTTGAAGACGCGTAGGTAGGGGAGGTGGCCGAATCGGCGGCAGAAAAGTACCTCGGCGTCCGCCGGGTGTACGGGCGGAGGCGGAGCTTGCCAGGCGGTCGCGCTCCGACGGCGCATGGAAGCAGGCGGGCCGCCTCTATCCTGCGGGAGCACCTCCGAGACAGCGGCCTTCGAGGTGGCGGCGCTCATCGTCTCCTACGAATAGTCGGCGACCAATAACCCTCCGCCGCCGACGGGAAGCGCCCCGGTGACAGTATAGTCCATCCGGGGACTAATCTAGTCTAATTAGGCTCCTTATTACCGAATGTAGGTTGACCAAGCATGTATTTTGCCTAGATTATTGTAAATTATCGACGAATTCACCTTGATCGGAGCAAATTGAGTTCAATCGCGAGTTTCATTTTCCCGCGACGTTTGATTTTCGCTTTTTCGGTTCACGAGTTCGGTTTCTGTTCTGCACATGACAAAATCCAACTATTTCCAACAATTCGGGAGACCAAACTCGATATTTTCGGTTCCGCGATACACATGCTCTGCTCTTAGGGTTCCTTACTTACTTCTGTTCTTTAAAGAACTCATGGGTGCTAGTCCATTGGTTTTTTTAGATACTATTGCTCTGCTTGAGTTTTGATTTTGAAAATCACTTTTTTTTGAACAAGTTGAAAATCACTTCAAAAGTCGAAACCAAATCTAAGAGGATCAAGATGATGCTTTGCTAAGAACTGAGTGGTGGTTGTTTGGCTAGTATGCTTAGAGCATCTCCACCGGCGCCCCCGATACCAGCCCCGATAGCATTTTGGGGGCCGGGAGCGAAAATGGGCTTGCACCGGCGCGCCCCAAACGGGCGCCGGCCAATTTTGAAGCCCAATAGAATCGCCGGCAACCCCGTTCCGGCCCCTTCGCCAAGGGCGCGAATCGGGCGCGTCGGCGCCTCGCGGAACGACGGTTTTCGCGGGTGGGGGCGCCTTGTCAGCGAGCGGACACGGTGGTTCGCATCGGGAACAACGCGGGGAGGTTAGTCATCAGCGTTAATGGCCTCCCGCACGGAAACCAAAACGGCGAGGGCGGCGACTGGCCACGCGGCGTCCACCTACCTTACCCACGCGCCTTCAATGCGCGTCCGCTGCCTTCCTTAAAACCACACCAGCGCGCACTCCTCTCTTTTCCCCGCCGTCCATCCCTAGCCGCCGCCATCCCACCTCCGCGCGAACCACCACCCGGCGATGGCGCACAACGAATAGGCCGGCGGCAGCGGCGGCGGCATCCTCCGCTCGACGCAGCTGTCGTACGACGAGGCCGACGTGTTGTACTGGCACCGCATCCCCGTGCCAGTGCAGTACAAGTTGCCGCACGGATGACACGTCTCCAACGGCGGCTTCACCATGCCGCCACCGCCGCCGCAAGGACCACAGACGCAGACGCAGACCCTCGCCAGGAAACGGCGGTCCGAGATGACACCGGAGGAGAGGAGCCTCCCGGAGAATGCCCACGATAGCCCGTCCTGGGAACAACGCTTCGGCAACGAGCGGGCCGTCGCGCTCGCGCGGACGGACAATCCCTCGTGCGGCCGCTTCAACAACGTCGGCCGCCGTGCCTGGTGGTACGGCCGCGAGATCGACGCCACGCTCCACGAGTACGGCTACCATCCACGCTTCCGCGGGCAACGGGAGCCGGTCTACTTCCCGCAGGCGGCGATCATGGCGCCGACGCCTACCACGCAGGGGCGCCGGCACGGACCGCGGCGTCCGGAACCTCCCGCACCGGATCGTCCGCCGTCGGGCGCACGCGCTCGGCCGCGCCCGCACCTCCTTCCGGAGGCGTCGTCATCCGCGACGACGCGGCGCGGCGCGCCTCCTCTGCTCCGGGTCGTCGGACGACGGGGTCGGGCCACCGCTCCCGCGTCAAGGAGGAGGACGCCTCGCCACCACTTCCGCCGGCGAAGAAGACATGGTGGGAGAAGGAGGCCGAGGCGCAGGCGGCCCTCCGTGGCGACGGCGGCGAGGAAGAGTTCCCCGGCCAGAACTTCATCCTCGGCCGCTCCGTCGACGAAGACTATCGCCACATCGCGATCGACCCGCGGCATGCGGCGGTGTGGTCCGCTAGGGACCACGGCGTCAACTACGTCGACCTCGTCGGACCATCCGAGCTGCCGGCGCCAAAGAAGGAGAAGGCCGACGACGCCGACAGCTGGTCCTTCGGGACGTCCAGCGGCGACGACCTGGACTTCAGCGCCTTCGACTCCCCGCGCCGCTAGATGTTTAGTTTTAGTATTTTAGTTTAAATTCGTGTTAAATTTGTATAAATTTCGTTCGAACTACGTATGAATATCGTGTTGCAAATTTGTATTTAAATTTCCAAATCTATCAGGGCCGCCTGTTTGAGGGCGTCGGTGTGGGAGCAGCTCCCCCAAATAGCGGATGCTCTGCTGACACCCCCCAAACGGAGGTGCCGACGCTCCTACCGACGCCTATTTAAAGGCTACCGGTGGAGATGCTCTTATGCGCTTGTGCACCAAAGCGTGAAGTTGTAGCCTTTAGGGTTCCTTGGACCAGCCACATTGTGACGCCGATTCAAAGACAAAAGGCCCCTCACATCGGTGTAAACAAATAGGCTGCAGTGTTACATGACATCAGTGCAAACCCATGGCACCCCCATCTGTATTACTATTATGGAAATTGCGCGTCTCTGCAGTATCTTCACCATATTAATTTATTTTCTTTATCAAAAAAAGATCCGCCGTGACCGTCCCTCATGCTATTGCTCTTGAGTTTTAAACGAACATACTACAAAATTATTTTTCCGCCAATTAGTCATCTGAAATTATTTTCCTTTTGCAGGTATTGCGTTTTTACAGAGGTTAGGTGTAATTGGTATCTTCACGATATTAATTTATGCCCTTTATTGAAAAAAAAAGGTCCGACGGGACTGCCCCTCATGCTATTGCTCTTGAGTTTTAAACGTATGTACTACGAAATTTTGTTTTTGCCAATTAGTCATCCGAAATATTAAATGACCCCAATTTATATCTGCAAAAATTGAATATTTTCCAACATTTCAATAATTTTACAGAATATCCCTTTTTGTGGGGTGAAACAAAATTTGATACGGAATTTTACTTTTTGTGTTAAAAAGATAAAATGCTACGCGGAAGAGAAGATTCAAAAGGTGTGATATTCTTGTATCAACGAGGATCACCCTGTTTTGATTTTCTTAGAGTAGTGATCAATGGTGGATGCAAAGCACATTTGACTAACATGGAAGGAAATTAAAGTAGCCCAAACAGGAAGATGACACAATTTAATAGACATTACATGATCTCGAAATGTTGAGACGTCTACTGCATGGTTTTTTAACACAACACGGGAGAAAAATTTGCGACTAAGCTGCGAACATGATTAAAATGGTTACGCTGGTTGGGTATGCTGCAATGGACGGAAGGCTCGGACCTCACGCATTGGTGAGATCGGACGGCTGGAATGATGCCTGATCTGGGGCTCCTTCAGCTGGGCCAATTAGCACTGCCCAAATCTAAGAGCATCTCCAGCCATCTCCCCGATGAGGTCTCGGTAGCCCTTTTTACATCCGGATGATGATATTCGCCCCAGCCGCACCCCGGCTCCTCGTTTTCCTTAGGATTTGGTCTTTAATCCATCCGGAGAGCCTAGACCATCCTCGGCTTCCCGAGGCCCGGTCGGGGACTCCGGACGAAACAAAAACGCGCGAAACGTCGAGCGGGCCCGCGTTGTCAGTGACAGAACGGGTAGTTTCCTCCATTTATTTCGTTTTCCCTCTAAAATGCGCCGCATAGAACCATTTTTCCTGCCGGGAGGAGCTACCGTCATTCTCCCCCACGGTTGCAGCTCCTCCTCTTCCCTTTCACCACCATGCCGCCGAAAAAGTTCGCCGCCGAAGGCGAGGAAGCCGCGGGCGCCAAAAGAGAGGCCGCCGGGCTGGACAAACGCGTAGTGGGCGGCGGATGTGGAGCGGCGGCGGAACGAAACTCGCGGCAGGGCGGAGAAGGAGAAGAAGCTTAACGCGAAGAAGGTGGCGGCGTGGACGAACAGGCGAGGCTGGTCTCCATGAACTTCTCCCAGCCGCGCGTCGGCCAATTCCCCGGTCCATGGCCGACCCAAGGTACGATCGGCTCTCCTTCCACCTTCTCGCCGGCGTCATCGGCCACGGCCATGTTTCAGGACACCTACGCCGCCGGCATGGCGGGGTTTACACCATCGCCGCCGGAGTACGACTGTCCGATGTACGAGGGAATCTCGTCTGCCCTGCTCCGTGGGCCGCTCTCCTTCTCCAACCCCGGGATGCCGCCGCCAAATGACAGAGTGATGTACGAGATGATCACGTCGGGCTCCATGGCCGCCGCGTCGAGCCCGGGTTTCTTCACACAAGAGGAGGAAAGGGCGACGGGAGCCGTCACGTCGCGGGGTGCCGTCGACGATCAGAACAACGGCATCCAAGACGTCGACGAAGAAGATGAACTGGTCGACCTCGACCAGGACGTCGACGAAGAGGACGCGCCTGAAACCAGTGCAGCGTCGACCAAAGGGAAGAAGAGAAGGAAGAAGAACTCGCCGCCGGCCGAGCCGCGGATAAAATGGACGGACAAAGAAGAGGAGTGCCTCGCCGAAACTTGGAAGACCGTTTCCATGAATGGCATCACCGGCACCAATCAAAACTTCGAGACGTATTGGCAGCGGGTCAAGTTGGCGTTCGACGAGCGCAAACTCGTTGATCCATACTTCAACAAGACGGTGATGGTACGCGACGACAAGGCAATGGGCACCCATTGGAGGATCATTCAGGTGGCGTGCAGCAAGTAGCACGGCATAAAAGAGGAGATCGACGAACACCCGGTGAGCGGCCATGACTTTGAAGACAAGGTATGCTCACTCGCCATGGCTCCTCCGTCGACCATGGATCGCCGAGGTTTAATCTTGATTCGCCGGCGTGTATTTGCAGATGCGGCGGGTGTTCGACATGTACACGGAAGACACCGATGGCCAGACGTTCAAGTACCTCAACGTCTTCGCCTACATCGAGAAGTGCGAGAAGTGGAAGGAGGTGCGCAAGAATCTCGCGAATAACAAGGGCGAGCAGTACAACCCTGACGATCCAGCCCCTGCCGCATCGACCGGCCACCCCGAGCACGGCCAGAAGAAGCTGAAAGAGATGAAGAAGGCGTGCCATCCAGCCGAAAGGTTGCAGGCGTCCTTCGATAAGTGTTGGGCCGACGCGAGGGCGCACGCCGCCGGGAGGGACGACAAGCACGACGTGCGGTGGAAGGAGATGCTCGCCAACCAGGGTGTCTGGATTGCCTTGCTGAAGGAAACCTCCGCAGCGAAGAAGAGGAACACCGTCCTGGCGTTCCTGATCGGCGGCAACGACGGCAAGATGGACGAGGAGACAAGGGCTTGGTACGACGCCCATCGCCAAGACATCCTCCGGCCCCTGTCGGCTGCTTCGTCCTCCGCTTCGACGTCTACTCCCGCCGCTGCGACACCGGCAGCCACCGCTGCGACACCGTCAGATGCCGATGCTTCGCCGGCCGATGCCGTGCCAGACGGGACCGCCGATGAGCCTGTTATCCTCTAGTTTCTGTTTCGATCGCCGGAATGTGGTCCGATCGCCGAACTTTGGCGATGCTTTTGTGTAGCGGGAAGACGATTTTTTGAAACTATCGTCGCTGATGGGCGAATGCCGGGTGCGACTAGGAAAATGTTGGCCTCCACGCTCTTTTTACATTCAATCCGGCGTTTGTTATTTTTGGATTTTCGTCCGGGAGACTCAAACGGCTGGAGATGCTCTAATCCCGTTGCACTTTGAGTGCTAATCGTTGGTCTTAGGATCACTCTCCCAGCCAACTCTCTTTCTCTCTCGATCGATCGATCGAGAAAAATACGTTTAAACGGGCGACATTTGACTTGATTGCCAAACTAAAAGGGCACTTCATTAGAGCATGTCTAACAGGTCCCGTATAACCCGCCCACCCCGTAAAATTCCGGCGGGATACGGGGCAGGCGCGATTTGGGGCGTCTAGCAGGCCCCGTATTCGGGCCGGCCCGTTTCGGCGGAATATGGGGCCCAGGAAATCGGCCCCGTCGCCCCCTACTTATACTGGGCGCAGGTGCGAGTGAGGGGCACTCGCAACCCTAGCTCCGCCGTGCGCCGCCGCCTCCTCCTCCTGCTCCGGCGAGCAATTAGTCGCTCCCCCGCGCCGCATTCCACCCGCCGCCACCTGCATGGACTCCCGCCGCCGTAGTACCGCCTCGCCGGCGAGCGGATCGAAGCAATCCCGCTCGCCGGACACCGTGGAGGAGGCGTGGCGGCTCAAGTGCAAGAGATCCGCCGCCGGGAGCCGCCGTGCGGCGTGCCGGTACGCCGGCGCGCTGTACGTGCCGGATTCGCTCCGGGAGTACGCCGCGGGTGGGCGGTGGTACCGGCAAGACCCGCCGCTCAAGCCGAACGTTAGTAGTTTTTCGATACGGGGCGAAATGCGAGCGTTATACGGGGCAGCAAAATACGGGGCCCGTTAGACATGCTCTTACTGTCCAAAAGGAACAAAAAAGAGCACTTGATTTTAATTAACAACTGGGGACACACACAAAGAAATTAGGTAATGGTGGACAAAAAGAACATGCGGCTAAAAGTAAAATCTGATTTGCCGGAACCTTTTGTCCCTCTTTTGAAAGCGTAAGAGCATCTCCAGGAGCTCATCCAAATTTGGTCCTCTATATCTCCATATAGATGATCATCTATAAAGATTCCTTTTTAGATGTCCCCAGTTTTCCAGCAGATCATCTATAACCAGGACATCTATATTCTCTCTCCTATATTTTAATACTATCCTATAACTACTATTTAACAGATTTTTTCCAACAGCTCTATTTTTTGAACAGATATTTTTTGAACAGTTAGATTCCCAACAGCTATATTTTCAACGGCTATATTCCCAACAACTATATTTTCGTATCTATATATACCACCATCTCCCACCTCTCTCACTACATTCCTGGTTGTAGCTTCTTTGCTCTCTATCCACTCTCTCACAATACAATGAGCACCTCTGCAAAAGATGACCGCGGCAATGCGAATGTTATCTTATGGAATAGCTGCTGATTTAGCGGATGAGTACATCCGTTCAGGAGAATCCACAAATTTAGAGTCTTGCAAGAAATTTGTGATCAAAGTTTGCGAAGTATTTGGAGATAAGTACCTAAGATCTCCAAACGCAGAAGATACTGCAAGATTGCTTGCAATAGGGGAGGAAAGAGGATTCCCTGGTATGTTAGGGAGTATAGATTGCATGCATTGGGCTTGAAAAAATTGCCCAAAGAAATGGCATGGCATGTTTAAAGGCCATGTCAAAGAGCCCACAATGATTTTGGAAGCAGTTGCTTCACAAGATCTTTGGATTTGGCATTCTTTCTTTGGCATACCTTCTCGTCTAAAGTTCTTCCGCTTTGGTTTCTATTTAAAACCTGCTGAAGGCATCCACAGAACTTGCTCGTAGCGGATGAAATACTGGTGTAGCGACCATTGACCGATGCAACATTACGAACCTGCCATGCTGGATTCTTGTGTTGGTTGTAGTACTCCGTAATCCTAGCCCAATAAGAATCTGAATGTTGATCGGCTCCGACTACCCCATCCAAACTTGTGTTTGCCCATGATTCTATCAACACCTTGTCCTCAAGACTTGACCAATTTTTCCCCTTCGGGACACCCTTTCTACTCGGTTTTGGTTTACCAGATGCAACAATATTTTCAATTGGCGTTGTCACTTGTTATCCAATTGGGCTAAAATTCTGTGTGTCACCCCAATTCATGTCACCGGAACCAGTATTCAACAGGTCCAAAAAAATCCAGAAGTAGGTGCCGGTGAGCTGTTCATCTCTGAATTGTCCATCTACAATAAACATCACAATTTAGTGTCTACACAAAATCAATTCACAGCAATGTATTCACTGCAGTAGCAAAGCAGTACAAAAATTTCCATATAGATGATGTACTGCCAGTACCAAGACATTAGCGAAGCAGAAAAATCTACTTCCATGCGATGCAGTACAAGACAGAGACAGTAGCAAAGAAGAAATTCGACCCCTGCCCTCCACCGCCCGCTGTTCCCTTGCTCCCTACCACCATGGCGCCGGCTCCCATGCCCGCCGCCACCCCCTGCTCCCATGCTTCTTCCCGGCACGGCGCCCGACGGCGGCTCCCTCCCTTGCGCTCCGGCCCCCATCTCTGCCGCGTCCGTCGCCCCATCTCGGCCGCCGCCGCCGTCCCCAACTCGCCTGCGCCGCCCCGGGCCCTTCATCCAGCGCCCCCGTCGCCCCATCTCGGCCGCCGCCGCCGTCCCCGATTCGCCTGCTCCGCCCTAGGCCCTTCATCCAGCGCCGCCGCCGTCCCCAACTCGCCTGCGCCGCCCCGGGCCCTTCATCCAGCGCCGCCGCCGTCCCCATCTCGCCTGCGCCCCCGGCCCTGGCCCTACTTCCAGCGCCGCCGCCGTCCCCATCCTACCTACCGCGCGGCGATGCAAAAGAAAAAGGTACAGGGCGCATACCTTCGGCGAGTCGCGGACAGCCACCGGCGTCCTCCTCCTCGTCGCCTGCAGCTTCCTATTCGCGCGGGAGCCGGGCAGAATCGCGCGGGAGGCGAGCGGAATCGCGCGGGCGAGCGAGCGATGATCCCGGCTTGGTCACCCAGAAGTGGAGGACGCACCCGCGAGCTGGATGGTCATGTATCGACCCATGTCCATATACATGTGCTGCTGGAGACGTTTTTTTGGAGGTCTGTCCTCTATATTTGCTATACATGTCCATATAGATGAGCTCCTGGAGATGCTCTAAAGGAGGCAAACAAAGTAGGTGTTGATTTGTTCGTTCAAAAAGAAACGTTGATCAATTCTGCTCGTGCGGCTGATTCTCGTTAAATCGTGAGCGAGTGAGAGTTCAACGGCTGTATCATCATACCTATGGATGACAACTTTACCCATATGCCATATCGTACTTATTTATACTGATATGTAGATCTATGCAACTGAGTAACTTAGTTATTAAGTTTATGAATCTATGTTAAATTATCATCAATTATCAATATATCGTGTGACTCGCCTACTCTTGTTGACTTATGAATTATGAGTATGAGATTGTGTTTCCTAAATTGTAATAAGAGAAAAATCTCAATATGGTCTATGAAGTTGTCCCGGACGTGTGTTTTGGTCATAAACTTGTCAAACGTGAATTCTAGGTCACGAAGTTGCCCGGCATGAGTGTTTTGGTCACTCTGTCACGGCGACCGTTAGTTTGCTGACGTGGCTAACTGGGTTTTTTTTGGCAAATTTCTCCCTAAATTTTTTTTTCCAACTTTTTAGTCCTCAGTTTGACTTTTGGGGGGTAATTTGCAAAAAAATAATTGACCACGTCAGCAAACTAACATTGGCCATGACGAAATTACCAAAACGGCTCGCGCGGGGTAACTTCTTGACCCACAATTCATGATTTGCAAGTTTGTGACCAAAACACACATCCGAGGCAACTTCATAGACTAAATTGGAGATTTTCTCTTTTAATAATTATCATATACTCAACTACATGTTATTTGAGTTGAAACAATTGATTTTTGTGTCAAATGAGATGTCGATGAATGTAAAATTATGAGTAATGTGCGGAGGTGGTGTTTTGGCTCATAGGTGCATATGAATCTATTATTAAAAATGCATAAAAAATCTAAAATATCAAAAGATTCCAAAATAAAAGGTTGCATGTGCATCCGGACATTCTATACACAAGTTTTCGGGAAAAAGGGGCAGTTTATTTGGCATGTGTAAAACAAGACAAAAATGTTACATGGATATTCATGTTAGAGCATCAAAAAATTCTTTATTACATGGGACACAAAAAAATGTTCCTTTTTACCGAAAACTTGCGTACGAACATAGAATATCTAGATGTACCTATAAAATTTTATTTCAGAATTTTTTTCATATTTTGAATTGTGTTTCCACACAACGGGTTTATGCACCGGTGAGCAAGCTGAATTAGATTTTCCATAATGTGCGTACTATATTATCGTTGGATATTCAATGAGTACGAATACCGTCGATTATAGATGTGGAAATATTTATACGCATGGGTGCAGGTATGGATAGAATTTGATACCCACTAAGTATACGAACATGCATATGATATTCCTCTATCCTATCAATCATACCCTACCATTGCCATCGGTACGATGGTTAGCATTAGCAATCCAAGTCTGATAAAGACAAAAGCGTTGTCCTAGTGATGGTCCAAAGGCTAATCATGTTGCCTATGCATACCAAACTTCTTTGGCTAGCACCGTCCAAGAGTTTTGCGACTTCATCCTCTCCACGTTTTTCCTCTCATGGCACGCGATCCACA
The DNA here is from genome assembly GCF_022539505.1 of Lolium rigidum. Classification (NCBI taxonomy): domain Eukaryota; kingdom Viridiplantae; phylum Streptophyta; class Magnoliopsida; order Poales; family Poaceae; genus Lolium; species Lolium rigidum. The sequence goes on from NC_061508.1 coordinate 163,264,496, forward strand.
TTGGACAGCAGCCGAAGAAGGGGAGCAGGGGAAAAAGTAATTAAGTTGCATATATGGTATCTTTGAATGTATGAGCTAGTGGTTTTTTTTTTCGATTTTCATTGCAGTACATGTGGAAGCAAGATACATGTACAGAGTACTACCTGTATTCCCCAATAAATAAGTCTCGTATAATTTTAAAAAAGTTAAATCATCTAAAGTTTGACTAAGTTTTTACAAAAAAAAAGTCAATAACATGCAAAATACAAAATCAGTATTATTAGATACATCATGAAATACGTTTCCATATGATATCTGTAGAATATCATATTTGCTGATACATTTTTTCTTAAAGTTTGGTCAAATTTTGCTTAGATTGACTTTTAAAAAAATGTATTATTAATTAGAACGAGGCAGTAATTAATTTGCTCCCAGCTATGTAAAAACTATTTTGCTCCTCAATTGTGTAATCTTGCTAGGATCCTGGTGAACCCCAAGCACCAAAGATCCTCCGAAATTCGTGGGTTCGGGCCGTACTCGGTAGTCAGGCAGGTTGGCCAGAATACAACGGCCGCCGACGTTTCTGCAAAACTTTGACGTCTCCACTCACTAAAAACACACGGAAAAAGGCCAAGCCCAGAACAACGATGGGATCGGTGCGCCGCGTATCAAAGCTTTCTCACACGCTCAACTTGTGCCGATCGTGCCTTGCAAAACGGGAAAAGGGAAAAACTCGTGTGGGATGTGATGATCGAAGATGAAAGGGAACAAGTGGATGAGAAAAATGTGCTGCCAGCCATCGTTTGGTGTTAATAAGGTGGTGTATCTCTTGTCCAGTAGAGATCGAACTTCAAATTTGACGCTTTCTATGCATCGTCAAAACAGATTATTCATTCTAACATTTGAAAATTCACCTTTAATCGCAGTTGCATATGCTTCCTTTACCCAAAAAACACATTTCTAAATCTAAAAGTATGAAAAGCACGATAGTATCGGTGCGCGTATCAAAGCCTTCTCACGCGTTCAACTTGTGCCGATCCTGCCTTGCAAAAAAGGAAAAAAAGGAGAACTCGTGTGGGATGTGATGATCGAAGATGAAACGGAACAAGTGGATGAGAAAAATGTGCTGCCAGCCATCGGTTGGTGTTAGTAAGGTGTTGTATCTCTTGCCCAGTAGACACCGAACTTCACGTTTGACACTTAGTATGTATCGTCAAAACGGATAAAAATATGGGAAAATTCACTTGACATTTCTAAATGTGTTTAAATTACATTTTAAATAAAGGGAAATGTGAGAATCAACTTCAGGTTGGATGGTTAGGAGGGCAGTTGTACCCCCAGGCTAACGGAGTTCAAACCTTAGGTTTGACATATATGTGTCTCATAAATGCAGAATATTCTTTCAGTGGGAGGCGACTTTTCTATCAACAGCGAGACGCCTGTGGTGACTTCGTCAATTTTATGATCCGATCCGCCAGCTCAGTCTTCTTGAAGTGCTCATAGAGGTAGGGTAGGGTGAGTGTATGCGCGTGTATGTGAGCGTCTGCATTTATAGTGCATTTCTCAAAAAAAAAAAAAAGTGACCCAGAGCCAACACATTCTCAACATGAGACAACTTGGCCGATCCTGACACACACATGCGTATCTATGTTTAGATAGCATAGCCACCTCCTGATAGTGATAGCTTGGTGCCAGTGCTTGTCCCCTTCTTCTTTTAGATGTGCTCCTTCTCCCCTTTTCAGACGGACTCACGGACAAATGGTTGAATTTAAAGAAATGATTCAATGGAGGATTTTCTCCATCCTCAGTTATCACCACGTATGCCGTCATACAGTCTATGAATTGTAAACGATGCTGCCAAACATCAATTCATTCTCATTACATCATTCAGTCCGCGGGATGAAAAAAAATTCCGCCAAATTTCTTTTCTTCTCCAGCATATTTCAGTACAGTCAAAGTTAATTGCGAGCAAGGTGCAAGGAGGACACGCAAAAGGTGAGAACAGATGATAGAACAATTCCTTGTTTCGACTATAGCTAAGATTGCGGTACTGAAAATGAAGTTTTCCGCAAGGCGCAAACTGTTAATTTCTGCTAGATGGCCGTGTGTATTCCAGTACTATGAACATCATCGTTTCAACATTTACATTAGCTCAGAATGTTTGCATTCATCGGCGTAGTTCATTACTTCATCCCAGTGGACAAGGGACCATGTTCTTCATTTACAGGTAGGCAAGAAAAATCATCCTCTACCCCTCGGAACATACCAGTCCCTCTTTGTCTGGTCGTAAGAGAGCGACGAACAGCTTCCGTTGCGGTAATCCCAGGACAGCACCTTCTTCATCAAGACGCGCAGCCTCTCCGCGCCAGGACCAGGCTCGAAAACAGAGTTGTCGTCCCAGGACAAGCAAGGATCAGCCCCTCCTTCAAGAACACCGTCACACCATGCACCAGGAGTGAACCGGCCTTCGGAGCGGTGCAGGAGCTCACGGTCTATCCTGTCCAAGACCTTGTCTTCCTTGGGAAACTTCCGCGCAAAGGGCGCGCCGCTCTTGACCATGTTGTTGAAGTCCTTCATGGAGAGGGTCAGGGGATGCTGCTTTGCAGGGTAGTCCCAGGCAATGTAGTGCAGGTCATGACCAACTGCAGTGCCCCGAAACTCACCAGAGTTGCAGATCACAGTATGGAAATAACCTTCTGGTGAGGAGATGAAGTTGACATAGTACATCAGGAGGGTACGTGGGAGGTTGTCCCAACCCCATATGCAGTACTCCAGAAAGGTTTTTGTGAGCATTATCCAAGCAGAACCTGACGATCAAACATGTAATTGCTCAGTGTGTTTTGACCAGAAAACATGACTAAACAGTCAACAGACAGATAGATCAGTACACTTATAAAGTTGCATGCACTTACATCCTTACATGAAGCACAAACTTGTGTTATTCTGTACTACTATTTTTATCCATGTTTAGCAGTTCTCCAGAATGTAGTAAGTCAGCTTTTAATCTTTAACACCAGCTTGGAATCCAATACTCCCTCTGGCCCTAAATACTTGTCGCATGTTCAATGAACCTATAGTCCTATACACATTTTAGCCTACATTTTGCTAAACCTGGAACAGGTATTTTGGGCCAGAGGGAGCACTTGTTTCAGTTTCTCTGTGGTGACATAAATCCCTCCATACAGTTCTGGAATTAAGAATTCTGACAATAACAAGGTTTTTGTGAGCATAATCCAAACAGAACACGACGACCGAACATGAATGACAGTCACGTTACGATGTATCAAAAAGTGTATTTTGACCAGAAAACGTGCCTTAACAGACAGAACGATCTGTAAAATTTTGAAGTTGCATGCATTTGCATCCTTACATTTTTACACAAGCTTGTGTTATTTCAGACTACTATTAAATCTTTGTATTCATCTTTAGCAGTACTCCGCAGTGTAGTAAGTCAATTTATAATCGGCAGGTTGAAATCCAGCACTTGCTTTAGTTTCAGTTTGTGGTGACATATCCCTCTCTACAATCCTTGAATTAAGAATTCTCACAATAACAGGTCTACTCGATGTGAATTTGGCATAAATGAGACTTTAGCAAAATTCTAGTAAAAAAAGGGATATCTGTTATCTATTATATACTAAAAGCAATATAAGGATGTCTAATAGAGCCACCACTTTAAGCCACACCATCTAAATTATATTAATAGTTAGATATAAATTAAGTCGCTATGATTTAATGAAAGATTATTAGTTATGTAACTGGTACTGTTTGACATGTTTAATATGAACAGGAGGCCCGTATCCATAGTTTTTTTTTGCCGGTCCATAATTGTCTTTTAAACGAGGTGGACTCTCATGCTAACCATTTTTTCCGGATATACCTGTTCCGAATTAGAGTCTCCAACCAGAAAAAAGTGTACGCTCGCTAGCCAGGCGAGTCCATTCAGGAAACAAAAAAAACCACACAATAAGAAGGGATACACGTACAGATTATCTGAAATTGACCATGCAAAAAAAAAAGCGTACACGTGCAAGCTTAGCTAGTTAGAAGTTGAAAGCATGATTTAGTGTTTTTGCTATAGCTTAAACTTATAATATAATGAAGTATAAACGTACATGAGTATATAGATCTATGCATGTCAAGTCTATTACTCCCTCCGTTTAACAAAGGATGTCTCAACTTTGTCTAAATTTGGATGTATACGGAGGGAGTGTTCTATACTAAAAGCAATACAAAAGTGTTTTTCCAAGCACCAGGTTAATCCACATATGCTAAAAAAATATAAACCAATGTTTTCAATGTTAACGTTTAAAAGCGATCTGCTATGACCAACATCGTGCGCCGGTAGAATCGAGCAATGGAGTTCCGGCCGCTCATTGATTATTTGGTTGGCCAGTATACAAAATAAGAAGTACGAATGTTACACATATGTGGAATTACGCCAACTCATTTTTTCAAATTTATTTTCTACCTACCGTGTCAGGCTAGGCCCCACAAAAAAGAGTAGCACAGCCATTTAAAGAACTCCACGAAGAATATTCTAATGGCACATCAACCGGTCTGAGTTCAGTATGTATTGAATTTACTTTACCTAACACACTTATGTTTTGTCACTTAATTAGGAGATCTTTGATTCTCAAGATTTTCTCCCAAACTTAATTTGTACCAACAAAAGATTATTTCCGATAAGTTAATTTTAAAAACTACAGCGAAGATAAACTGGTAGACAAACCTACTCCAGTTCTACAAAAAAGAAGTAACGAAAATGGTATGAAAGAATCGCTATGAAATAAAATTCCCTAGGAAATATAAGCATATGCCACAAAAAAAATAACAAAACACATGATTTTACATTAGAACGTTAAAATTCAAAAAACACAAACTTCAATAGCAAGATTACATCACATATACATAAACTACTTTTCACAATAACTGATCATGTGCATCGGAGCGACTTCTTAAAGCTTACGTGAATTATGGACTCAAGGTAGCCCCGCGCCTGGATATTCTAGATCTATGTTCTAGACGATTATTTTGTTAAGTCAAGATAGCTGTGTCAACTGGTTAAATCTAGAAGAGTGCAATACTAAAATATAACATGTTCCTCAACATGTATTGTTACAATGGCTTCAAGTGTCACAGAAGTGATAGAAAATAATATCAACTAAAAGAAAATACATACAATGCCCAACTTTCTAAAAGAAAATAAAGAATTCCCTCGCATTTGCAGGGCTACCTTGCTAGTTCAATTAACATAATATCAACTAATTGAGGAAAACTGAGGGCATGCTTAAGTTAAAAAAAATGTGCTTCATTCATATATAAGCATGACTGGTGGTGCATGAAACTTAATAGTTCCATCCTATAGGAGTTCCACTATGGGAATTTGAGGGATTAGTTGATGTTGGTAAGTAAGCATGGTCTTGATGCTACCAATGATCCTATATACTGTTTCTTAGGAAAACGACTTGTAATGTATTAGAAACAGACGAAAAGAGTTAGTAGAAAAATAAAATCATATGCATAGTGGATTCTTTCAAAATAGCATAGCATTATAGGTAAATTTTATGTGTTTTTTCAAATACTTTTGACCACAATACCCCAGACTGATACATGAATGCAAGAAATAGCCACTGTTCTTTTTGCAGAATGTACAGCTTGAACTGAGAGGTTAGAACTGCTGAAAGCACTTAGGATGAGTAGTCAACAAGTTTAAGCAAGTGGGTCTTGTATGACACACTTATGCTATTGTCTTTATTCGCAGAAATGTAGAATCGCCGAATATTGAAATTAGGAACCAGTCCTACCAGTATATAGTTTGAAAGATGTTGGCAGTTCTCGCCGCTCAGTAGTCGTAGAAAGGTCAAACTTTTTCGACAGATAGAGACCTGGGTCCAGAACTATTGGTTTTCCTCTTTGCATCCTGTGAAGAAAGCACACAAAACATCAAAAGGGAAGAGCCTAAAGAAGGATAAATCTAGATAACTTCAATCAAAATCACAAATGTTTATGCCAGAAAATCTTACAATTTCCATCCTGATATTTGCATGTGCTCTATAAAATTAAGATTTCTTGGCAAGGACGAGAACACGTGAAGTATATCTGTACAGAAATAACATTAGTGAACCATAAATGGAGTACGCCTGCTCAGAGATAGTAACAGTTCACACTGTTAGCAAAAAAAAAAAAAAAAACTACAAGTACAATACCTTTTGAATGTTGCTGATTTAATGAAATTTTAAGCTTCATCATAAAAGCCTATCATCTAAATAGGTGCCTCCTTTTAGAAATAGGGTGTTTCACCTCAGACTGACACTTCACCACCTGGAACCTATCCAGGGCACCTATCATCTAGACATCTATAGAAGTGATGCTTTCTCGATGCTAATAATCTTCAAGGTTCAAGAAAGCGTATTTAAGCGTACACTAAACGCGCTTAAGCGCTGAGCAAGAGCATAACGCTACGCTTTGGGCAAAAGCGGTGATTTAGGCGGTTTGGAAGCAACAGATCAGCTGTTTGCTTCTTTGAACTGAAGTTTACCTGTTATTTGAACCTGCTATTTGCTTGTTATGTGTGTGTGATCGTTGATCACCTTACCAGACTTACTTATTTGATGTTTGCTACTACGCTAGCTTTGGTTGTGACTGATTTGATAGCTTTGTCAATTTGATATTTCAGTTTGAATTCATATGTGCTTGCTGGCTTGCTAATCTGCTATATCATTCATATATTTTCTTCATATTTACATGTCAAATGTGTTCACTGCTGGGAAATAGGCAAAGTACTAGCATTTTTTTTTGAAAACACTTAAGTGCAAAAAGCTCTAAGCGAGAGCCTGTCACTACGCTTACGCTTTACGCTTTTTTGAACCATGATAATCTTCACTGCACCAGGGTTATCTTCTACATAAGTGATGATACTGCAAAACATATCTAGTTATTAAGCTAGTCCATGGATGGTGCAACTTATGTGTCCCTAATGCCCATACTAAGAACGATTTTAATCTTATGACATGGTAATGTTGCCAAGCACATTCTACAGTGATATACATAAGACAACAGGAGTAAAATCCCAGCAGGTAAATCAAGTAAATTGAAATACTAACAGTGGTGGAATCAGCTCACTCATAGGGCCCGGGCAAAGTACATGTGCAGCGTACAAGCTGCTAATGACTTTCTCGTTTCTTGCTGCAACTTAATGGTGTTTCCTGAGCAGAGCCCAGGCAGCTACCCAGGATTGCCGGCCCTAGCTCTGCCACTGAATACTACATTGCCTGGTATGAGTTTGCCACTCACGAGAATGCAGTTCGAATGAATAGCAACATATGATTTGTCCCTGGACAGGAAGTAATATTCACTGCAGGAAAATACAAAAGGAAGTGCCGATCAAGAACACTGACCATCTTGTGTCATGAGAGGATAATCCGAGGCGCTGAGGTTGATGAACCAGTCCCACTCCAGCCCTTCTTTGAGGAGGATCGCCACGGCGTGCAGCGTGCAGGCGACCATCGTCGGCCCCTTGTAGGTCACCAGGTCGCCCTTGGCGATCACCCGCACGTTTCCGACCTGGCTGAACATCGGGTCGCCCTTGACGTACATGGCCAGGTCGATCCTCTCCCGAGGCGGCGCCTCCAGATCCAGGTGCAGGATGTACTGGTTGCGCGGGTGGTATATCGCCTGCAGCACCCTCCGCATCCGCAGGCCGTCCCCCTTGGTGCCCTCCAGGAGATACGCCAGCCGGGGCGGCTCGGCGCCGGAGTCGTCCGAGTTCACGGCGGCGTTGTCGGGATTGTCGCTGTCGTCACCGCCACTCAGCAGCTGGTTCTTGGCGTCAGACTCGAGGGACTGTGAGGGTGAGCGACCATCGTCGTCCCAGTCGGTGAAGGAGACCACGTCGAAGATGAAGGAGTCGTCGGCGCCCAAGTAAGGCGGCGCGAAGAGGCCGCAGGCGGCGGCGAGGAAGAGGGTGGCCGACACGAGGAGGCTGGCGAGGAAGGGGACCAGCCACCGGCGGTCGCTGAAGGGCCGGCCGGGGCCTGAGTTGAGGCCCCAACTCTTCCTCATTTCCTCGTACGCATTCAGTTATGCCGCAGCGGCGGAGCTACAGAAATGTCAACGGCCAAAAGCTTGAGCTTCCGAAATCTTCCTAATTCGCAACCTATATTATCAGATCACATCAAGAACCGTGAGCGAACTCGAATTTCTAGCCATCTTTCTCATTCACCAAATCCCCAATTCGTCAATCGGCAAATCGGAACCCAAGGGGAGAAATTCGAAAGAGCGTTACCTGCGCTGCCCTGCGCCGCCACTTTACCAGACCGGGTGCCGCGCCACCGTCCTGCGCTGCTTCCAGCGAGAAGCCCGCCTGAGAGATCCAGAACAGTGGCTCCGTCGTCTCCCAGCTTCGGCAGTGGTTGAGCTCGGTAGCGTACACAGAACTAGCAACAGAAAAAAAAAATCCGCGGAGTTTGAGGTCGGCGACATGGGCAATTGATCGGGCCCGATTGAAATATCCGGCCCAACAAAATTGTTTATTCAGAGAGAGATCTTTGTAAAGACATCTCCAACGGCCCAATGTAAAGGGAACAAATTTGTTTCCATCACATTTTACACTATTTCAAATTATGTCTCAAAATCTATGTAAATGTTTCTATGTATCAAGAAAAATGTGTTTGCAAAATTAAGATGCACCAGGCAGATCGGATACCCGACATAAACAATCATGATCGGTAGCCAATTTCGTGTTCACGACCCGACCCAAAGGCCGTTGGAGATGCCTTGCTTCCGCGCAGTAAAAAATGGGTCTGCCCCAGGCCAACAGCCCAACGCAAAGTGACTGGCTCGTCCGTGGAGGGCCGCAAATGTGTAGGCATGGACACAACACGAATGCATCGATCGTCTGTGTTCTTCAAACTCAGGCCCGCCTGGCGATGGCCTTCAATGGCGTCGTCCTTTTTAAGCGCAGGTCATCGGCAACGCTCCCTGCCATCGCCCCATTGCCATCCTCCTAGTCTAGTCGGCAACTTCCACAATGCACTATGGACAAAAAAGCGTTCCCATGGAGGAAGTCGCGAAAAGACAACGAGGCCGGGCCTCCTCGGGGAAGCCGAAGAAGCCACGCAATCGCTTATCGACCCACCGCCTTGCGGCCACGGAGGAGGGCCCAAAGATGGAAGGGAGCTCTTCCTGGGCGAGGAAATATGGGATGGCACGGACGACTACCTTGGCCACCTCGCCTACATGGACGAGGTGGCGAATGAGGAGGGAACTCTGGACCGACTCCAGATCAAGCCTGACGACATCCACAACGAGGGAGGCGACGAAGCTTGCATTTTTGGTGTCCCAACAACCTGAGCCGTCGCGGCCACAACCAAGCCATACCAACATGGTCATGCCGTCATGCGTCTGATACGTCTCAAACGTATCTATAATTTCTTATGTTTCATGCTAGTTTTATGACAATACTCACATGTTTTATATACACTTTATATCATTTGGATGCATTTTCCGGCACTAACCTATTAACAAGATGCCGAAGCGCCAGTTCCTGTTTTCTGCTGTTTTTGGTTTCAGAAATCCTACACAGGAAATATTCTCGGATTTGGACGAAACAAAAGCCCACGGTCTTATTTTCCACGGAGCCTTCCAGAAGTCTGAAGAGGAGACGAAGAGGGCGACGAGGCGGCCACACCCAAGGGGGCGCGGCCCCACCCCTGGCCGCGCCGCCCTATGGGGTGGGCCCCTCGAGCGTCTCACGACTCTGCCCCTTCGCCTATTTATTCTCTCCGTCACGAAAACCCTAGTACCGAGAGCCACGATACGAGAAAAGTTACTGTGACGCCGTCGCCGCCAATCCCATCTCGGGGGATTCAGGAGGAGAGGGGAATCATCACCGGAGGGCTCTACATCACCATGCCCGCCTCCGGACTGATGCGTGAGTAGTTCATCCTTGGACTATGGGTCCATAGCAGTAGCTAGATGGTTGTCTTCTCCTCTTGTGCTATCATGTTTAGATCTTGTGAGCTGCCTATCATGATCAAGATCATCTATTTGTAATGCTACATGTTGTGTTTGTTGGGATCCGATGAATATGGAATACTATGTCAAGTTGATTATTGATCTATCATATATGTGTTGTTTATGATCTTGCATGCTCTCCGTTGCTAGTAGAGGCTCCGGCCAAGTTGATACTTGTGACTCCAAGAGGGGGTATTTATGCTCGATAGTGGGTTCATGCCTCCACCGAATACTGGGACGAGTGATGAGAAAGTTCTAAGGTTATGGATGTGTTGTTGCCACTAGGGATAAAACATCAATGCTTTGTCTAAGAATATTTGTATTGTTTACATTACGCACGAGTACTTAATGCAATTGTCTGTTGTTTGCAACTTAATACTGGAAGGGGTGCGGATGCTAACCCGAAGGTGGACTTTTTAGGCATAGATGCACGCTGGATAGCGGTCTATGTTCTTTGTCGTAATGCCCTAAGTAAAACTCATAGTAGTCATCATGATATGTATGTGCATTGTTATGCCCTCTCTATTTGTCAATTGCCCAACTGTAATGTGTTCACCCAACATGCTATTTATCTTATTGGAGAGACACCAGTAGTGAAATGTGGACCCCGGTCCATTCTTTTACATCTGAAATACAATCTACTGCAATCATTGTTCTCTGCTGTTCTTTGCAAACAAACATCATTGTCCACACCATACGTTTAATCCTTTGTTTACAGCAAGCCGGTGAGATTCACAACCTCACTGTTAAGTTGGGGCAAAGTATTTTGATTGTGTTGTGCAGGTTCCACGTTGGCGCCGGAATCCCTGGTGTTGCGCCTCACTACACTCCTCCACCAACAACCTTCACGTGGCCTTCATCTCCTACTGGTTCGATAACCTTGGTTTCTTACTGAGGGAAAACTTGTTGTTGTACGCATCACACCTTCCTCTTGGGGTTCCCAACGGACGTGTGTTTCACGCGTTATCGGCGTCTCTAAGAACGAGGAAGTTAGGATGGCATTGGAGGCCACATCTGCGTCATTGCCCGCACCTGCCCTAGACGCTCCTCTCGCGCTTGTGATCACCATGGATGCGTCGGTGCCCAACTGGCCTTGGGAGATGCTCGTGCTCGTCAACCTGACACAACTTTCTGACGACGACGATTAGTGGGCTAGGGTTTAAAGTACTTGAGCATCGTGTGTTTTTGTTTTTATTTTTATTATATCTATGTATCATCACCCTCATATATTAACCTTCTCTCCGCTACTTGAAATAAAAAAATATTAGTACATTTGCGTCGAGCCAATGGGGCCTGCAAACTGATATTCCAGCCAACGAAAACAAATTAATGTTCACCGCCCAACTCCAACCAATCAAAACGAATTCTTTTAGGAGTAACATACATCAGGGGTCACCAAAGTCGACAGCCTAGCCCGCCTCCATCACCATACAAAGAAATACACATTCTACGGTCACTAAATACGGTTAGAAGGCCCATCGACGGTCACTATGCGGTGTAGCTATGCGTATTTGCTGATATGGCGAGAAAACGACCCTAGTGTCTAACAAAGCTAGATTCCAGCTGAAAGGACACGGATGTCGCCTAGAGGGGGGGTGAATAGGCGATTTAAAACTTTTACGAGATGGGCTTAACAAATGCAGAATAAAACTAGCATTTACTTTGTCAAGCCCAAAGCCTATATACTATGGTTCACCTATGTGCACCAATAACTTATGCTAAGCAAAGGTTCACCTATGTGCACCAACAACTTATTCTAAGCAATGGTTCATCTTGTTGTGAAATGTATATGTGAATTGCCTAGCCCTTTCCATCAGTTTGGACTTTTGGTTCAAGTGGCTAGTGCATGAAGCTTAACATGGCATCAGAGCCCCAGGTCTCGAGTTCAAATCCTGGCTTTCACATGGTTTTCGCAATTAAGCCTAAAAATTGATGTTGCCCCCCTCTTTAGCCACCGCTGATGCCCTGTTTCGGTGTGCTCTTCTTCTTTCATGTGTTGACTTTCTCTTCTCCCATCACACGCGAGTGGGGGTGTTGTGAAATGTATATGTGAATTGCCTAGCCCTTTCCATCAGTTTGGACTTTTGGTTCAAGTGGCTAGTGCATGAAGCTTAACACATCTATGTGCACCAACAACTTATGCTAAGAAATACAAGCAAGTATGTGATAGCAAGATATATATAACTTCAAGCACGATGGCTATCACAAGGTAAAGTGCCTAAGTAAAGAGCTCGGGTATAGAGATAACCGAGGCACGCGGGAGACGATGATTTATCCCGAAGTTCACACTCTTGCGAGTCCTAATCTCCATTGGAGAGGTGCGGTGGCTTAGTGCTCCCGAACGCCACAAGAGGCTCACCTTGAGGTGTGGTTGCTCGATGCACACCAACGCCACAAAGGCCTCACCCCAAGATGCGGTACTCACACCACACACCGAACGCCACGAAGGCGCCTCACCTTATTCTCCGGTGACTCTCGCCACAAAGGCCTAGATCACGGTTCCACTAAGGGATTTCCTTCGAGGCGGAAACCGGGCCTTACACAAAGGTTGGGGCACACATCCACAACGTAATTGGAGGCTCCCAACAAATCGCCACAAAGGCCTAGAATCCGTCTAGGGTTCCAAGAACCCAAGAGTAACAACTTTCTTGCTTTCACCTCCACGAATCACCGTGGAGAACTCAAACCGATGCACCAAATGCAATGTCAAGAACACCACAAAGATGCTCAAGTCCTTCTCTCTCAAATTCCAACAAAGCTACAAAAGCTATTGGGGGAATAAGAGAGGAAGAACAAAGGAATTCACAAAGAACACCAAGATCAAGATCTAAAGAGTTCCACTCACAAAAAGATGGATTTGATTGGTAGAATTTTAGATCTAGATCTCCTCTTCCTTTTCCCTCAAAAGGATTCAAGAATCATTGGAGGGATTTGAGGTAGAGGGAGCTCTCAAATACTAGCAATGGAGGAGAGCAAAACGTGTGTGAAGCAACTAAAAAACGAGAGGAGGAAGAAGACTATTTAAAGGGGTTCCAGGATTTCTGCCCGTTGGGCTCGTCCAGGGAAAGCCCGGCAGTTCCGGCCTGCTAAGGCCGGCCGCCAGCAGAAAACGTGCGGGCGCGCGCACGCGAGCGAAGGAATCGCGGCTGGCGAGCGAGCGGAGCAACGCGGCGCGCGAGCGAGCAAGCGCGCGACTGGGCCAGGCGAGCGGCGCGTGGTAGGCGGCCAGCAAGCGGCGGAGCTTCGGCTCGAAGCTGGGCCAGCCCGGCAGTGCCGCTGGTGGCAGGCCGGAGGTGCCGTTCCGCGCGGCCCGGCAGTGCTGTGCGCGGGAGCCGGCAGTGCCGGAGTGGGCCGAGCGGTACTGCCGGCCCATCAAGGGCAGTAGTGCCGGCTGCCTCCCCTTTTCCTTTTTTTTCTTTAAATCAAATAGAAGACAAACTTCAAAAGACAATATCTAGAGTTTGGAAACTCCGATCAAGACGAAACCAATTTTGTTGGAAAGAGGACAACAAGAGCTACCCAACAAAAATATGGAAACTAGTTGGGGGTGATTTTCTATTATTTTTAGAGGTGCAACACATCAACATGAGAAACCGAGAAAATCACCAAACTCGAAAATGCAACAAGTGATTTATGCGAATCCGTTTTCGATGAATTAGAGCTTGTCATGAGAATAAGAACAAGCTCTAAAATATCACATGGATAAGATCCAAATAACAACCAAGAAAGATGATGCAAGGATGCAAAGGTTTGAGCTCTCTCCGAACGATACGATTGTGTTACTCACTCGAGAGCCCTCTTGATAGTACGGCAACTAAACTATAAACCTGTCTCCAACTACACTATGAGACTGGTGAGAAAGAAACCCTATCAAGAGCAAACCTTATACTTGCGCATTCCACTTGAGCTCGATGATGACGATCTTGACCGCAACAAGATGGAACGCCTTTCTTGATTGTGCTTGCTTGACGAAGTCTTGTGGATTGCTCCCCCATAATCCACCATGGGAGAGCTTCTTCTTCGGCGCATCTTCACATATCCATGATCACCATATGGATTGCTCCCCCATAATCCACCATGGGAGAGCTTCTTCTTCGACGCATCTTCACATATCCATGATCACCATATGGATGGCAAGAGTCAATCAAAGGATCTCTTCGAGATGGCTCATCTTGAACTTGCACTTCATTTCTTCATGGCAAGCTTCAAGCATATGATCTCTTCAAGTTGGCTCATCTTGAACTTGCACTTCATTTCGTTGATGTCTTGAAGTTAACCTTGAGAGCTCACTTCATCTTCATCTTCAAGACATACTTGACACTTGATCTTCTTCATTTGCTTCTTATTGCAATCTTGAAGCCAACATATGGTTCAAGCATTGCCTATGGACAACTCCTACAAATATAACTCAATGAAAACATTAGTCCATAGGGATTGTCATTAATTACCAAAACCACACATGGGGGCTCCATGCACTTTCATCAGCTATGTATTTTATTTTCCAAAGAAAACCCTAAACTAATATTTTTAAAAACTACAAACTCAAAATGCTCATCTTTTTCGCGAAACATCCCCTCAATCTCCAGTGGATCCCACCAAGTGTCTTCTTGCTCCCATCACTCTGGTCATAAAAATCCCCATCGCGCGCCCTCAAATCCGCCAGAGCTTCAGTTCCCTTGCCGACGAAGAGTTCCTTCTCTTCTCCTTTATCATCGGCTCGGTCACGGAGACCGAACGTCGTCGAATACGCCGTGGACATCGATGAGAATTACGATGGCAAGGCTGTGATGGCGCGTGATACACACGTCTGTTGGGAACCCCAAGAGGAAGGTGTGATGCGTACAGCAGCAAGTTTTCCCTCAGTAAGAAACCAAGGTTATCGAACCAGTAGGAGATGAATGCCACGTGAAGGTTGTTGGCGGAGGAGTGTAGTGCGGCGCAACACCAGGGATTCCGGCGCCAACGTGGAACCTGCACAACACAATCAAAATACTTTGCCCCAACTTAACGAGTGAGGTTTTCAATCTCACCGAACTTGCCGTAAACAAAGGATTAAACGTATGGTGTGGATAATGATGTTTGTTTGCGAAGAACAACAGAGAACGAGTTTGCGGTAGATTGTATTTCAGATGTAAAAGAATGGACCGGGGTCCACAGTTCACTAGTGGTGTCTCTCCAATAAGAAATAGCATGTTGGGTGAACAAATTACGGTTGGGCAATTGACAAATAGAGAGGGCATAACAATGCACATACATATCACGATGACTAATATGAGATTTAATCAGGGCATTACGACAAAGTACATAGACCGCTATCCAGCATGCATCTATGCCTAAAAAGTCCACCTTCGGGTTAGCATCCGCACCCCTTCCAATATTAAGTTGCAAACAATAGACAATTGCATTAAGTATGGTGCGTAATGTAATCAACACAAATATCCTTAGACAAAGCATTGATGTTTTATCCTAGTGGCAACAGCACATCCACAACCTTAGAACTTTCGTCACTCGTCCCGGATTCAATGGAGGCATGAACCCACTATCGAGCATAAATACTCCCTCTTGGAGTCACAAGTATCAACTTGGCCGGAGCCTCTACTAGCAACGGAGAGCATGCAAGAACATAAACAACACATATATGATAGATCAATAATCAACTTGACATTGTATTCCATATTCATCGGATCCCAACAAACACAACATGTAGCATTACAAATAGATGATCTTGATCATGATAGGCAGCTCACAAGATCTAAACATGATAGCACAAGAGGAGAAGACAACCATCTAGCTACTGCTATGGACCCATAGTCCAAGGATGAACTACTCACGCATCAGTCCGGAGGCGGGCATGGTGATGTAGAGCCCTCCAGTGGTGATTCCCCTCTCCGGCAGGGTGCCGGAGGCGATCTCCTGAATCCCCCGAGATGGGATTGGCGGCGACGACGTCACAGTAACTTTTCTCGTATCGTGGCTCTCGGTACTAGGGTTTTCGCGACAGAGAGAATAAATAGGCGAAGGGGCAGAGTCGGGGGAGGCTCGAGGGGCCCACCCCATAGGGCGGCGCGGCCAGGGGTGGGGCCGCGCCCCCCTAGGGTGTGGCCGTCTCGTCGCCTCTCTTTGTCTCCTCTTCGGACTTCTGGAAGGCTCCGTCCAAAATAAGATCGTGGGATTTTGTTTCGTCCAATTCCGAGAATATTTCCTGTGTAGGATTTCTGAAACCAAAAACAGCAGAAAATAGAAACTGGCGATTTGGCATCTTGTTAATAGGTTAGTGCCGGAAAATGCGTATAAATGATGTAAAGTGTGTATAAAATATGTGAGTATTGTCATAAAACTAGCATGGAACATAAGAAATTATAGATACGTTTGAGACGTATCAAGTATCCCCAAGCTTAGTTCCTACTCGCCCTCGAGTAGGTAAACGATAACAAGGATAATTTCTGAAGTGACATGCTATCATAATCTTGATCAATACTATTGTAAAGCATATGAGATGAATGAAGTGATTCGAAGCAATGGTAAAGACAATGACTTAAACAACTGAATCATATAGCAAAGACTTTTCATGAATAGTACTTTCAAGACAAGCATCGATAAGACTTGCACAGGAGTTAACTCATAAAGCAATAAATTCTTAGTAGAAAGCTTTGAAACAACACAAAGGAAGATATAAGTTTCAGCAGTTGCTTTTAACTTCAACATGTTTATCTCATGGATATATCCCATGGATAATTGTCAACACGAAGTAATATGATGAATGCAAATAAGCAAGTATGTAGGAATCAATGCACACAGTTGACACAAGTGTTTGCTCCTAAGATAGAAAGAAGTAGGTAAACTGACTCAACATAAAGTAAAAGAATTGACCCTTCGCAGAGGGAAGCATGGATTACTGTTTTTGTGCTAGAGCTTTTCATTTTGAAAGCATAGAAACAATTTTGTCAACGGTAGTAATAATTCATATGTGTTATGCATAAGATGTCCTATAAGTTGCAAGCCTCACGCATAGAGTATCAATAGTGCTCGCACCTTGTCCTAATTAGCTTGGATTTTCATGGATTATCATTGCATAACATATGTTTCAACCAAGTGTCACAAAGGGGTACCTCTATGTCGCCTGTACAAAGGTCCAAGGAGATAGATCGCATTTGATTTCTCGTTTTTGATAGATCTCAACTTAGGACATCCATACCGGGACAACATAGACAACAGATAATGGACTCCTCTTTTAATGCTTAAGCATTCAACAACAGATAATATTCTCATAAGAGATTTGAGGATTGATGTCCAAACTGAAACTTCCACCATGATACATGGCTTTAGTTAGCGGCCCAATGTTCTTCTCTAACAATATGCATACTCAAACCATTTGATCATGATAAATCACCCTTACTTCAGACAAGACGAACATGCATAGCAACTCACATGATATTCAACAAAGGTGTAATAGTTGATGGCGTCCCCAGAAACATGGTTACCGCTCAACAAGCAACTTATAAGAAATAAAACACATAAGCTACATATTCAAAACCACAATAGTTTTTAAGGCTATTTTCCCATGAGCTATATATTGCAAAGACAAGGAATGAAATTTTTTAAAGGTAGCACTCAAGTAATTTACTTTGGAATTGCAGAGAAATACAACGTAGTAGGTAGATATGGTGGACACAAATGGCATAGCTTTTGGCTCAAGGATTTGGATGCACGAGAAGTATTAATTCCCTCTCAGTACAAGGCTTTGGCTAGCAAGGTTGTTTGAAGCAAACACAAGTATGAACCGGTACAGCAAAACTTACATAAGAACATATTGCAAGCATTATAAGACTCTACACTATCTCCTTGTTGTTCAAACACTTCACCGGAAAATATCTAGACTTTAGAGAGACCAATCATGCAAACCAAATTTCAACAAGCTCTATGGTAGTTCTTCATTAATAGGTACAAAGTACATGATGCAAGAGCTTAAACATGATCTATTTGAGCACAACAATTGCCAAGTATCAAATTATTCAAGACAATATATCAATTACCACATGAAGCATTTTCTGTTTCCAACCATATAACAACGAACGAAGCAGTTTCAGCCTTCGCCATGAACATTAAAAGTAAAGCTAAGAACACCAGTGTTCATATGAAACAGCGGAGCGTGTCTCTCTCCCAAACAAAGAATGCTAGGATCCGATTTTATTCAAACAAAAACAAAAACAAAAACATACAGACGCTCCAAGTAAAGCACATAAGATGTGACGGAATAAAAATATAGTTTCACTAGAGGTGACCTGATAAGTTGTCGATGAAGAAGGGGATGCCTTGGGCATCCCCAAACTTAGATGCTTGAGTCTTCTTGAAATATGCAGGGATGAACCACGGGGTCATCCCAAGCTTAGACTTTTCACTCTTCTTGATCATATTGTATCATCCTCCTCTCTTGACCCTTGAAAACTTCCTCCACACCAAACTCAAAACAAACTCATTAGAGGGTTAGTGCATAATCGAAAATTCACATATTCAGAGGTGACATAATCATTCTTAACACTTCTGGACATTGCACAAAGCTATTGAAAGTTAATGGAACAAAGAAATCCATTCAACATAGCAAAAGAGGCAATGCGAAATAAAAGGCAGAATCTGTCAAAACAGAACAGACCGTAAAGACGGATTTTTCAGGGGCACTTAACTTGCTCAGATGAAAAAGCTCAAACTGAATGAAAGTTGTGTACATATCTGAGGATCACACACGTAAATTGGCAGATTTTTCTGAGTTACCTACAGAGAGGTCTACTCAAATTCGTGACAGCAAGAAATCGTTTCTACGCGGTAATCCAAATCTAGTATTAACCTTACTATCAAAGACTTTACTTGGCACAACAATGTAATAAAATAAAGATAAGGATAGGTTGCTACAGTAGTAACAACTTCCAAGACTCAAATATAAAACAAAAGTGCAGAAGTAAAATAATGGGTTGTCTCCCATAAGCGCTTTTCTTTAAAACGCCTTTCAGCTAGGCACAGAAAGTGTGAATCAAGTATTATCGAGAGATGAAGCATCAACATTATTACCAGGGGAGTTGGGAGTTTTCTCAACAATGCATTGTATCTTGTCTATGTAAGTAACTCCTCTTTTGTTGCTCTTAGGCTTACTATCCTCATCAAACAAATTTTCAGGAACAAGCCAACCATAGTTATTTTCTAGAGCTTTATGCATCCCTAGGAGCTTACTCTAGGTATCGGTACTATAATCTCCCCCTCACCATTGACGTTATTAGTGTACTTTAATCTATCCATGTCCATCTTTTCAAGTGTTTTTGCAAAATCGGTACAAAAGCCAAGCCTCTTATGCTTAATAAAAACTTTTCTAGCTTCTTTAGTTGTATCACCAAATTCTCTAAGAAGGGCCTCTAAAACAAAATCTCTCTTTTTTCTCCCATTTCCATATCAGAGAGTGTAATAAACATATGTTGCATTATAGGATTGAGATTAACAAATCTAGTTTCCAACATGTGTACTAAAGAGGCAGTAGCACTTTCATAAGTAGGAACAACTTTCACTACAAGAAAAGTTGCCATGGCCGACGAAGTTGAAGTCGCGCCGTGGTTGCTGGTGTACCATGGCCGACGATTTTGGGTCTGTCCGTTGTGCATGTCAAAACGTTTTTTTCTCGTTTTTGAGGCCACCTAGCCCGACGAAAACGGCCAAAACGTTGCGTATGGTGGCCCGGGACGTGGTGCATCTCGAATTCTCGGGTTCGCCGGCCGAGTCAACGCAAATCCGCACCGCCGAGGGATGTAGGGCCCGGATGGCAGCCTCTCCGGCATTGTTTTTTTCTCGATCGCGCCATCTCGTTCAACGCTCTCCGATCGAGCCGTTTACGATGCGGGATCATGGGTCCCGCATGTCATCCTCTATGAACCAAAATTCTTTCTATTCTTGGATTTTTTTGACCCCCGATTTACGGCTACTTCCTTTTTCTTTTCATCCCTTGCCGCCTTGGAAACGTTGACACCGCTGCTGCTAATTGGGACCCGCATGTCATCCTCTATGAGCAATCAACTTTCTTTTCTTGGAGTTTTTTTTGCACCTCAAATTTGGTCACTTGCCTTTTTCTTTCGATCCCCTGCCGCCTCTCAAACGGTGATACCGCTGCTGCTAAATGGGACCCGCATGTCATCCTCTATGTACTATAAAACTTTCTTTTATTGGATTTTTTTTGGCACCTCGTATTTGGTCACTTACCTTTTTCTTTCGATCCCCTGCCGCCTCTCAAACGGTGAGACCGCTGCTGCTAAATGGGACCCGCATGTCATCCTCTATGTACTATAAAACTTTCTTTTCTAGGATTTTTTTTGGAACCACATATTTGGTCACTTGCCTTTTCTTTCGATCCCGTGCGGCCTCTCAAACGGTGATACCGCTCGCTGCTAAATGGGACCCGCATGTCATCCTCTATGTACAATCAAGTTTCTTTTCTTGAATTATTTTTGGCTCTCGATATTTGGTCACTTGCCTTTTTCTTTCGATCTCATGCCACGTTGAGGACCACTGTGGGCTCATGGGACCCGCATGTCATCCTCTATGTACTATAAAACTTTCTTTTCTTGGATTCTTTTTGGCACCTCATATTTGGTCACTTGCCTTTTTCTTTCGATCCCCTGCCGCTTCTCAAACGGTGATACCGCTGTCGCTAATTGGGACCCGCATGTCATCCTCTATGTACAATCAAGTTTCTTTTCTTGAATTATTTTTGGCTCCTCATATTTGGTCACTTGTCTTTTTCTTTCGATCTCATGCCACGTTTGAAACGTTGAGGACCCTGCTGGCTCATGGGACCCGCATGTCATCCTCTATGTGCTATAAAAGTTTTTTTTCTTGGGTTTTTTTTCACCCTCTGATTTTTGGCTATTTCCTTTTTCTTTTGATCCCCTGCCGCCTTGGAAACGTTGAGTAAGACTGTCGACTCATGGGACCCGCATGTCATACTCTATGTACAATCAACTTTCTTTTTCTTTTGATCTCAAGCCGCATTTGAAACGTTGAGACCGCTGCCGCTAATTGGGACCCGCATGTCATCCTCTATGTACAATAAAGTTTTTTTCTTGGATTATCTTTGGCTCCGATATTTTCTCACTTGCCTTTTTCTTTCGATCTCATGTCGCCTTTGAAACGTTGAGTAAGCTGTGGCGCATGGGTCCCGCATGTCATCCTCTACGAACAATAAAAGTTTCCTTTCTTGGAGTTATTTTTGACCCCTAATTTACGGCTATTTGCCTTTTTCTTTTGATCTCCTGCCCCCTTTGAAACGATGAGGACGATGTTGGCAGGTCGGTCCCACATGTCATCCTCTGTGAACAATAAAAGTTTCCTTTGATGGATTTATTTTGAACCCCTAATTAATTTCGGGATATTTCCTTTTTTCCTTTGATCCCCTGCCGCCTTGGAATCATTGAGGATGCTGCTGCCTCATGGGTCCCGCATGTCATCCTCTCAGAACGGTAAATGTTTCTTTTCTTGGACTTTGTTGACCAAACGATTTTTGGCTTATTTTTTCTTTCGATCTCCTGCAGCCTTTAAAACGTTCAGGCGCTGCCGGCTCACGGGTCCCACATGTCAACCTCTATGAACAATAAACGCCGAGGATGCTGCTCGCCTCATGGGTCCCGCATGTCATCCTCTCAGAGCGAAAATGTTTCTTTTCTTGGATTTTTTACCAACAGATTTTTGGTTTATTTTTCTTTCCATCCCCTGCCGCCTTTAAAACGTTGACGACGCTGGCTGGCTCATGGGTCCCCGATGTCGGCCTCCCGTACAAGAAACATGTGATATCTTGATTATTTTGCAGACAATAAACATTGTATTTCGCTCCGAGCTATTGCAAACGGATAAATTAAATCTTTATTTTTACATAAACAAACTTATATGTTGAATCTCCTTGTTTTGTGTTTTTGCGAAGCATAGGACTTTCCTGTTTTTTTATAAAAATCCGAACTTTCCTGTTTATGAGTGGGCTGAAATTGTATGAGTCAAAAGGCCCAGCATGATAGTTCGAAGGCCCAGATGTCCAGATGCAGCCCAATTGAAATCTTTCTTTTCTTGGATTTTTTTCACCCCCGATTTCTGGCTACTTCATTTTTCTTTTGGTCCTGTGCCGCCTTGGAAATGTTGAGACCGCTACTGCAAAATGGGACCCGCATGTCATCCTCTATATACAATAAAATTTCTTTTCTTGGATTATTTTTGGCTCCTGATATTTGGTCACTTGCCTTTTTCTTTCAATCTCATACCGACTTTGAAACGTTGAGGAAGGCTGCTCGGCTCATGGGTCCCGCATGTCATCCTCTATGAACAATAAAAGTTTCCTTTGTTGGATTTATTTTTTACCCCTAATTTCTGGCTATTTGCCTTTTTCTTTTGATCCCCTGCCCCTTTGAAACCATGATGGCGCAGCTGGCAGGTCGGTCCCACATGTCATCCTCTATGAACAATAAAGGTTTCCTTTGATAGATTTATTTTTGACCCTAATTAATTTCTGGCTATTTCCTATTTTTATTTTGATCCCCTGCCGCCTTGGAATAGTTGAGGATGCTGCTGCCTCATGGGTCCCGCATGTCATCCTCTCAAAAAGGTAAAAGTTTCATTTCTTGGATTTTGTTTACCAACTGATTTTTGGCTTATTTTTTTTGTTTCGATCTCCTGCTCGCCTTTAAAACGTTGACGACGCTGGCTGGCTCATGGGTCCCCAATGTCGGCCTCCCGTCATCGCAAATCCTCTTTACGCAAAGGTTGTATTTCTAGCTAGATAGCTAAGGTGGATTCGAATCGCCGTGGTTCGAGCAGACTCGGGTAAGCCTTCTTGCAGCTGATTAATGGAACTAGTGTATAGCAAGGTCAAGACATGTGGCTTGGTGTAATGAATCTATTTGAATCATGTTGTGGATTCAATACGATAGTTCTCTAACGAGTCGACCAAAATAGAAATTAAGTTTTTTTCTAAAACGGAAATGCAAATTAAGATGAACACAAACATTAGTTATCATAATAGGCTGATCATACATACATACTTGCTAAGAGCAAAAGCTTGCCGAGTTTTACCACCCATACAATTAATTAGCAGTTCAGATAAGATAACCTTATATAAGTATAACTACAAATGCATTTGCTAAGGGCTCATGGGACAATAGAACTAGACAACCGCAAACTTGATGATCAGCATGTCACAGCGGCGTCGAAAGATCTTGACCTTCAACTTTGATCCAATGCGAAGTTTGGCACCGTCAATGAACTTTTTCCACCTGGAAGTAACAGCCAAGCGGCCATCTGTGGGACTGACGGAGTACCGTCCCTCCATGGTGAGACCTTCACTCTCCATGACGAGGGAAATCTTGCCCCTTCGGCCAGCATTGAGATCCTTGGCGATACTTTTAGGCATTTTCTGATTCAAAGCAAGAGATACCAACAAAAATTAGTCAATTGCACCAATGCACTGAAGACTGAACCATGTGAGACTTTGAGCAGAGAAGACATCAAGATAAGAGCAGTTATGCTGTCATATACTCACGAACACGGGTGGCCACAACAATGAGCTGAGACCTCGGTGATCTGGCTGGGGCAGGTGCAGGAGCCTGGGCTGGTACACGAGCTGGTGCTGATGCAGGAGACTGCTGGGAAGGTGCAATAAACGGTGCCTCTAGAGGAACCGGTGCTGATGCGAGAGAGCTGTTGGGCGAGGTGCGATGAACGGTGCGGCTAGAGGAACCGATGCTTGATGCGGGAGCCTGCTGGGCGGGTGTAGTATATGGGGCCTCTACGGGAACCAATGCCGATGTAGGGGCTTGCTGGGTAGATGCAATAAACGGTGCTGGTACATGAACCGGTGCTGATGCGAGGAGAGTGGGAAGCCGGTGCCGGTCTTGGTGTGGGTGCCCTTTGTGACATCCGCTCTGTTCCATCGGGGATCTGCGGCTTTGATCATGTTAAACCCGACAAGCTAGAACGAGAGGGAATGGTTTAGAACAAGCTGCTCGAATGCAGTAATCCAAGGTTATGAGTACAAAAAAGTTACATATTATATATTTGGAAGTGTCTCCAACTCCGTAAGCGATTACGTATATCTGCCCGTTTGAGTTTCGATCCTCGGCTCGTCGCCCTTCTTCGGACCGTAGTCAAAAGCAAACTTTCTCCAATCATGTCCATACAAATATGTGATGGCACAGCGTCTTGTAGACATACACCTCATAGACCGTGTAGGTGTTCATCAATTTTCCATTGCCATGCATAGTGAAAGACCCTTCATGCGGACACATCTGGTTAATCATTGGACGAAGTTCATAAGGTACAGTCTGCAGGTGAAAATTGATACTAATGTAAGAAGCGGGAAGACTAAAAACAAGACTTTACTATATGTCAATTCATGCTAAACCACTGAGAATAGATACCTGTAACTCTGTGAAGGAGTTATTAGAAAGGTAGATAGAGCCATAGGAGGTGTTATATGCGGGGTATGTACATGGGCCCGCCATATTCCCGCAAGCTCGTCATCGAGATGGTGAAGGAAACATGGGAGGTACTACTGGTGCGTAGCGCTGAATGTAAGTGGAAGAATTAGGTTGTGTAAAGTGCATAGTTCAGAGCAATGCAAATGTTGACAAGCGAGTGCATAACACTATGTTACAAAGCTGAGCAGTCAAAATTTAGTGTATGATGAATATAAGCATGCTAATTTGGCGTTTCCGAATTCCAAGAAGCATTAGACAGAGCCGGTGATAATATCAGACATAAATCATGGCATGTATATGTGGCTTAAGAAAATATACCCGAACCCTTGGATGGTTACGGCCCGGCTGGTCCTTGGACTTGAGCTTATATAAGCATCCGGAAGGTGGGGCTGACAGATAACTTGGTGGCAGCCTCTGCGGATGCCTCATCGGCGGCGGTTGCAATCCTTTTGACCAATGAAAGCTTAGCGGTTTCGATCCGCATATGAAAATTGAAGAGCAACGGACATCGACGAGTGATATATAAAATGAATCTATGAGACACTGATGCATATAGTGCTGGATGTAAGTGGAAGAATAGGGTTGTGTGTGTTTCTGGACTATTGGTAAGCATAATTAGACAAAGCCGGCAATAAATAGACAAATCAAATCATGTATGAGGATTAAGAAAATATACCTGCTTAAAAAAGGATACCACCCAGCTGGCCCGTGGCCTTGTGCTTGAGGAGGTTTTCAGAAGATGGTGGCGGCACCATCGTCTTCACAGCAGCCTCATCAGGATCATTTTTTATCCATTTGAGTAGAGGCACAGAAGCTTCATCCTACATATGAATAGCAATAGAACTCATCATTGTGCATAGACAACAGTTGACAACAATGCAAATGATTACAAAAGAAGCCAACGGAACTCAACAGTTTATATACTGGATGAGACAAACTGAAAAGTGAAAAATTAGTGTATGATGATTGTAAGCAAACGCAGTGTTTCGGAACTTTTGGTAAGCATTAGGCAAAGCCAACGATAATTAAACGAGATAATAATAAAATCATGTATGTAGATTAAGAATATATACCAGATTCATTAAAAGGTCACCACCCAGCTGGCCCATGGCCTCGTGCTTGTAGAGGTTTTCGGATGATGGTGCCGGCACCATCGTCCTCACAGCAGCCTCATCAGCCCCATTTTGCATCCACTTGAGTAAAGGCGCGGCGGTTTCACTCTGCATAAGAATGGGAACAGATCTCGGCAGTGATATTGAATGACTACGAGACAGACTGATGCATATAGTGTTGGATGTAAGTGGAAGGGTATGGCCGTGTATGGACAACAGTTCACAACAATGCAAGGGTGTGTTCGGTTCTGAAACAGCGTGGAATGGAATGGAATGGAATGGTTCCATTTCGGAGGAATGGAATGGTTACATTTTTTTCGGTTGGGAAAAATGGAGAGCAGAACAGATCAAGGTTAAACTAATCATTTGCCTCAAAATTGTAATTAGCAATTGCAAATGACATTTTAATCTCAAAATCGTAATTAACAGCTGATACGTCTCCGACGTATCGATAATTTCTTATGTTCCATGCTACATTATTGATGATATCTACATGTTTTATACACATTATATGTCGTATTTATGCATTTTCCGGCACTAACCTATTAAGAAGATGCCGAAGAGCCAATTGTTGTTTTCTGCTGTTTTTGGTTTCGAAATCCTAGTAAAGAAATATTCTCGGAATTGGACGAAATCAACGCCCGGGGTCCTATTTTGCCACGAAGCTTCCGGAAGACCGAGGGGAAAGGAAGTGGGGCCACGAGGCGCCGACACGCTAGGGCGGCGCGGCCTGGCCCTTGGCCGTGCCAGCCTAGCGTGTGGGGCCCTCGTGTGGCCCCCCGCGTTGCCCTTCCGCCTACTTAAAGCCTTCGTCGTGAAACCCTCTGTACCGAGAGCCACGATACGGAAAACCTTACTGAGATGCCGCCGCCGCCAATCCCATCTCGGGGGATTCTGGAGATCACCTCCGGCACCTTGCCGGAGAGGGGATTCATCTCCCGGAGGACTCTTCACCGCCATGGTCGCCTCCGGAGTGATGAGTGAGTAGTTCACCCCTGGACTATGGGTCCATAGCAGTAGCTAGATGGTTGTCTTCTCCTCATTGTGCTTCATTGTCGGATCTTGTGAGCTGCCTAACATGATCAAGATCATCTATCCGTAATACTATATGTTGTGTTTGTCGGGATCCGATGGATAGAGAATACTATGTTATGTTAATTATCAAGTTATTACCTATGTGTTGTTTATGATCTTGCATGCTCTCCATTATTAGTAGAGGCTCGGCCAAGTTTTTGCTCTTAACTCCAAGAGGGAGTATTTATGCTCGATAGTGGGTTCATGCCTCCATTAAATCTGGGACAGTGACAGAAAGTTCTAAGGTTGTGGATGTGCTGTTGCCACTAGGGATAAAACATTGATGCTCTTCTAAGGATGTAGTTATTGATTACATTACGCACCATACTTAATGCAATTGTCTGTTGTTTTGCAACTTAATACTGGAAGGGGTTCGGATGATAACCTGAAGGTGGACTTTTTAGGCATAGATGCATCTTTGGATAGCGGTCTATGTACTTTGTCGTAATGCCCAATTAAATCTCACTATATTTATCATATCATGTATGTGCATTGTTATGCCCTCTCTATTTGTCAATTGCCCGACTATAATTTGTTCACCCAACATGCTTTTATCTTATGGAAGAGACACCTCTAGTGAACTGTGGACCCCGGTCCTATTCTTTACATCGCATACAATCTACTCGCAATACTTGTTTCTATCGTTTTTACGCAAACAATCATCTTCCACACAATACGGTTAATCCTTTGTTACGAGCAAGCTCGGTGAGATTGACAACCTCACTCTGTTTCGTTGGGGCAAAGTACTTTGGTTGTGTTGTGCAGGTTCCACGTTGGCGCCGGAATCCCTGGTGTTGCGCCGCATTACATTCCGCCACCATCAACCTTCAACGTGCTTCTTGGCTCCTCCTCGGTTCGATAAACCTTGGTTTCTTTCGAGGGAAAACTTGCTACTGTATCGCATCACACCTTCCTCTTGGGGTTCCCAACGGACGTGTGTCAATCGCACGCATCAACGACGCCTAATGGTGCTCTTTTAATCTAAAAATCGTAATTAACATCATTTTTTGTTGGGTTAGGGAAGCAGGAGAGTAGATGAACATTAATGTATGATGATTGTAAGCAAACGAATTTGGTGTTTCTAAACTTTTGGCTTCGAGATCTTATGGGATTCAACTATAGCCTACCCCAACTTGTTTGGGACTGAAAGGCTTGGTTGTTGTTGTTGTTGTTGTAAACTTTTGGCAAGCATTAGAAAAAACCGACAATAAACAGACAAAAAACAAGGCATGTTTTGTGGATTAAGAAAATATACCATATTCATTAAAAGATCACCACCCAGCGGGCGCGTGGCCTTGTGCTTGTAGAGTCATTTAGAAGATGGGGGCGGCATCAACATACTGGCAGCCTGATCAGCCGCAGTTTTGATCTTCCTTTTGAGTAAAGGCCCTAAAGTTTCAGTCTGCATATGAATAGCAAAACAAAAGGCGGACCTCAGCAGTGATATTGAATTACTGTATGAGATAGATTGATGCATATAGTGGATGCTATTAGCCTTTTGCACCATGAACACTAGCTATGGACAGACAAAAAAAACTACTCCAGTTGACTCAGCTTTGTCTAGATACCTCCATCCCAAAGCTTAAGGCTTATTTATTTTTGAGAAATCAAAACAAGTAAAGTTTGACCAAAATTTTAGAACATTCTATCAACAAATATAATATTGTGTAGATACCGTAGGAAAATATATTTCACAACCTATTTAATGATATTAATTTTGTATTTTGCATGTTAATGATTTTTGGTAAAAGCTTAGTCAAACATGGTATAGTTTGACTTTCTAAAAATAATATAATCCCTAAGCTTTGGGATGGAGGTAGTAGTATCTAGAGCTAAAAATACATCTAGATACATCCGTATCTACAGATAGTTGAGTCAATTAATTTGGATCCGAGGGAGTATCGGATTCGGACTACATCATGGTAAGTTGGTTAAAAAAATTTACCCCTCGGCGGTCCCCGCCCGAGCTCGGCAGATGGCATTTCGCTTCTTGTGATGCGAGATCGGGCCATGCTCCTGCGCAGCAGGTGGGGCGCTATTCTCGTTCCCCATAGCCTCGGACACGGAACCTGGAGGTACCAACCTCGATACGGAGAATATAGAGCATGGTGTCACGGAGGCTTTATGCACAAACAGCGAAGACATGTGCTACTTTAAGCATCTTCCGGAACGAGAACAGATTGAGGATGCAGACAGACAGAGTGGATAAGCAAACGGAGTACCTGCTTTGCGGGGCTGGGGACGCAGCTCAGGCTCAGCCAACTGCCCACATGCGTGGTGGCCTTACGCTCCATTGCCCCCCTACCACCACCGAGGTATTTCCTTTCCTGTACAAGCTGACAAAAGATACAGTGAGGATCCGCAGAAACTACAAAGGTTGCAAATGTCGACAAATAAAGGAAGAACACCCCAATCCAAGCAAAGGTAGCACCCGCCCCTACCCCCATCAATCACTCCCGGCGCGAGGGTGACCGAGAAAGACACCCCTTCGCCCAGAATAGGAAATAGTAGATGCGCAAGATATCGAGGTGAGGAAAAAAGAACCGATCTCGAGAAAGGAAAGAGCATTACTAGTACTACCTAATCCGCTTGGTCTAGACGCAGCTTGCCCCTCCAAGCTGGATGCCTGGACGGTGGAGGCGAAAGGAGGGGATCGAGCTAGCGGCTTGCATCCGTCGGCTGTCGGCACTCGATCGGGAGAGACAAAGGGGGCTACATAAAGGGAGGGGTAACATATTTTATTACACGGTGAACTTACCGATGTGACTAGTCATTACATGTCTCACCGAAACCGGGGCCCATAGTGTGGCACCCCAAATTCACTTGAACCTGCCCGGCGGGACGCATTGGCGCGTCAAGAAAACCCCCGAATTGTAGCGGGGAAATGAAACATTTCACAAAAATTCGAAATTCAAGAACACTGCCACGCGCCAAGCACGCGGGCTGTTCCTTCCTCTTTTTCGGTTCCTCCTCCCCTATCCGAAAAAACCCCAAATCCCAAGCTCAAACAACAACAAAAAACCCCAAATCCCCTGGCCGCCATGCATGTCCTCGTTAACCCGCTGGAGATCGTTCCCGGACGAGGCGGACCCCCCGCCCCGAGATCCCGAGTTCGTCCGTTCCGTCCACCTCGAGGCACCTGCGTGCTGTCTCACAGCCGGCGGCTTGAGGGCGCTGCGAGAGGAAGTTCCGCCGGAAAGTGATCATGGCAACCGTGCAAGCTCACCGGCGTGCTCTGTATCCCGAGAGGAACTGGTCAAAGCTTTGCTATTCGCAAAAAAAGCGGGCCAAGATCTGGTCAAAGCTTCGTCGATGGCTTGCCGCGAGAGGCTTGGAGTCCGAGTCAATAAACTAGCTGCTCGAGGACTTGGGCGGTTTACACCGATTCATATTAACCGACTCAAGTTTGTTAGTCTAGTTAACAAATGCATCTAGATACATCCATATCTAGACAAAATTGAGTCAATTAATATGAATCGGAGGGGAGTGCTCGAAAGTGTTTCATGCTACCAATTAATGCGGCGGCGGGATCAGGCTGTAGAAGTAATTGTGCTACTACTCATACGATGAACTGATTGTGTGGGTGTCAAATTTTGCAACGCGATCATCCACAGAATGCTTAATTATAGTTCTAGCGCCAAAGGCGTACAAATCATAACAAAGATAGTACATACTACATCACCAGAACATAAGAGTACGAATCATAAAGTAGCTCAACATTTTGCATCAGGGCTGGGTGGTCTTGAGACTACCGGGACGCCACTGATGATCTCCGGGCGTGCAGCCGCTTCAACGCAAAGCTATGTACTCGGTCCACGGCCTCCTTCTGTAGGCTGGATAATCTCAGGTGCAGGACCTTCGTCTATGAAAGGCCCGTCATCAGTACCATCCATAGGTGCATCAAACTGAGATTCATCTTCAAATCTCCCATCAAACTGAGAGACCTCTTCAACTCTATGCTTCTGCAATTAGTACATCAACAGATTAGACAAACATCTAAGGGATGCAACCTGAACAAATGCCGTTTTACATATTTACCTTCTCATCTGGCACAGCACATGTCCCAGAGCTGAAACCCGGTTCCTGAAGCAAGCGCTTTTTCTCTCCTTCCCGTCCATCCATCTGCAACAAGTTAAATTTGAGTACAGAACCTTGCACGACGAATGCAAACTATTGATCGAAACAAGTGGCAAGCATCAATATAAATAATTAACTACATATGCCAGCACACATACAGTGTGAGCAAGATCTGCTTCTCCCGCTGAAGGATCATTATGTGGTTCACCATGATAAACCCACCTAACATATGTGCGGTCCATCCCAAAAATGTGTAAATGATCTTCCACTACATGGTGAGGCCTCTTCTCACCATTCATACATGTGCAGCGCGGGCAATACACGTCCAGGTCGTGACCTTCATGAGTCTAATAAACCCCATAAAGGGTTGAACACCATTTATATATGAAGGGGAACATAAGTGTCCATGCAGTATCCAAGTTCTGTCCATTTGTTTAATTATGAGATACAATGGTTGGTGATTAATTTAAGGCGAAGTAGGAAATGTATATCCATCGAGTACAAAACTATACTAGTACATGATTATGCATTTCAGCAATCATGTCGAGTACAAAACAAAAAATACCCATCGACATTTTAGCAAACAGATCGTGTACAAAACTCGCCATGGCATTTCAGCAAATTAACGGATCGAGTGCGGAACCGACTCTATATGCCCACGCAAATGAACAAATTGATCGAGGACAAATCGAGCGGAAAACTATAAAGTGCCAATTAGTTCGAGCATACCGACGATTTTTTTAGCAAGCATCAAGAAAATATAAATCGTTAGGCCGTCTTGCCCGATGCATGATTAAGCTAGAGATAGCAACCCTACCGTGGATCAACTTGACCGCCGGTGCGTCTCGAGAAGAACGACGGGGAGGGGAAGCTTCTTCTTCGCACGGACGGGACGGGGAGGGGAAGCTCTTCGCACGGACGGGGATAAGTTGTGTAGCGGTGGGTGGGGGTCATGCGGCCGGGCCGCCCGGTAGGTGGTGTTTAATGGAGTTGCGTGTGTAATTTGCCGTGCGCAAGGTTGAGGAATAGGCGGTTCCCTTTGCCGCGCGCACAATTCAAACTATCCCGCCCATGTAGTTTAAATTCGCCCTATTTTCGTTAAATCGACATAAAGTCATGTGAGTGGGTGGAAATTAGCAAAGTTGCTTGAAAAATAGTAAAACTCTGGAATTATCCTTTAAATATGCTCTACTTCGTGTGAAAATCGGGGTGTGGAGGCATGTTGAGCTGTTTTATTTGTACCTTCTTCATTAAAACTCCCATTTTATGCACTTTGGATGGAAAGAAATCATTTGTACATACATTTTGACAACGCAATTTGCAAACATTAATTGTTTTACATGCCAAGATGCACCCATCCACCAAATATGGGGCAAAAGTTTATCACAATCTAGATATATATGTATAATTAGTGAGGGACCCCTTTTGATTTTGTGCAATTTCCACTAATTAGCTAGAGAGAAGGGGTCGGTTAATTAGGCCATGTTAGGGGCTATGTGTTTTAGATTAGGGTTGTGTGGATTCAAATACAACTTCTATATTTGTGTGTTATGATTAATCAAAACTAGACCGATTGACTGCGCACACATTATTAGAGGCACATACCTTTGCGCACAAAGTGCATGTGTGTGTTGTTGGCCACCAACGAGAGAGCGGCGAGAGAGCGATTGAAATCTCCAAATTAAACACATATATCTAGGGGTTTAGGATTTAGTGTTTAGGGTGTTAATTTAGGGTGTACGTTTAGGGTATAATTAGGGATTAGGGATTAGGGTTTTAGGGTTTAAGGTTTAGGGATCATCGATCGAGTGCACACACACATTATTAGAGGCACCCGCGCCTTTGCGCATAAAGTGCATGCGTATATATATATATATATAAGTGTGTTTTTTGGCCACCAACAATATATATATTGATCGAGAGAGAGAGAGAGATTCAAATATATATATTTATCCCCAAGAATATGTTCAGATATATATTGAAATATATGCACAAATGATGTGTGCAAGGTATGCCATGCGCGCATGCGCACTAATTGTATATATATTATGAGGCAACTTAATCAAATGTGTTTTCATTCGAGAGAACTTGTCAAGATTCAAGTTAATTAATTTATCAGCGCTAATTAGTTGGTCGCCTGCTTGATGCGCAATTAAGTGTCGTTGGCCTATATATATATATATATATGTAGGGTTTAATTAGGGTTTAGGGTTTAGGATTAGCTAGTGATACGTCTCCAACGTACCTATAATTTCTGATGTTCCATGCTTATTTTATGACAATACTTACATGTTTTGCTTGCACTTTATAATGTTTTTATGCATTTTCCGGAACTAACCTATTAACGAGATGCCGAAGGGCCGGTTGCTCGTTTTCCGTTGTTTTTGGTTCCAGAAAGGCTGTTCGGGCAATATTCTCGGAATTCGACGAAACGAAGACCCAACATCTTATTTTTCCCGGAACCTTCCAGAAAGTCAGAGGGGGACCCGAGGGGTGCCCTGGGGGCCCACACGTGTGGGCCGCGCGGGCTCCACCCTGGCCGCGCCGGCCTAGTGTGAGGAGGCCCCGTGGCCCCTCCGACTCCGTCTCTTCGCCTATTTAAGTCGTCCTGACCTAAATCTTCGATACCAATTGACGAAACTCCAGAAAGACTCCAGGGGCGCCGCCACCATCGCGAAACTCCGTTTCGGGGGACAGAAGTCTCTGTTCCGGCACCCTGCCGGGACGGGGAAGTGCCCCCGGAAGCCATCTCCATCAACGCCATCGCCTCCATCATGCTCCGTGAGTAGTTCCCCCATGGACTACGGATTCTAGCTGTAGCTAGTTGGTACTCTCTCCCCCATGTACTTCAATACAATGATCTCATGAGCTGCCTTACATGATTGAGATTCATCTGATCTAATCGGTGTTGTGTTTGTCGGGATCCGATGGATTGTTACATTATGATTGTCTATCTACAAAGTTTATGAAGTTATTGTTGCTTGCAATCTTGTTATGCTTAATGCTTGTCACTAGGGCCCGAGTGGCATGATCTTAGATTTAATCTCTATACTTATTGCTTAGATTGTATCTACAAGTTGTATGCACATGTCTATGTCCGGAACCAAAGGCCCCAAAGTGACAGAAATTCGGACAATTGGAGGGGAAGGCTTAGATATGAGGATCACATGTTTTTAGGGAGTGTTAATGCTTTACTCCGGTGCTCTATTAAAAGGAGTACCTTAATTTCCAGTAGATTCCCTAGAGGCCCGGCTGCCACCGGCTGGTAGGACAAAAGATGTTGTACAAGTTTCTCATTGCGAGCACGTATGACTATATATGGAAAACATGCTTACATGATTAATAATCTTGATGTTATGTCTTAATGCTATTTCAATCCTATCAATTTCCCAACTGTAATTTGTTCACCCAACACTTGTTATTGGAGAGTTACCACTAGTGTAGATAGCTGGGAACCCCGGTCCATCTTTCATCATCATATACTCGTTCTGCATGTCATTGGAAGTAGTATCAACTATCTTCTGGTGCCATTACCACTGTGTTACTATTACTGCTGCTGTGTTACTTTTACTACTGCTCTCATATTACTGCTACTTTCACATCACCCCTGTTACTAGTGCTTTTCCAGGTGCGAGTTGAATTGACAACTCAGTTGTTAAGGCTTATAAGTATTCTTTACCTCCCCTTGTGTCGAATCAATAAATTTGGGTTTTACTTCCCTCGAAGACTCGTTGTGATCCCCTATACTTGTGGGTTATCAAGACTATTTTCTGGCGCCGTTGCCGGGGAGGCATAGCTCTACTCATAAGTTCACCTGGGGAGTACACTCTACCTCTCTCTCTATTTTATTTTATTTTGTTTTGTTTAGTTTACTTTTGTCTAGTTTACTTGTGCTTAGTTTATTTCTATCTAGTATTATTTTGCTTAGTTTACTTTTGTTTTTGTTTCGTTTTACTTTCCTCATATACCCAAAAATCCATAAAAATATGAAAAACCGAAAAATTAAAAACTGCCATTATGGGAGAACCTACAACCTATTTGGAGCTTATTGAATTATATAATAATTATAGAGAATCAAGAACGGGTAAAGTTATGAGTGTTGTGATAGCAAAACTGAATACAATTGCTAAAATCTTGCTTAAACGCCATGATATAAACTGTTGCTCTAAACATGATACTGAACATCTTAAATTTCAATGTGGCTTTAGTGAGGAAGTTTTAATTAAGAACTATAATTGGAATAGCTATATTCATTTTGGGTTCGTAGAGGTAGAACAATTTGTCTTATTTATGGGAGCTTCTGAAATAGATATGAAACTTGTGTTGTTTGTAAGGACCTTAAAGATTATGTCTCTTCTATCCTTAATTTTTGCATAGAAAGCTACAGTGATAATCCTTATATCATTGATTATAAAGAGAGACTCATTAATGCACAAGAATGCACTCACAATTTGCAAGAACCGGTGGAAGAAGAAATTGATGAACCTGAAATCTCATTGGATGAAAAAGAGGAGGAAATTGATGAACCTGAAAGCTCATTGGATGAAAAGGAAGAGGAGAGTGATGAACAAAAGGAGGAAGGATGGATTAGCTACCCATGCCAACCTTCTAATGAGAGTAACTCTTTATCTCTTACACTATTTGATTGTCCTCCATGCTTACCAAAGGCGGATGAATGTTATGTTCCTGTGGATTCTCTTGAAATAGTACCTATGAGTAAAACTTGTGAGAATAATTATGCTCTTGTTATCTATGATAATCCATGCTATTTTGATAAATTTTATGATAATGCTTTGTTTGTGCCTGATGTCGAAATGCATGGTAATAAAGAGTTTTGCTTGGCAAATGTTTATGATACATCTCTAGATGATGGTCCTATGTTACTTGATATTATTAATTGTACTACTAATGAAAATGGGATTGGAGAGTTCTTGACTTTATCTATGAATCCCATATCTTTTGAGATTGATCAATCATCTTGTTACATTATTGATAAAAGTGGGTTTGAAAGTTTTAATCCTATTATTTCCGAGCTTGATAAAAATTATGTGTTTATGGATCATGAAAAGCATGCTGTATGTGATAGTTATGTTGTTGAGTTTGTTCATGAAGCTACTGAAAATTATTATGAGAGAGGAAAATATGGTTGTAGAAATTTGCATGGTACTAAAACACCTCTCTATATGCTAAATTTTTTGAAGTTACTCTTGTTTTATCTTCTTATGCTTGTCACTTTGTTCTTCATGAATTTATTTGTGTACAAGATTCCTATGCATAGGAAGTGGGTTAGACTTAAATGTGTTTTGAATTTGCTTTTTGATGCTCTCTTTTGCTTCAACTCTTATTTCATGCGAGTGCATCATTAAAACTGCTGAGCCCATCTTAATGGCTATAAAGAAAGCACTTCTTGGGAGATAACCCGTGTGTTTATTTTGCTACTGTTTTGTTGTGTTTTGGAAGTTGTTACTACTGTAGCAACCTCTCCTTATCTTTATTTTATTGCAATGTTGTGCCAAGTGAAGTCTCTAATAGAAGATTGATGCTAGATTTGGATTTCTGCGCAGAAACAGATTTCTTGCTGTCATGAATCTGGGTATGATTCTCTGTAGGTAACTCAGAAAAACCTGCCAATTTACGTGAATGATCCTCAGATATGTACGCAACTTTCATTAGTTTTGAGTTTTCTGATTTGAGCAACGGAAGTACCTCTTAAAAATTCGTGTTTACTGGCTGTTCTGTTTTGACAGATTTTTTCTCTGTTTTTTGCATTGTCTCTTGTGGACTTTAAGTGAGGCTTTCTAGACGTGGAGAGTCTGTAGCTAATGTTTTATTGAGTTCTTGCAATGTGTCACTACAGGGCCAAGGTGGATTAAAGTTTTTTTGAGTACTAACCCCTCTAATGAAGTTTATGAGAAGTTTGGTGTGAAGGAAGTTTTCAAGGGTCAAGAGAGGAGGATGATATATGATCAAGAAGAGTGAAAAGTCTAAGCTTGGGGATGCCCCCGTGGTTCATCCCCGCATATTTCAAGAAGACTCAAGCGTCTAAGCTTGGGGATGCCCCGTGGTTCATCCTCGCATATTTCAAGAAGACTCAAGCGTCTAAGCTTGGGGATGCCCAAGGCATCCCCTTCTTCATCAACTTATCAAGTTTCTTCTATTGAAACTATATTTTTATTCGGTCACATCTTATGTGCTTTACTTGGAGCGTCTGTGTGTTTTTATTTTTGTTTATGTTTGAATAAATTCGGATCCTAGCAATCCTTGTGTGGGAGAGAGACACGCTCCGCTTTTTCATATGAACACTTGTGTTCTTCGTTTTACTTTTAATGTTCAATGACAAAAGTTGGAAGCTATTGCACTTATCGTTATTTGGTTGGAAAAAAAAATGCTTCATACTGTTTTGGATAATTTGATACTTGGCAATTGTTTTGAGCTCTCAAGTAGATCATGTTTCTCTTGCATCATGTAGTTTAAACCTATTAGTGGAGAAATACCGTAGAGCTTGTTGAAATTGGTTTGGATGATTGGTCTCTCTAAGGTCTAGATATTTTCTGGTAGAAGTGTTTGGGCAACAAGGAAGACAGTGTAGAGTTTTATAATGCTTGCAATAAGTTCTTATGTAAGTTTTGCTGTACCGGTTCATACTTGTGTTTGCTTCAAACAACCTTGCTAGCCAAAGCCTTGTACTGAGAGGAAATGCTTCTAGTGCATCCAAAACCTTGAGCCAAAACCTATGCCATGTGTGTCCACCATACCTACCTACTATGTGGTATTTTCTGCCATTCCAAGTAAATACTTCATGTGCTACCTTTAAACAATTCAAAACTTTATTACTCCTTATTTGTGTCAATGTTTTATAGCTCATGAGGAAGTATGTGGTGTTTTATCTTTCAATCTTGTTGGGCAGCTTTCACCAATGGACTAGTGGCTTCATCCGCTTATCCAATAATTTCGCAAAAAGAGCTGGCGCGGGGTTCCCAGCCCCCAATTAATCAACCTTCATTAATAATTCTCTTCACATGTTTTGCTCTGATTCATCAGTAAGCAACTTAATTCTGCAAATAGACACTCCTTCATGGTATGTGAATATTGGAAGGCACCCAAGGATTCGGTTAGCCATGGCGTGTGTAAGCAAAAGGTTGGGAGGAGTGTCAACCATAAAACTAAAACTAAAGTACATGTGTAAACAAAAGAGAAGAGGGATGATCTACCTTGCTGGTAGAGATAACGTCCTTCATGGGAGCCGCTCTTTGAAAGTCTGTTTGGCAAGGGGGTTAGAGTGCCCACTACCATTCGTTGACAACAACAAACACCTCTCAAAACTTTACTTTTATGCTCTCTATATGATTTCAAAACTTAAAAAGCTCTAGCACATGATTTAATCCCTGCTTCCTCTCGCGAAGGGCCTTTCTTTTACTATATGTTGAGTCAGTTTACCTACTTCCTTCCATCTTAGAAGCAAACACTTGTGTCAACTGTGCATTGATTCTTACATACTTGCTTATTTGCATTCATCATATTACTTTGTGTTGACCATTATCCATGAGATATACATGTTGAAAGTTAAAAGCAATTGCTGAAACCTAAATCTTCCTCTGTGTTGCTTCAATACCTTTACTTTGAATTTATTGCTTTATGAGTTAACTCTTATGCAAGACTTTTGATGCTTGTCTTGAAAGTACTATTCATGAAAAGTTTTCCTATATGTTATCTATTTGTTAGCAACTATAGATCACTGCCTTGAGTCACTGCATTCATCTCATATGCTTTATAATAGTATGATCAAGATTATGTAAGTAGCATGTCACTACAGAAATTATTCTTTTATCGTTTACCTACTCGAGGGCGAGCATGAACTAAGCTTGGGGATGCTTGATACGTCTCCAACGTACCTATAATTTCTGATGTTCCATGCTTGTTTTATGACAATACTTACATGTTTTGCTTGCACTTTATAATGTTTTTATGCATTTTCCGGAACTAACCTATTAACGAGATGCCGAAGGGCCAGCTTCGTTGTTTTCGTTGTTTTTGGTTCCGTAAAGGCCGTTCGAGCAATATTCTCGGAATTCGACGAAACAAAGACCCAACATCTTATTTTTCCCGAAACCTTCCGTAAAGTCAGAGGGGGACCAGAGGGGTGCCCTGGGGGCCCCACACGTGTGGGCCGCGCGGGCTCCACCCTGGCCGCGCCGGCCTAGTGTGAGGAGGCCCCGTGGCCCCTCCGACTCCGTCTCTTCGCCTATTTAAGCCGTCCTGACCTAAATCTTCGATACCAATTGACGAAACTCCAGAAAGACTCCAGCGGCGCCACCACCATCGCGAAACTCCATTTCGGGGGACAGAAGTCTCTGTTCCGGCACCCTGCCGGGACGGGGAAGTGCCCCTGAAGCCATCTCCATCAACGCCATCGCCTCCATCATGCTCCGTGAGTAGTTCCCCCATGGACTACGGATTCTAGCTGTAGCTAGTTGGTACTCTCTCCCCCATGTACTTCAATACAATGATCTCATGAGCTGCCTACATGATTGAGATTCATCTGATGTAATCGGTGTTGTGTTTGTCGGGATCCGATGGATTGTTACATTATGATTGTCTATCTACAAAGTTTATGAAGTTATTGTTGCTGCAATCTTGTTATGCTTAATGCTTGTCACTAGGGCCCGAGTGGCATGATCTTAGATTTAAGCTCTATACTTATTGCTTAGATTGTATCTACAAGTTGTATGCACATGTCTATGTCCGGAACCAAAGGCCCCAAAGTGACGAAATTGGGACAATTGGAGGGGAAGGCTTAGATATGAGGATCACATGTTTTCGGGAGTGTTAATGCTTTACTCCGGTGCTCTATTAAAAGGAGTACCTTAATTTCCAAGTAGATTCCCTAGAGGCACCGGCTGCCACCGGCTGGTAGGACAAAAGATGTTGTACAAGTTTCTCATTGCGAGCACGTATGACTATATATGGAAAACATGCTTACATGATTAATAATCTTGATGTTATGTCTTAATGCTATTTCAATCCTATCAATTGCCCAACTGTAATTTGTTCACCCAACACTTGTTATTGGAGAGTTACCACTAGTGTAGATAGTTGGGAACCCCGGTCCATCTTTCATCATCATATACTCGTTCTACGTGTCAT
Organism: Lolium rigidum; assembly: GCF_022539505.1. Classification (NCBI taxonomy): domain Eukaryota; kingdom Viridiplantae; phylum Streptophyta; class Magnoliopsida; order Poales; family Poaceae; genus Lolium; species Lolium rigidum. Next base: position 163,304,391 of record NC_061508.1, read on the forward strand.
TGGAAGTAGTATCAACTATCTTCTGGTGCCATTACCTCTGTGTTACTATTACTACTGCTGTGTTACTGTTACTACTGCTCTCATATTACTGCTACTTTCACATCACCCCTGTTGCTAGTGCTTTTCCAGGTGCAGCTGAATTGACAACTCAGTTGTTAAGGCTTATAAGTATTCTTTACCTCCCCTTGTGTCGAATCAATAAATTTGGGTTTTACTTCCCTCGAAGACTGTTGCGATCCCCTATACTTGTGGGTTATCAGCTAGCTAGGGTTTTAGGGTTAGGGTTAAGGTTAATTAATTACGGTTTAGGGTCTAGGGTTTAGGGTTTAGGTTTTAGGGTTTGGGGTTTAGTGTTTAGGGTTTAGGGTCTAGGGTTAGGGTTTAGGGTTTAGGGTGTAGTGTTTAGGGTTTAGGGTCTAGGGTTTAGTGTTTAGTGTTTAGGGTGTTTAGGGTGTACGTTTAGGGTATAATTAGGGATTAGGGATTATGGTTTTAGGGTTTAAGGTTTAGGGATCATCGATCGAGTGCACACACACATTATTAGAGGAACCCGCGCCTTTGAGCATATATTGCATGCGTATATATAAGTGTGTTTTTTGGCCACCAACGATATATATATAGATCGAGAGAGAAAGATTGAAATATATATATTTATCCCAAAGAATATGTTCAGATATATATTGAAATATATGCACAAATGATATGTGCAAGGTACGTATGCCATGCGCGCATGCACACTAATTGTATATATATTATGAGGCAACTTAATCAAATGTGTTTTCATTCGAGAGAACTTGTCAAGATTCAAGTTAATTAATTTATCAGCGCTAATTAGTTGGTCGCTTGCTTGATGCGCAATTAAGTGTCGTTGGCCTATATATATATATATATATATATATATATGTAGGGTTTAATTAGGGTTTAGGGTTTAGGGTTAGCTAGCTAGGGTTTTAGGGTTAGGGTTAAGGTTAATTAATTAGGGTTTAGGGTCTAGGGTTTAGGGTTTAGCAGGGTTTGGGGTTGGGGTTTAGTGTTTAGGGTTTAGGGTCTAGGGTTAGGGTTTAGGGTTTAGGGTTTAGAGTGTAGTGTTTAGGGTTTAGGGTCTAGGGGTTTAGGGTTTAGTGTTTAGGGTGTTAATTTAGGGTGTACGTCGTTTAGGGTATAATTAGGGATTAGGGATTAGGGTTTTAGGGTTTAAGGTTTAGGGATCATCGATCGAGTGCACACACACATTATTAGAGGCACCCGCGCCTTTTGCGCATAAAGTGCATGCGTATATATATATAAGTGTGTTTTTTGGCCACCAACGATATATATATAGATCGAGAGAGAGATTGAAATATATATATTTATCCCCAAGAATATGTTCAGATATATATTGAAATATATGCACAAATGATATGTGCAAGGTATGCCATGCGCGCATGCACACTAATTGTATATATATTATGAGGCAACTTTAATCAAATGTGTTTTCATTCGAGAGAACTTGTCAAGATTCAAGTTAATTAATTTATCAGCGCTAATTAGTTGGTCGCCTGCTTGATGCGCAATTAAGTGTCGTTGGCCTATATATGTAGGGTTTAGGGTTAGCTAGGGGTTAGGGTTAGGGTTAGGGTTTAGGGTTTAGGGTTTAGGGTTTAGGGTTTTAGGGTTTAGGGTCTAGGATTTAGGGTTTAGTGTTTAGGGGGTGTATGTTTAGGGTATAATTAGGGATTAGGGATTAGGGTTTTAGGGTTTAAGGTTTAGGGATCATCGATCGAGTGCACACACACATTATTAGAGGCACCCGCGCCTTTGCGCATAAAGTGCATGCGTATATATAAGTGTGTTTTTTGGCCACCAACGATATATATATAGATCGAGAGAGAGAGATTGAACTATATATATTTATCCCCAAGAATATGTTCAGATATATATTGAAATATATGCACGAATGATATGTGCAAGGTATGCCATGCGCGCATGCACACTAATTGTATATATATTATGAGGCAACTTAATCAAATGTGTTTTCATTCGAGAGAACTTCTCAAGATTCAACAAGTTAATTAATTTATCAGCGCTAATTAGTTGGTCGCCTGCTTGATGCGCAATTAAGTGTCGTTGGCCTATATATATATATATATGTAGGGTTTAATTAGGGTTTAGGATTTAGGATTAGCTAGCTAGGGTTTTAGGGTTAGGGTTAGGGTTAAGGTTAATTAATTAGGGTTTAGGGTCAGGGTTTAGGGTTTAGGGTTTGGGGTTTGGGGTTTAGTGTTTAGGGTTTAGGGTCTAGGGTTAGGGTTTAGGGTTTAGGGTGTAGTGTTTAGGGTTTAGGGTTTAGGGTTTAGTGTTTAGGGTGTTTAGGGTGTACGTTTAGGGTATAATTAGGGATTAGGGATTAGGGTTTTAGGGTTTAAGGTTTAGGGATCATCATCGATCGAGCTAGTGCACACACAGGCACCCGCGCCTTTGCGCATAAAGTGCATGCTTATATATAAGTGTGTTTTTTGGCCACCAACGATATATATATAGATCGAGAGAGAGAGATTGAAATATATATATTTATCCCCAAGAATATGTTCAGATATATATTGAAATATATGCACAAATGATATGTGCAAGGTATGCCATGCGCGCATGCACACTAATTGTATATATAATATGAGGCAACTTAATCAAATGTGTTTTCATTCGAGAGAACTTGTCAAGATTCAAGCTAATTAATTTATCAGCGCTAATCAGTTGGTCGCCTGCTTGATGCGCAATTAAGTGTCGTTGGCCTATATATATATGTAGTATTAGGATTTAGGGTTAGGGTTAGGGTTAAGGTTAATTAATTAGGGTTTAGGGTCTAGGGTTTAGGGTTTGGGGTTTAGTGTTTAGGGTTTAGGGTCTAGGGTTAGGGTTTAGGGTTTAGTACGTGTTTAGGGTTTAGGGTTTAGGGTGTAGTGTTTAGGGTATAGGGTCTAGGGTTTAGGGTTTAGTGTTTAGGGTGTTTAGGGTGTATGTTTAGGGTATAATTAGGGATTAGGGATTAAGGTTTTATGGTTTAAGGTTTAGGGATCATCGATCGAGTGCACACACACATTATTAGAGGCACTCGCGCCTTTGCGCATAAAGTGCATGCGTATATATATATAAGTGTGTTTCTTGGCCACACCAACGATATATAGATCTAGAGAGAGATTGAAATATATTTAGCGTTTAGGGTTTAGGGTCTAGCTAGGGTTAGGGTTTGGTGTTTAGTGTTTAGGGTTTAGGGTATAGGCCGGGTTTAGTGTTTAGGGTGTTTAGGGTGTATGTTTAGGGTATAATTAGGGATCAGGGATTAGGGTTTTAGGGTTTAAGGTTTATGGATCATCGATCGAGCTAGTGCACACACACATTATTAGAGGCACCCACGCCTTTGCGCATAAAGTGCATGCGTATATATATATAAGTGTGTTTCTTGGCCACCAACGATATATAGATCGAGATAAGAGAGAGATTGAAATATATATATATCCCCAAGAATATGTTCAAATATATATTGAAATATATGCACGCATGATATGCAAGGTATGCCATGCGCACACATGCACACTAATTATATATATTATGAGACAACTTAATCAAATGTGTTTTCATTCGAGATCGAGAACTTGTCAAAAATCAAGTTAATTAATTTATCATTGCTAATTAGTTGGTCGTCTGCTTGATGCGCAATTAAGTGTCGTTGGCCTATATATGTAGGGTTTAATTAGGGTTTAGGGTTAGCTAGGGGTTAGGGTTAGGGTTAGGGTTTAGGGTTTAGGGTTTAGTGTTTAGGTGTTTAGGGTTTATTGTCTAAGTTTTAGGGTTTAGTGTTTAGGGTGTTTAGGGTGTACGTTTAGGGTATAATTAGGGATTAGGGTTTAAGGTTTAGGGATCATCGATCGAGTGCACACACACACATTATTAGAGGCACCCGCGCCAATTTGCGCATAAAGTGCATGCGTATATATATAAGTGTGTTTCTTGGCCACCAACGATATATAGATCTAGAGAGAGATTGAAATATATTTAGGGTTTAGGGTTTAGGGTCGTTTAGGGTCTAGGG
>NC_061508.1:163308556-163326225 GCF_022539505.1 Lolium rigidum
CGGCCGCTAGGAGCCCGACGAGTAGCATTAGCGAGCACCGCATCCATGTCCACCGTAGCGGCCGGTAGAAAGAACGCAAGCAACGATTGGTGGCAAGAGCGGGAGCAGAGAATGCGGTTCTTGGGGAGGAGATAGAGAGGGGAGAAGAGATATGGGAGGAGAGAAAGGGAGTGGGCGGCAAGAACGGAAGCAAAGCATATTTGCGGCATTTGGGAAGAGATAGAGGAGAGAGAGGATAGATGGGAGGAGAGAAAGGGAGTGGCGGTATGGGAAGGCGTTGTGTCCCGGCGGCTCGATGATAGGTGTGGTGCGGTGCGTGGAGAGGTGCGTGAACCCTAAATGGGAGGGAGGGCGGTGCATGGTGCGGAGCAGGAAAAGAAAGTGCGATGCAGTGCGTGGAGTGCGGTGCAGTGGGTGGGGGCGAAGAGGGGTGTGCACTATGCAAGCATGTGCGTGGTGGGGTCGGTGGGAAGTTAGCATTGCGTGGTGGACAGTGACGAACCACACCTAGGTGAGCCATCTGCTACCTCAAATAGCACCGAGATGTAGTGCGCCATTAGTAAGTTTGAAAGTTGCGGTTAATAAGGCTCACAAATAGAAATGGCTCATCCCCTAATGTAGTTCGCCACTAGTACGAAATGGTGCGCCACTACTAGCAATATTGGGGCTACCTATTTTTCAAGTGGTGTTACAAGACCTGATTTATCTTTTTTGTTAGTTTTATTCTCCTACCACTGTTCATTGGACAACTACTACTATGTCAAGGATAATGTTGGTATTGTTATCACTTTTCAACCCTCTTCATCAGTGCTCTTGAGTGCTTTCTTAGATGTAGATTGAGCGGGTTGTCTTGACTTAACTAAAGGTTTTGCAGTGTTTGTAGTACCAAATCTGGTTTCTTGGAATATCAGAAAACAGACTATAGTTTCACATTAAGTATAGTAGCTGAATATAAAGCATTAACTAATACCACTGCATTGGTGTTCAGCTAAAGGGAAAAACCTTCCTTATGATGTGAAAATCTAGATGCAAGGTACCTATCAACAAATCCAGTACTCAAGCAAAAATTAAATTGTAGATGGCTTCAGAAAATCACTTCGAGTCAAGAATCTTCATGAGTTCATGTGTAGTTTAAATCTTCTACCAAGATTATATTAAAGGGGCTGTTAAATCTCTTCTATGCTTGTATGTCATGTATATGTGCTGGATACGGTCTAGTACACCGCTCCAAATTTTTTTTCGACATGGGAGCGATGCCCCAGCCTCTGCATCAAGCGATGCACACAGCTATTTATTTAAAATAGTAATGTAGACAATAGTACTTATTACACATGAAAGTGTGCCAAAGGTGCAGCACTACAAACCAGCTAAAAGTGAAAAGTATATAAAGCTAGCCATCTCGAATCCTACTAATATGACGCCATCCGGTAGCACTGGAAATAACGAGTCCTGCGTGACCTTGAGCGGACGGCTGCATCCGAGTATCCATAATACCCCGCTGGTCCTCCGGAAGCATATACGCCCATAGCTGTATCCATTGCGCCGCACGAAGAATAACCTGCAAAAAATTTATTCTCTTACGTACATTAAAAATAATATCATTTCGGCTAGTCCAAATAGACCAACATATTGCCGAAATACCAATCCGTATATGAGCCTTATCCTCTTTTTTAACACCATTTAACCAATTACCAAACATATTAGTTACATTAGTCGGTGGTGGAATATTGTAAGCAAAATATATCATCCGCCAAACAATTTTAGCAAAAGGGCAATGAAGAAACAAATGATCCACAGTTTCATTATTGTTACAAAAACAACATGTTTGACTTCCTGTCCACTTTTCTCTTCACCAAATTATCCTTTGTAAGCAAAACTTTATTACTAAGAAATCACATGAATATCTTAATTTTAAGAGGATCTAGTATGACCATTCATAAGATCCATATACATAGATTTAACAGAGAATAATCCACTATCAGTTAAATTCCAAATAAATTTATCCGGTTCATTTGTTAACTGAATATTCATCAGCCATTGACATAAGTGTAACCAAAGATTATACTTATATTCATTAAGCGTTCTCGTAAAACCAATATTAAGAGGATGCTCGGCCAAAACTGTAGATACTAGCACATTTTTCCGTTGGACTATATTGTACAAAGACGGATATTGGAGAGAAAGTGAAAGATCACCGAGCCAACTATCTTCCCAAAAGCATACTCTCATTCCGTTTCCAACCTTAAAGGCTCCTCTTTTGAAAAATTCATGTTTAACCCGCATGAGACCCTTCCAAAAAGGAGAATCCGTGGGTTTGGCCTCAATTTGTGCTAAAGTTTTATTCTTGATATATTTATTATGTAATACTGTTGCCACATCCCATCTTCATGTAATAACTTGAATAACCATTTACTTAATAAGCACATATTTTTCAGTTCAAGTACCCCGATTCCCAAACCTCCCTGATCTTTGGGTCTACAAATTATATTCCACCTGGACAATCTATACTTCTTTTTATCATCATCGGACTGCCAAAAAAACCGAGAACGATAATAATCAAGCCTCTTTCTTACCCCTTTAGGAATTTCAAGAAAAGATAACATGAACATAGGTAAGCTTGTAAGCACCGAATTTATGAGGACAAGGCGGTCCCCATAGGATAACATTTTACCCTTCCAACATCCTAGTTTCGATGCAAAACGATTCTCCACTGGATTCCACTCAGAGTTACGAAGCATTCGGTAATGGATAGGAATCCCAAGGTAACGAAATGGTAGAGCCCCAGATGTACACCCAAAAATATGTTTATACTGGTGTTCCATTTCTATGGCTTTCCCAAAGCAAAATAACTCACTCTTATGAAAATTTATCTTAAGGCCAGACAACTGTTCAAAAATACATAGAATGAGTTTCATATTAATGGCCTTTGCTAAATCATGTTCCATGAAGAGAATTGTATCATCCGCATAGTGTAAGACAGATACCCCTCCCTCAACTAAATCTGGAATAAGGCCACCAACGTGACCCTCCTCTTTAGCCCTATCAATGAAAATAGCTAGCATATCGGCTACAATATTAAAGAGAATAGGGGATAAAGGGTCTCCTTGCCTTAACCCCTTTCGAGTCTGAAAATTATGACACACATCGTCATTAACCTTAATTCCCACACTTCCCCCTTCGACAAAACTTCGAATACGATCACACCACATTTGGTTAAAACCTTTCATACGAAGCATCTGTCGGAGGAAAGGCCACTTCACCTTATCATATGCCTTTTCAAAATCAATTTTAAAAAGAACTCCATCTATCTTTTTACGGTGTAATTCATGAATCGTCTCATGTAAAACAACAACCCCGTCTAAAATGTGTCTACCCGGCATAAAGGCCGTCCGCGTAGGTCTCACCACCTTATGCGCTACATACGACACTCGGTTAGTGGAGACTTTCGTCAAGATTTTGAAACTGACATTCAACAAACAAATTGGCCTATACTGCTGAATTTGCATTGCATTTTCTTTTTTAGGAAGCAAAGTAATTATTCCGAAATTGAGTTTGAATAAGGGAAATCCACCACTTTGGAAATGCTGAAACATGGCCATCAAATCTCCCTTAATCACATCCCAAATTTTTTTATAGAATTCCGCGGGAAAGCCATCCGGCCCTGGTGATTTATTACGTTCCATTTGACTAATAGCTTCAAACACTTCCTCCTCGGTAAAGTCTTTTGATAACAATGCATTCTCCTGTACCGACACTTGAGGAATATCATTAATGCGATCTTCATCCATTTTAACTGAACTATTTTTAGGTGCCCCAAAGAGCTTCTTATAATATTCGAGTGATATAAACTTTCAGATTTTCATTCCCAACAATAGTCCCCTCTTCATGTTCCAGTTGGAAAATTTTCTTTTTCCTATGTTTTCCATTAGCAATGAGATGAAAGTATTTAGTATTATTTTCACCTTCTTGTATATGTTTAACTTTTGCCCGTTGCACCCATTTAATTTCTTCATCTCGTCTGAGTTTATTGAGCTGCTCATTTGCTTTTTTTAATTCAGACATTTCCTCATCTGTCAAAGGACAAGTCTCGGCCTGAATATCCAACACATCAATAATTTCTAACAAACGCTCCTTTTCCTTCTTATATTTCCCGCTAATATTTTTTGCCCATCCATGTAAAAACCTTCTAAAGTGTCGAATCTTCTTCTGCCAAGTCAAGATGGGCGAGTCTCCATTTGAAACAGCCGCCCATTCCTTAGCAACTAAATCATAGAATCCCTCCTGGTTAAACCATTACATTTCAAAAGAAAAACGTGCAGTATTTCCTAAATGAGCATGATTACCCGAGTCAATTAGGAGAGGAGTATGATCAGACCCAGCTCGAGATAGAGCTCTTACCGAGACAAGCGGATATTTTTGTTCCCACTCTACACTTGCAAGAACCCTATCGAGTTCTTCGAATGTCGGTACAACCCGTCTACTAGCCCAAGTATATTGCCTACCGGAGAGCACAATTTCTCTGAGATTCAAATTTTCAATAATTGCATTAAACATAAACGGCCACCGTGGATTAAAATTGTCATTACTTTTGTCCTCTGGTCTACGAAGAATGTTTAAGTCTCCTGCTAATAGCATTGGGAGAGTTTCATTGTCACACAATCTAACCAACTCAGCTAAAAATTCTGGTTTTCTTGAATCTTGGGCACCGCTCCGATACATACTCCTTTGTAAGCCTCCTAGTCTTTGACACTTTTAACTGAAACTGTGTACACACAAGCTTGAACTTCAGAAAGTCCGCGGAAAAATTCTCTGAAAAGTTCTTCACTAGTCATATAAATTTTTGGTGGCCTTCAATTATATGGATCAATGGAGGAAAATAAGACCAAAATAAAAAGTGTGGGTCTGCAGGTGTCATGGTGCTCACTCGCTTAAATAAGAAATGCCAACTTAATTGAAGTTCTAAACTGATATTATTTCTACCTATCTGCAATATGATCGCTAACTTGTCTGCTTCAAACAAATCAATGTTTCAAATAACTATCGTCTACTCAAAGATACAAATTTCACATAAAGGTGTACATGTGGATGCATGATTTGTGCATCTTTTCTATGGGGATACATGTAGTCAAAATGAGGGTAAACGGAGCTACAAAGATCTCGCCAATCTCTACGATGTGACAGAAAGGTGTGGGGCACAATTTACCGAGGAACATTTCCCCCATGAAGTAACAACCTATATCGTTCCTACAAAGGTACAAAAAGAATAGTCTGTGGTTGAGACACTGATGTAAGATGAACAGCCAGAGATAATACATTTTTGGTGAAATCCGACGGTGGAAAAGGCCGACGGTAGCAGACTAGCAGTATAATACCAACCGAGCTTTCCGAAATTTGGCCGAAAGCTAGTTTTGCCGATTACCACAGGTAAAGTACAATACAGAACGAAATTTCCGGTATTCACGTGATTTGCTCAAATTTAAACAAATTTGACAGATTTGAACGAATTTATAAATTTATTTGAAAAACTCGGGCGGTATTTTGGCAAGTACTTTCGGTATTTCCAAAAATGGATATGCCGTGAGAATTTTCTAACTAACTAGAAAAAGAAACCTACCACCCGGCCGGTGGCTAGCATGTCCCTATATTAGATGAGATTTGCTACTTCTCAACTAACTGAGAACTAAGTTCGTGCTCAGTCAAGTTCTACACCATTTGATTTACTTCTAAATTCGTGCTAGTTATCAGTTGCAACATGAGTTGCAATTGAAATTTGATGATATCATCTAACTGAGAACGAAACTAGTTCTCAATCGACTGAGAAATAGTCACACCCATATTAGATAGGGATTGGTGTGGCTTTAAAAGGATTGTTTTTAGGATGCGACTAATTCTCAATAAAAAATTACTGAGTTATTTCTTGGTCAGATCACGATCATTCAATTTCATGTGCAATTTGGAAATTTTGCTGCAATTGCAACCTATCTATAATTTTAACGTGCATAGATCACAATATGCAAATCTAACGGTCTCATAATCGTCTGGACTCTAGCTTTTTTCTCGATCGACCTAGGAGTAGCAAAACCAGTATTATTAAGCACTAGGAGCCAGTTTTGGGGAAAAAATGGACACGAGATGCCAGCCGGTGGATCAAAATTTACAAAGAGAGAAGGAATATTCTTCAGTGAGAGGCGACGTTTCCGTCGACAGCGAGACGCCTGTGGTGACTTCGTCAATCTCAAGACCTGCCGAATCAGTTCTTCAACGCAGTCTCTTGGAGGTGCTCATAGGGGTAGGGTGTGTGTGTGCGCGTTCATATGGGTGAGTGTGTACGCGTATGTATGAGCGTCTTTGATTGTACTGTGTTTCAAAAAAAAAATTACAAAGAGAGATCTGGATTTTATTTATTTATTATCCAAACATAAATAGAGACCCTGCGCGCCATTGCTACTGGATACGTCATACGTGCATACGTGAACGCCACAATAACAACAATAGTGATCTTGCCAGAATTACAAAACCTGAATGCTCGTATCCGTGTGTGTGCTCGGTCTCTACTTGCCAACGATCAAGCTGCCAAGATCGTACGCGATGAAGGTGTTATTTAGGTCGGCGGCATTGGCAGCATAGAGCGGCGAGGACTGGAATTCCGCCAAGGAGTTCCCACAAGCCGTGATGGCGACGGTGGCTTCGATGTACTCCTGCCTCGGGTAGGCGAACGCGCGCAGAGACATCTGGTTTGTGACACCAATCATGTACTCAAGGGCCGTCTCGTACCTTTCCTTGCAGAGCTCATACGCCGCCTTCTCGCCATCAGGGAGCAACGGGTTCTCAAGAAGCCGATCGATGATGGCCATGCTCGAGTTGTACGACTTCTTGGCGGCCTTGGCAGCGGTGACAACGTAGACGGTTACCTCCGCGGTGGGGGGCGCTCCCGCGGCCTGGAGGGTGCTCTGGCAGAGCTGCACTTGGGGCGACGAGACATTGCTGCACGCCTTGTCGCACACCTCGTCGATGCTCATGGACGGGATGTTGTCGCAAGCGTCGCCGGTGGAGAAGGATAGGGCGACCACAGCGGCCAAGACGAGGTGGAAGGTGGTGGATGCTCTCGGCATGGCCATTGTTTGGACCTCGATCGACAGGCTAGTTTATGGTGAGGATAGATTTATCTGTAGGAGAAATGTATAACAAGAATGCCCTATAAATAGGAGGTGGATTTACTAGCTAGCAGATTGAGATCAGAAACGTGTAGCGTGTGTGGTACGGAGTAAAATATTGTAAAGTAAGACAATATTTTTTGTTTTAGAAATCCTTAGTTGCACTATTTTTTTGAAATCCACATATACCTAAATAGTGTCCATGTTATCTTCCCCTATAATAATAATTGTATGAAGGACCGGACTATCTTGAGGTGCCGCATCGGTGTATTTCCACTTCATCAACTATTCTTCTGATTTTGTTTTTCTTTAAAAAATTATGTTTCAAATTAATATCTTGATCGATGATCCATTTTCACCGTCGGCTTCCTCACGGCGAGAGTCTTTCAAGTTAATGTCATGTCACCATCTTTCGACCACTTTTTGCCATCAATAATTGCTAGGTCGTGGTACAATTTTTGTACAAATTTTGCTAGATCTTTGAAACGAATCCTCCATGTCAAACAGTGCGGTTCTTCTACGTAGCGTTTACCTGCACGAATTCCGTTCCTTTTGCACCTCTACTTATTACACCGTTAATATATCGTAAATTTGTTGAGAATCATCTAATACGTCATGAGGGTCCTGACACTATTGGACTCCTTTAACACGACGCAATATTAATATTTGTATTGTATTTTCAATTTATAATAAGCACATATATATACTGCACTGTAGCAACAATTTAATGTTCAGATTTGTGAACCAAAGATTGATACATCCTTTGGTCAACATTTCATTATGCCTAGAGATATACATATAGCAAAACACATATATGGATATCTGTTTTGGTGAAAATCCTTAATGTCATCATATGGAGAGAGTAGGAGGTCTTTAAATACACAAACCTATACGTGTCTTCACAATTCTAATAAATATAATGTTTTTCCTGTTTGTTCTACGGTTACTTATGAGGATTTTTCTAATTGACTAATTCTGTCGTACCTTTTCTAATTGCTAGAATTGTTTGTTTGTTTTTTGTTTGTTAGGAAGTGATATAGCACATTCTGATGGTCTTGACACTATTTCTAAAGATAATATTTGTACTTTGTGATTGGTTGACTAAAAAAAAGATGGTCTTCAGCAACTGACTAATTTGGCAAATACCATAGTGGAGTACGTAGTGAAAGTGGTGCTGGAATGTTGTTCCTTGGCAATATTGTAAAAATATTTGGTATCGTCATGACTTTGATAATTGCTTATTGGGAGTTTAAGATTTTGTAATAACAAGCTAGTGCATATTAGATGTGCTTATATACGTAAATATAATTCATTTGAATCTTGCAACAAGCACAATGTACGAAAGTTCTGAGCTGTGTAATTCCGCGTGAAAAATAGGAATCTTGTCAAAGGTTAAAACTTACAAAGTTTGACCAAATATGTAATACCGTAGAAAATATCAAGAACTACAATATTAAATGACTACATTAAAAAAATCTGATCAATTGGCATTGATTTAATTACAGATTTTCATAATTTTATATAAATACTTGGCCAAGAATTTAGAAAGCTTTGATTTTTTGACTAAATTCAAACGTTGCATTTGTGAACGGACGAATAATTTTAGATAGATGTGAATCTCTTAATTTATATTTTGGAATCTGTGTTAGCGTGAGACCGATCGATTCAGACAACTACAATATTATAGTAACTGAATTTTTTTGATAAAAAAATACAACTTAAAATTGTCCTTTTCTTAAGAGTGAAGAGGTGTGTATTGGGCTCGCTAGCCTAGCAAAAAAGCTCGAGCTCTTCTCAATCTATGCTCGCTTGGAAATTAGTTGGAGGGACTCAAATGACTGAATGAGCCTACGCGGATATCGACCGAGGTAACTCAATTTTATTACTCCGTCCAGCTAGGGTCGAGTGAGCATCATCCAAACGAGAATCCAGATAACCCGCCAAAAAAGAAAACGAGAAACGTAACTCAAAATAACTTTAAATCATGATGACTACATAATTCAGGACAACAGGCAATATCACATCATGAGGTAGCCTGACATGACAGTTATTCTCTGACCGAAAGCAGCAGCAAGCAGAATTCCTACTACTTGCCAACGATCAGGCCGCCGAGATTGAACGCGAGCATGGTCTTGTCCTGGTCGGCGGCATTCACGGCGTAGAGCGGCGACGACTGGAACGCCCGTAGATCGTCCCGGCAGGCGGCGACGGCGGCCGTGGCATTGACGTACCTCTGCTTGGTGCTGGAGAAGGAGCAGTTGAAGAGGTCGTTGACGATGTAAGCCATGGAGCTGACCGCGTCGTAGTAACTTTCCTTGCAACGGGACAGCGCCGTCCTCTCGTCGCCGGCGAGCGACGAGTTCTGCAGCAGCTTGTCCGCGGCCGCTAGGGCGGACTGGTACGAGAGCTTGGCGTACTTGGCGGTGACGATCGCGTAGACGGTGACCTCGGCCTCCGCCGCCCCGTGCTCCAGCGTGGTGCGGCATAGCTCGTACAGGTGGGGACATGCCTTGTGGCACATGTCGTCCATGTACATGGTCGGGACGTTGTCGCAGGCCTCGTAGTGGCCGGCGAGGAGCAGGGTGGCCAAGGCAAGTACCAAGGTAGTGGCTGATCTCTTCATGTTGATGGATCGTTGGGGAAGATGGGTGTCTCGCCTTCTCGTTTCCCTACGGGCTATCATTTTTATGGCGTTGAGACTTAGGAGTTGGGAGTACGTATGACGTTTATGTTTTGTTTGGTCATATATTAAGGACATATTAATGTCATTAAACCATGCTTAAAATTTCACATTAACTGCAGAACAATTCCGGGCCAGATATGAGAAACTAATCAATGCCAAATTTATATATTATCTTTATTGTTCACATATGAATTGCATGAGTATCTTACTCCATTTAGTTAGGTATTTATGCAGTTTTGAAATTAAAATGGTCCCCGAGGTAAAAAAAAAATCTTACTTTTGACAACTGTGGAAGATTATACTCAGCAAGCATGGCCACCGTGTCAACTCCCATTGTATTTTGCGACTCTGTGATGGCAGCCCATGTTTGCAGAGTGTCCCCTAACCATAGTTTTAAAAACCGGACCGATGATCGAACCGGTGAGGTTATCGGTTTAGGTTTTTACCGGTCGGACCACTGGTTCACCGGTTCACTGTCTGGTTTTTTAAACATAAAGTAATATATTTTTACTTATAAATGTTGTAATAAAATAAATAATTCCGCATGAAAAAATCAATACTTCTTGTTTGACATATAATAGCTCACGTAAAGGCATAACCGAGTAGTCAGCAGCTAATCAAAAACTTGCAAGTTCAACACAGAGGCTCGCATCCGCATCCTAAGAGCAACCAAGCATGCAGTTAGCCAACTAGCGAAGTTGCGATTGCTCTGATGCAACGTCGGCAAGCAGCAAGCTAAGCAACAACAAGAGCCAAGCGATATCAGCAAAGGTAGCAAAACAACCATCAAGCAAATGGCAGTCGATGCTGTTAGCTTGCATCCAAATATACATTGCAGATAATGTACAAATCGAACCTGTCTCTCCCCTAGACAATAAGTAATTGTAGCCCAGCTGGTCTGCCCCGTTAAACACAATACCTAAGGTCCAGGGCTCGAATCCCGCGCGCAAGCTCCACATAAGTTTTTAAGGGCATCTCCAACCGCGCGACCTAAACCGCGCCCGCGCGTCCGTTTGGGTCGAGCCGGATAAAAACGCCGCGGCGTCCGGAACGACGCAAACCCGGCCCAAATCTGGGCTAGGTTTGCGTGGCCGCGGATGGCACGCGCCGTCCGCTCGCGTCCGCGCGCTGGTCGCCTCGTCTCCCTTGAGCCCGCCGCCAGGAGCAGCGGCGGCGCCAGGAGGCCAGGCGCCGCGCCTGGCAGGAGAGACAGCAGCGCCTCAGGGAGGAGGCGCTGCTCCGTGCGCCGGCACAGCGCCGGGTGGCTCCGGACCCCCACTCGCCGTGGGAGGAGGCCCTGTGGTCTCCGTGGCTGGAGACCCCGGCGCGCTCCAGCCACGACAGCGCGTCGCCGCCCGGGGTGGACGATGACGACGTGGCCGACGACACCCACCTGGGCTAGGCGGCGCACCGGCGGCCACCGCGCCGCCGACCAAACCCTAATAGAGGGTTTTTAGTAGTAGTTTAAATTTAAAAGCCCATATAGGGGCTTCTTTTGTTAGTTATTTGCCCAAAATAGGGCTATGTATAAATTTGCCCAAAATAGGGCATATGTTTTAATCAAATTTCGTTTAAATTTGCTTTTTTCCTTTTATTTTCGTGTTTCCGGATTATGCGATGCGTCCGCGCGTTCGGCGCAGCGCGCGACCCAAACGGACACGCGGACGCGGGCCGCTGTCCGCGTGTCCGGCCGGCGACCCAAACGGCCCAAAACGGACGGCCCGGCGTGTCCGTTTGGGTCGCGCGGTTGGAGATGCCCTAACACCCTAACACATTGGGCCGGTCAGACCGGAGATCTGGTTTATAGCGTGAAACCAGCGGTTTGCCTGGTTTTTTCCGGGTCGGCTGCGTGGACGGTCCAATGCGCTTAGAAAACCAGCAGGGGCTCCGGTTCCGGTTTTTTCCGGTTCAACCGCCGGTCCGGTCCGGTTTTTAAAACTATGCCCCTAACGGACATTCTTCGAACATTTGTCTATTTTTCCGCCAGTTTTTCCACTCGACGTTACATTCCCACTTTATCTCTTTTTTCTAAAAAAACAAACAAAGCAAAGATAAGTAGTTTACTTTGTTCGAGAACACATGCTTGTGCTTCATTAACTTGTAGGTTTGGGTTGCGGACACCCTCGATGGTGGAGGTATATACGAGCAAACGGTCCTGCATTTTGTTTGAGTGAAGTTTACTTTGTTCGAGAACACATGCTTGTGCTTCATTAACTTGTAGGTTTGGGTTGCGGACACCCTCAATGGTGGAGGTATATACGAGCAAACGGTCCTGCATTTTGTTTGAGTGAACTCATGTTTGATATCATGTAATTGTGAACTTGGTGATTTTTGTTGTAAACTTGTGATGTTTCCATTTAACTCATGTATGATGTACCAGTAAATTGTTGTTATGCATGTTTTGATGAAGCACTATGTACTTGAGAGTGGTATATACCTATGTGTTCTTCAATCGCTATACCGGAATATGGGGACATCCTAAACTTTGGTAGCATTCTTGAGGCGTTTGGGGAGGTCACCGGCCTTTGCACCAACTTCCAAAAAAAACTCCGTTGTGCCTATCCGTTGTGGGAATTTAATTTTGGATGAGATTCTTGAGGTCCTCCCAGTGCTAAGATCTAAGTTTCCTATGAGATACCTTGGCCTACCCCTTTCGATTTGGCAATTCAAAAGGGTGGACTTTCAACACCTAGAGGATAAGATGGCAGAGAAGATCCCAACTCGGGATGGCAAATTCATAAACATTGTCGGCCGCACAACTCTTGTGAAATCCACTCTTGCCTCACAAACTGTCTACCACCTCACCCCGCTCATTATACCGCTGTCCGTCTCAAACAACATGAAGAAGATTGAGAGAGCTTTCCTTTGGTCCGCGACCGACAATGTCACGGGAGGCCAATGCAAAGTAAATTGCGAGATGGTTTGCGGCCCCAAGGAGCTTGGGTGGCTCGGGGTCCTATGCATTGAGAAATTTTCAAGGGCCCTAAGATTGTTATGGCCTTGGATAGAGTGGGCGAATCCGACCAAAATTTGGATTGGTTTAGGAAATCCTTGCGCGGAGGTGGACATGGACCTATTCTATGCCTCGACGGTTATTGTGGTGGGTAATGGGGAAAACCTTCTTTTTTGGATGCCCCATGGCTAAAGGGCTCCAAGCCAAAAGATATAGCCCTCCACATTTTTGCGGTGTCCAAGAGGAAGAAATGGTGCGTAAATAAAGGCTTGTTCAATGACGATTGGATTGCCAAGATTAGCATCAACGAAGAATTTTTTTTCTTCGCACACTTGGAACAATCTGTTGACCTTTGGATAAAACTTCAAGATTTCCACCTAAATGACAGCTTTGGAGGATACTATATCTTGGATGCTCAAGTAAGATGGCCAATACTCAGCGCCTCGGCTTACAAAGCTCAATTCCATGGGTCCATCAACACTAACATGAAAAAATGGTGTGGAAAGTTTGGGCTCCTCCGAGTTCTTCGCATGGCTTGCGCTACAAAATAGGCTTTGGACGGCGGACCAGTTGCGAAGGCGTGGATGGCCGAATTGTGTCCTTTGTTCGCTTTGCAAAAGAACCGCGGAATCGATTGACCACCTTCTTGTTCATTTCCGGTACACTCAAAAAATTTGGGGCCTCATCAAGGAATGGCTAGGGCTATAATTCATCGACCTACATCAATGGCCAACTAAGACGCTAAAAGAATGGTGGATTCTAATGATCGGGCCCTCTTCCACAAACCGTAAAGCCATCGCCTCGGTCGTCCCACTCACTTCAATTTGGAATGAAAGGAATCCTAGAGTTTTTCAAAATTAGCAAATGTCGACGTCGGTGATCCTTTCAAACATCAAGAAGGAGTTGTCACTTAGGGCTGAGGGTGCCAAACGTGCGTGTGTTTTGATGCCGGGAGAGTAATCTGGTTGTAATAACTTGTTTTAGTTTCTTGTAAAACTTCTTCTTAATTAATAGAATGAGGCAAAGCTTTTGCCTCTATTTTAAAAAGAAATACCGGAATATGGATGTAAATTGTATTGAATTGGAGGGGTGTTTCAATAAGCAACAAGAAATGAAAAAAATGACCCTTTGATGAGTGTTACAGTCACCAAACACTAGTTGCCTACTATGATATGTCTCGGAAATAGTTTTCCTTATACTGGTAGAGACACTGGCAAATATGGGCATGTGACATGATCTAAAAAGGTGATGTTCTCATGCAAGCCACTTGGCAAAGCTGGTCGCCGAGCAAGGGCGTCTCCAAAAATTCGGGGGCTCCGGTGCGAACTTCAATTGGGGCCCTAATTTTTTGCAGAAAAAACCGTAAAACTATCAATTCTTTGTTTTTTTTTCTTCTTCAGAATAACACTTTGCATTTTTAGCGACATGATTCTTGTTTTATAAACAAAAATAAGTAGGAGATGCATTGAGAGAAAACTACCTGAATTAAAATTTTGGTTGTGTCTTTTGTCAAGACAAGTTAATAGAAGTGGATCAAACCTTTATCGGTGTTCCAGCTCGGCAGTCAGGACATCCGGATGCCGGGATAATCAATTGATTTGGGCTTATGCTCTGGAATGATGATAGTTGTCTTGATGATCCATCATATCGAAGCAGGATGAACGACACTTCAGCAAACAGGTGCCAGCGGTAGCCTAGCAACCTGGACATCAAATTTGAACCTTTTTTAAAACTTAATGCATTTTTTAAAAATCTGAACATCTTTTTAGATTTGAACAATTTTTAAATTTGAATATTTTGAAAAAAGAAACCATTTTTAAAAAAATCTGAACATTTTTTGAACAATTTTAAAAATGAAATCATTTTTTAAAAATCTGAATAGTTTTCATATTTGAACAAATTTCAAATTTGAACATTTTCAATTTTGAATAGTTTTTAAGTCTGATTTTTTTTTAAAATAAATATTTAAAAAAATCTGAAATTTTTTGAGGTTTAAACAAATTTCAAATTCAAATATTTTTCAGATTTGAACAATTTCTCAAAAAGGAAAAAGAAACAGAAAAGAAAAAACAGAACAGAATAGACAAAACCATTCAAAAAAAACAACCAACACCCGAACTGGGCTAGCCCGTACCGCGCGCGGGGGTGTGTGGCGCGCGGTACGCGCCGACCTGGTCGGTGTATAGGTTTCGGAAAAACCTATTTCCCGCCCATTAGCGGGTATTACCACGTGTCGCCCGCGCGCGGGTACGTATTGGGCTGGCCAGTTTCGTTCGGTCCATCGTTCTTCCTTCCACGTTCGCTGCACGCTCGCGGTTTTTTGGGTTTTTGGTCGGATATTTTCTGGTTATTCGATTTTGGTTCGTTTTCTTCGATTTTTTTTGCTTTTTTCTGTTTCTTTTATTGTTCAAACATTTTAATTTGTACTATGTTTAAATCTAAATAGTTTTCAAATCTGAACATTTTAAAACCTTGAGCAGATTTAAAATTTGGGAAAATTTTAAATTTGTGTAAATTTCAAACTTCAAGAAAATTTCAATTTTCGAGCAAATTTGAAATTCGAGCAAATTTCGAATTTTGAGCAAATTTAAAATTTAGCAAATTTTGGATTTGTACAATTACTTGAAATTTGAACTTTTTCAACGAACATTTTTTATAATCTGAATTTTGCAAATCTATTTTTTTCAGAAAAATCAATAGAAAAAAATGGAGATAACCTTTCTTGGGTGGCTGGGCCGGCCAAACATGGAGGCGCGTGGTTGGAACCCTGTGTGTGCGCGCTACTCCCGCACGCACGCAGGCGGGGTATAGGGAAACGTCACGAGGGAAACCCATAGGCTTCGCCCGAGAAATGTGCTTAGAGGCCAGCTATGGGCTTGTTGCTGGGTCATTAAAAACTTCTGGCCGAAGGAAAGTATGCTGGGCTGGGCGTTGGGCACATGGGGGGCCCAAATTTTCGGGGGCCTGTGCGGCCGCCCAGCTCATACAGCCCATTCGCAGGCCTGTCACCAAGTGTGAATCAATGAGAACATGGTTGCATGAAGAACTTGTACTAACATAAGCCAACAAATTAAATTCAAGTTCCATTCTCTTCATATTTAGCTTCGCTAAATTGTGTTAACTTCAGAATGATTAGTGTCCATTGTTTCAGCTACTGTATTTTCGAATTATAGAGATGTTTGAAATTTGATTTAAAAAATGGCCATGGTAGAACATTCTACGTAATCAAGAATGTGACATATTCGAATAAAATCTTCCATCTGTTACCGACATCAACAAGAAGACATTTGAACCAACTATGAATAGTAGATTGGGGTGAGCAAATGGTTTCTAACACCGTACAACTAAGTCCATTGGGTTCCTCAGATCAGATTATATATTATGGATACAAATTTCATACTATGTCCTTAGTCAAACATATTTGATCAGATATGTTACTCAGGTTTCACCATTCCCATGAGGCCAGCGAGCATGATCCTATCGCGGTCCTCCAAGACCACGCTGTGCAACGGCAATCTCTCGGCGCCTTCCTCGACGAGCCGCAGCTTCTGTAGGCAGTCATTGAGCGCCGCGTTGGCGCCCTCCAAGCCTCGCTCCAGGCCCCGTGGCGAGCACGACTTCAGCGCGTTGGCCATGGCGGTGATGCCCGAGCGCGCGAAGTCGTACATGTCGGCGCAGCTGCTATACGTCGTCCGCAGGATCTCAGGGAGTTTCATGTCCTGCGACAGCTTGTTGGCGGTGCGCTGGGTGGCCACGGACGACTCCATGGCGGCTTTCGTGGCCACGATGCTGTAGCCGCTGGTGGTGCTTCTCTCGGGCGCGCCCTGGAGCGTCTTCATGCACAGCTGGAAGGCGGCCTTGCTCAGGTCGCCCTGCCAAGAGGTCGTCTTGTTGCACGCGACGGCGATGGATATGGATGGCTCACTGGCGCACGCGGCGTCAGCGCCGGTGGAGAGCGTGGTGGCCGCCGCTACATACATTGCGATGGCACAGACGATTGTGGGCGCGTTCTTCATGTTGGCTCAATCTGTCTGGATGCCGTTTTCAACTTTGTGTGATCAAAGGGAAATGCCGAAATGGTTGGTTGGTCGTCCAAAAACACAACGTCTCTTTATAGAATTTTCCTTCTACTAGCCTAATTAAAACTATTAATGCAGCATATCTGCAAAAAATAAATATTTATCATTACAAAAAGATTTGGGCAGCAAATCTTTTGACATTAAATGCATTAAATGTAATGCACTCAGGATAGCAATTAAGATTGCATATCACAACCACACATTTGCATGATCTCCCAAATACACTTCATGTGGTCCTGCTGGTCAGCAAACTGACGACGATGTTGCTAGGTAGTAGGGATTGATATTTGTGACGTCCCATCACGTGTGTAGTCTCTACCCAAGTTCCCACAGGGGGAGTGTAATTAAGATCGAGGATGGAGATCCCTTGAATTCACGAAGAGAAGTCACGGTGGAAGAGCATCTCCACCGGCAACTCCTACCTGCTTTATGGGCTTCACGTGGGAAAATGTATAATGTGCGTGTCCTAAGAGTTGGAATTTCTTTGGTGTCTAGCCCTTGGCCTAATAATAGCTATATTTATGTACTTTAGGCCGTGTATTTACACACATATACAACATTGTAAACTATAGTATATATTATATCGATGCTTGAAGAAATAATGTGAAAGAAGAGGCGTACAGTAAGTGTCTCTGATATCTCTCGATGTGATAGATGTTACTAGGTTTAGTCTCGCATCAAAAAATGAATATGGTAGAACAATTTATAAGATGGGGCAAATTTTATCCTCCAATCAGTATTTTGAGTTGAGTTAGGCCTTACCCCTATCCATGAGAGAAACCAAACACACAAGATCGAAC
>NC_061508.1:163326325-163348226 GCF_022539505.1 Lolium rigidum
ATCTGCAGCTGGTGGCCCACATATCAGTGACTTATTAATCGATGACGTCGGTAAAGAGTCCTGACAACTTGACATGGTGCAAATTTTGCCACATGTCATGTGGGGTACAGGTTGATCTGGGCCACTCTGTAGTCTCTGTTCGGGGACAGGACTATCTGGCTTGCCCGTGTGCGGCCCGCGGCGCTCTGGGCTGAATTTTGGGCTTCGTGGGTGTTAGTAAGGGTGTCAAGTGGGATCCCACTTTTGTCTCACTTATAGTATAATTTGACTTTTTTAGTATAAATTTTGACATCAAAATTTGAACTACATAGTACAAAATGACATCCCACCGGGATCCCACCTTGACACCCGAGGTGTTAGGGACATCTCCAATTGAGCGACGTAAACGGATTCTGAGTGATCTAAAAAAACGTGTCTCGTACCACCATTAGTGGATCGACGCAAAGTGATCGGCTCGTTCGCGGCGACGCTAACCTGGCTCAAGTATGCGTCCCGTATGCGTCTCTGCGGACGCTGCGCGGACACACAAAGTATCCGCTCGCGTCTGGCAGCGATCCTGCGTCGATGCGTCTTCTCATGCGCACCAGCGACTAGCGCCGAGGCGTCGCTTCGGCAGTCTGCGCCACGTTAATGGCGATGCCTCGCCTGCCGAGCGGCCGCCCCCCACCCCCGCCAACGCAGTAATGGCGACGCCGTCCCACGGCCGTCGCCTGCCTCCGTCCTATATAAAGAGGGCGCGCGCTCTTCTTCCTCATCCACTCCTCCAAACAAACCCTAGCCGCCACAAGCTCCACCGTAGCGCCGCCTAGCTCTTCCTGCGACGCAGGATGCCCGCGAGGAAATCCATGGCGGGTCCTGGTGGCCGGCGAGGCGGTCGAGACCGCGAGCTCCGGCGCCGCGGGCCGGGCAGGGGTCACCGTGGTGGAGCATCTACGGCCTCACGGTCGTCGTCGCCTGCGCCCTCCTCGTCTTCGCAGGAGGACCGCTGCTTCGAGTTCCTCCTCCGCATCGACGATGACCCACTCGGCATCAAGCGGCTCTCGAACAAGTTCACCGAGTTCGTCAATAGCGTCGAGCTGGCGCACTTGCAGCTACGGGAGGCCAACTGCAACTTCTGTCGGTGGACTATCGAGGTCTTGTTCAACGGACAGGGCAAGCTGTACTTGCATACGGGGTGGGACAAGTTCGCCCGCGACCTCGCGCTCTAGTTGGTATCAAGGCCACTGAACACAAAACAAACTCCTTCACCGAAGTTGGTATCAAGGCCCACCTCCATCGCCATACAAACAGGAATACACATTCTATGGTCACTAAATATAGGCAAATCCTATTCACCGCTTATTGCGGGCGTTAAGATCGCTCCCGCCTGAAGAAACTAGCTACTGGGCCAGGCCCATTTTATCGTAAATTTGTGCCTGCTGTGTCGTACTCCACTGGTTTTTGCGGTTTTTGGTTGTTTAGTGGCTGTTTGTGTGTTCGTTTTCTTAGAGGTTTTTCTGTTCAGTTTTTCTTCTCTTTTTGGTTGATTTTTATATACTTTTTAAAATTTTGAAATTTTTCGAATTTTGAACTTTTCCAAATTCGAACGTTTTAGATTCGAACATTTTTGAAATCTGAACATGTTTTGATTTAGAACTTTTTTAAAATTCGAACTTTATAAGATTCTAACATTTTTTCAATCTGAACTTTTTCAAATTTTGAACTTTTTGAGATTCGAACTTTTTTAGATTCGAATATTTTTTAATTTGAACTTTTTTGAATTTTGAACATTTTGAGATTTGAACTTTTTTAGTCGAATATTTTTAAATCTGAAATATTTTTAATCCAAACATTTAATTTTAAATCTGAACTGAAAGGAGAAAAAAGAGGGAGAAACATTACCTTTTGTTGGGCCGTACGTGGAGCGGCCCAGAAGGGAGCCCTTCAGGCGGAGCAAACCATCACTCTCGCTTAAGGCGGAGAGTAGGCGCTCCCCTAAATATGGTTGAGAGACCCATCGATAGTCACCGGCGTGTGTACATCAATGTAGTAACTGATGTGGCAACTAGTGGGACCTGCCTGTCAGGCACCGCCTTGTACAGAGGGATTATTTTAAATAATAAAATTCAAAAAGGGCTAAAACGCAAAATCAATAAAGGGATAAGGCTTTCCCCTCCCAACGCCCTTCAATTCCTCTCCTCCCGGCGCGCCTCTCCCTTAGCCTGACCGGGCCCTGCTTCTCACCGGCCGTGCCACCTCATGATCGTATACCAGACGACGAGGCCGAGCGGTGCCATAATCTGGCTAACTGAGATCCAGAGGAACTTCATCTGTGGCACTGGCATCCCCTTTTCCTCAGCGGCCGCGTCCTAGGTTGTCTCCCTGTCGACCGCATCTTGCCAAAGAATCTTCCCCGCAAGTAACCTCGATGTAGCCAACGGTGGAGGTCCTCAGCTAGGGCGATGCAGCCTGATACGTCTCAAACGTATCTATAATTTCTTATGTCCCATGCTAGTTTTATGATAATACTCACATGTTTTATACACACTTTACATCATTTATATGCATTTTCCGGCACTAACCTATTAACGAGATGCCAAAGCGTCAGTTCCTGTTTTGTGTTGTTTTTGGTTTCAGAAATCCTACACGGAAATATTCTCGGAATTGGACGAAACGAACGCCCATGGTCTTATTTTTCCACGGAGCTTCCAGAAGACCGAAGAGGATACGAAGTGGGGCCACGAGGCGCCGCCACCACAGGGCCGCGCGGCCAAGGGGCCCGCGCCGCCCTATGGTGTGGGCCCCTCGAGCACCCCCCGACTCTGCCCTTCCGCCTACTTATACTCTCCATCGCGAAAACCCTATTACCGAGAGCCACGATACGGAAAAAGTTCCAGAGACGCCGCCGCCGCCAATCCCATCTCGGGGGATTCAGGAGATCGCCTCCGGCACCTCGCCAGGAGGGGAATCATCTCCTGGAGGACTCTACATCATCATGCCCGCCTCCAGATTGATGCGTGAGTAGTTCATCCTTGGACTATGGGTCCATAGCAGTAGCTAGATGGTTGTCTTCTCCTCATTATGTTATCATGTTAGATCTTGTGAGCTGCCTATCATGATCAAGATCGTCTATTTGTAATGCTACATGTTGTGTTTGTTGGGATCCGATGAATATGGAATACAATGTCAAGTTGATTATTGATCTATCATATATGTGTTGTTTATGTTCTTGCATGCTCTCTGTTGCTAGTAGAGGCTTTGGCCAAGTTGATACTTGTAACTCCAAGAGGGAGTATTTATGCTCGATAGTGGGTTCATGCCTTCATTGAATCTGGGACAATGACAGAAAGTTCTAAGGTTGTGGATGTGTTGTTGCCACTAGGGATAAAACATCAATGCTTTGTCTAAGGATATTTGTGTTGATTACATTACGCACCATACTTAATGCAATTGTCTGATGTTTGCAACTTAATACTGGAAGGGGTGCGGATGCTAACCCGAAGGTGGACTTTTTATGCATAGATGCATGATGAATAGCGGTCTATGTACTTTGTCGTAATGCCCTGATTAAATCTCATATTAGTCATCGTGATATGTATGTGCATTGTTATGCCCTCTCTATTTGTCAATTGTCCAACTGTAATTTGTTCACCCAACATGCTATTTCTTATTGGAGAGACACCACTAGTGAACTGTGGACCCCGGTCCATTCTTTTACATCTGAAATACAATCTATCGCAAACTCGTTCTCTATTGTTCTTCGCAAACAAACATCATTCTCCACACCATACGTTTAATCCTTTGTTTACGAGCAGCCGGTGAGATTGACGACCTCACTGTTAAGTTGGGGCAAAGTATTTTGATTGTGTTGTGCAGGTTCCACGTTGGCGCCGGAATCCCTGGTGTTGCGCCGCACTACACTCCTCCGCCAACAACCTTCACGTGGCCTTCATCTCCTACCGGTTCGATAACCTTGGTTTCTTACTGAGGGAAAACTTGTTGCTGTACGCATCACACCTTCCTCTTGGGGTCCCAATAGACGTGTGTCTCACGCGCCGTCAAGCAATTTTTCTGGCGCCGTTGCCGGGGATCTAAAGAGGAGTTACACCCCAGAGATTGCCAACTCCCACGGCAACAGCAATTTTTCTGGCGCCATTGCCGGGGAGATCAAGACACGCTGCAAGGGGAGTCTCCCACATCTAATCTCTTTACTTTGTTTTTTTCTTGCTTTACTTTACTTTATTTACTGCTTTGTTTGCTTTCTCTATATCAAAAATACAAAAAATTAGTTACTTGCTTTAGTTTATTTACTGTCTTGTTTGCGTTCTCTATATTAAAAACACAAAAAATTAGTTAATTGCATTTACTTTATTTACCTTTTGTTTATTTCATCATGCTTCCTCCTAAGTTCACTCTGAAAGATATACCGGTAGGGCAAGGGTCTATCATTGGAAGAGATAATATAGAAGAATTTTTCACTCATGTTAGTATGGTTGAAGATTTTGAAGATAGACACTTGGTAAAACACTACAAGAAAAGTTCTGATAGACAACGTCTCAAAATCGTCCGCTAAGGGGTATTTTTCGTCGCCTATGGGCCTAACCCGACGATATGGGTTCTGTTGTCTAAAGTGCGTCAGGCAAAGTCCTACGACGATTTTTTCGGTCCGTCGCGCTTGGGCGCCTTCCGCCACGGAAAATCAGACCGTTGCAGAAATGTTTCCGGGAGCCCGTTGACTGCCGACGTCATGCAAGCCGACACGTGGCGTACGTCGTTAGCCGCGATTAACGGCGTTAACCGCTGAAACCCCGTGGTAGATGGTAGGCCCACACAAGGCTCGCCACGTCTTAAGCGGGCCGGCCCATTAAGTTTGCGGTCGGGCCTCGCTGACTTAGTTTGACCGGTCAACTATATAGTCGGGCTGGTTCATTAGTTACGTAGGCCGGGCCTAACCTCTAAGGTTGATCGGTCAAAACATTAATGGGCCGACCCACTAAGCATGTGGGCCGGGCCGAATGCACTCGTTTGACCGGTCAACAGGCAAAAGGGCCGGCCCAAAAAACATGTGGGACCCACTTTCCTGTTATCGGGCCGGCCCATTTACCAAGTGGGGTCCACCTTAAAGCAAGTGGGCCGGCCCAAGAAGTTATTGGGCCGGCCCAATTAGCATGTGGGTCCCACTTTCCTGCTATCGGGCCGGCCCATTTAGTACATGGGGTCCACATTAGATCAAATGGGCCGGCCCACCAAGCCAGTGGGCCGGGCCAAAAGCACAGGTGGGTCCCACTTTCCTGTTAAAGGGTCGACCCATTTAGTATGTGGGGTCCACCATATAGCAAGTGGGCCGGCCCAACAAGATAGTGGGCCGGCCAAAAACACGGTGGGTCCCACTTTCCGGTTAAAGGGCCGCCCATTTAGTATGTGGGGTCCACCATATAGCAAGTAGGCCGGCCCAACAAGATAGTGGGCCGGGCCAAAAGCACGAGTGGGTCCCACTTTCCGGTTAAAGGGCCGGCCCATTTAGTATGTGGGGTCCACCATATAGCAAGTGGGCCGGCCCAACACGCTAGTGGGCCGGGCCAAAAACATAGGTGGGTCCCACTTTCCTCTTAAAGGGCCGTCCCATTTAGTATGTTGGGTCCATCATGTAGCAAGTGGGCCGACCCAACAAGACAGTGGGCCGGGCCAAAAGCACAGGTGGGTCCCACTTTCCTGTTAACGGGCCGGCCCAATAAGTAAGTGAGTGATACGTCCATTTTGCATCACTATTTTATATCATAATTTGCTGTTATTCATTGATATATTTCATATTTGGAGATGATACTTATGTTATTTCATCTATTTTGCATGTTTCATGATTATTGGAGGATCGCGCACCGAGTCGAGTTCTCGCTGGAAAAGCGCCGTCAGAATGCAATATTTCGGAAGATCAACAGTTGACGGAAATTATATGAAAAATCCTATTTTTCCAGAGGACGAAGGGAGCCAGAAGGGGGAGCCGAGGAGGGCCACCGTGGGCCCACCTCATAGGCCGGCGTGGGCCAGGCCTTGGCCGCGCCGCCTTGTGAGGAGGGGGCCCACAGCCCCCTCTCGCCTCCTTTTCTTCGCGTACGTCTTCGTCCCGAAAACCTAAACCCCAGAGGATAGTCGCGAAGAGTCACAGCCGCCTCTGCGGGGCGGAGAACACCGCGAGAGAAAAGAGCTCTCCGGCAGGCTGAAATCCGCACGGGAAATTCCTCCCGGAGGCGGAAATCGACGCCATCGTCACCGTCATCGAGCTGGACATCATCTCCATCATCATCACCATCATCATCATCATCATCACCGCCATCTCCACCGCTGCACCTCGTCACCGCCGTAACAATTTGGGTTTGATCTTGTTTGTTTGATAGGGGAAACTCTCCCGGTGTTGATTTCTACTTGTTATTGATGCTATTGAGTGAAACTATTGAACCAAGGTTTATGTTCGGATTGTTATTCATCATCATACCACCTACGATCATGTTCCATATGATGTCTCGTGAGTAGTTCGTTTAGTTCTTGAGGACATGGGTGAAGTCTAAATGTTAGTAGTGAATTATGTTGGTTAGTATTCAATGTTATGATATTTAAGTTGTGGTTTTATTCTTCTAGTGGTGTCGTGTGAACGTCGACTACATGACACTTCACCATTTATGGGCCTAGGGGAGTGCATCTTGTATTCGTTTGCCAATTGCGGGGTTGCCGGAGTGACAGAAACCTAAGCCCCCGTTGGTATATCTGGTGCAGGAGGGATAGCGGGATCTCGCAGTTTAAGGTCGTGGTTAGATTTATCTTAATTACTTTCTTGTAGTTGCGGATGCTTGCAAGGGGTATAATCACAAGTATGTATTAGTCCTAGGAAGGGCGGTACATTAGCATAGGTTCACCCACACAACACTTATCAAAACAATGAAGATTAATCGGCTATATGAAGCGAAAGCA
This sequence comes from Lolium rigidum, assembly GCF_022539505.1. Taxonomy (NCBI): domain Eukaryota; kingdom Viridiplantae; phylum Streptophyta; class Magnoliopsida; order Poales; family Poaceae; genus Lolium; species Lolium rigidum. The sequence continues at coordinate 163,333,268 of NC_061508.1, forward strand.
CTAGACTAAATTCCCGTGTGTCCTCAAGAACGTTTGGTCATTATAAGTAAACAAACCGGCTTGTCCTTTGTGCTAAAAAGGATTGGGCCACTCGCTGCAATTATTTCTCTCGCACTTTACTTACTTGTACTTATTTCATCTACTATATCAAAACCCCCTGAATACTTGTCTGTGAGCATTTACAGTGAATCCTTCATCGAAACTGCTTGTCAACACCTTCTGCTCCTCGTTGGGTTCGACACTCTTATTTATCGAAAGTACTACGATACACCCCCTATACTTGTGGGTCATCGGTGAGCCGGCCCAAAATGAAAGTGGGTCCCACACTATCATTAATGGGCCGACCCAATCTAGTTATAGGGCCCTGGTTGTTTGACTAGTCAACTTGCATTAAATTTCATGAGCCTAAAATCGGATATCAATGATACACACAATTACATACACAAATAAAATAACTAGGAAAATTACAAGGAAATTAATGTGCCCAAATAAAAAAATTACATAGAATCATTGAGGACTTCTATTAGCATCATCAATAACACGTTGACATTTGGCAATCGCCTTGATTGAATCTTGTGTACTCTTGGTCAACATATCGACTACGGACCTTAAAGCAGCAATACCATGTCTTTTATAACGTACAACCTTGAGATGTTCACTGTTTGATGAAAAGAATGGTCTAGTTTGACGGCTATGAGAGGATGCATCAGAAGAAAGATCAGAACTTTTTGTGGGCCTCTCTTCTAATGAAGATTGCTTCATCAGAACTGCATTCTGATAATAATGCAAAAAGAGTTAAACGATGAACTATGCGAACATGTATTAAGCATTGTCGATATGAGATAGTCACAAGTACTAAGCGCAGACTTACGTTATATCGTTGCATAGGCTCACGCCGGAACCTTTTTTGCGCTCTATCTTCTACTAAGGACTTCTTTATTACGACTGCATTCTAGTAATATTGCAAACATAGTTACAATAGTGAACTATTCAAACATTTATTATGCAATGTAGATATAAGATAATAACAAGTTGCATAAATAAGACAATGTATGGAACTTGTACTAAGCATACTTACATCATAATGTTGCACAGGGTCGCTTTGGCGACTATTGATACGTCTCCGACGTATCGATAATTTCTTATGTTCCATGCCACATTATTGATGATATCTACATGTTTTATACACATTATATGTCGTATTTATGCATTTTCCGGCACTAACCTATTAACGAGATGCCGAAGAGCCAGTTGTTGTTTTCTGCTGTTTTTGGTTTCAGAAATCCTAGTAAAGAAATATTCTCGGAATTGGACGAAATCAACGCCCAGGGCCTATTTTTTCACGAAGCTTCCAGAAGTCCGAAGGAGAGACGAAGTGGGGCCACGAGGCGGCCACACACTAGGGCGGCGCGGCCTGGGCCTGGGCCGCGCCGGCCTGTTGTGTGGGGCCCTCGTGTGGCCCCCTGACCTGCCCTTCCGCCTACATATAGTCTTCGTCGCGAAACCCCCAATACCGAGAGCCACGATACGGAAAACCTTACTGAGACGCCGCCGCCGCCAATCCCATCTCGGGGGATTACTGGAGATCACCTCCGGCACCCTGCCGGAGAGGGATTCATCTCCCGGAGGACTCTTCACCGCCATGGTCGCCTCCGGAGTGATGAGTGAGTAGTTCACCCCTGGACTATGGGTCCATAGCGAGTAGCTAGATGGTTGTCTTCTCCTCATGTGCTTCATTGTCGGATCTTGTGAGCTGCCTAACATGATCAAGATCATCTATCCGTAATTCTATATGTTGTGTTTGTCGGGATCCGATGGATAGAGAATATTATGTTATGTTGATTATCAATCTATTACCTATGTGTTGTTTATGATCTTGCATGCTCTCCGTTATTAGTAGAGGCTCGGCCAAGTTTTTGCTCTTAACTCCAAGAGGGAGTATTTATGCTCGATAGTGGGTTCATGCCTCCATTAAATCCGGGACGAGTGACGGAAAGTTCTAAGGGTGTGGATGTGCTGTTGCCACTAGGGATAAAACATTGATGCTATGTTCGAGGATGTAGTTATTGATTACATTACGCACCATACTTAATGCAATTGTCTGTTGTTTTGCAACTTAATACTAGAAGGGGTTCGGATGATAACCTGAAGGTGGACTTTTTAGGCATAGATGCATGCTGGGATAGCGGTCTATGTACTTTGTCGTAATGCCCAATTAAATCTCACAATATTCATCATGTCATGTATGTGCATTGTTATGCCCTCTTTATTTGTCAATTGCCCGACCGTAATTTGTTCACCCAACATGCTATCTTATGGGAGAGACACCTCTAGTGAACCGTGGACCCCGGTCCATTCTTTACATCTGAAATACAAATCTGCTTGCTATTGTTCTTTCTTGTTCTTGCAAACAATCATCATCCACACTATACATCTAATCCTTTGTAACAGCAAGCCGGTGAGATTGACAACCTCACTGTTTCGTTGGGGCAAAGTACTTTAGCTGTGTTGTGCAGGTTCCACGTTGGCGCCGGAATCTCTGGTGTTGCGCCGCACTACATCCCGCCGCCATCAACCTTCAACGTGCTTCTTGGCTCCTCCTGGTTCGATAAACCTTGGTTTCTTTCTGAGGGAAAACTTGCTGCTGTGCGCATCATACCTTTCTCTTGGGGTTCCCAACGAACGTGTGAGTTACACGCCATCAACTATCTTCTAATGATGACTGCTTCACTAAAAATGCATTCTGGTAATATTGCAAAAATAGTTACAACAATTAACTATTCAAACATGTATTACGCAATGTAGAGATCAGATAACAGCATGTAGCAGAACATACTGGCTCGCTTCAAGTCCTTCTCTTGCGTGCACTAGTCGTGGTCGACATGCCTGTCATTTTAGGTTCAGCCATCAAGTGAAATGCTAATCCTCCTGCTCCATTGTCCTTAATCGGTGTTTAGATATCACATTTAAGACCAAGTCAGCTGGTTTCAAATAACAAAAGACTTGAGCTGCCAAATGTATAAGCCAATATTTACCAGATATCAGATTAAAACCAACTAGATGTTGCTTTGCATGAGATACGAATTTCAGACATTCAGATTTAGAGTAGGGTAATGCCAAGGTTTTCCACATAAAGTAAACTGGCATTAAGAATGACCAAATATCAGGTTCAAATCACCTTCGCAGTTTCTCCAAGACAAGCATATCAAATAGGCGTAAACATAGTAAAGCATGGATGGCATTGCTATGGCAGGGTTCCAAGTGTTTATCTCTTGCATAAGGAACAATGCATATAGGTTATAGATAATAATGGAAGTAAACTGCCAAAGTTACCAACCAAGAACTCAGATTCCAACCTTCCCTAGCGTCCCCGCTGCTAATGTTGGATATTCTAATAAGTGGTTCGCATGATCAATCCCTAGGAAAAATAACATTGACAAGTTAGTCTACGATAATACAAAGACCGAGACATGCACGCAGACAATAACTATACAAGGCTGTGCGGCAGGAGCATTCATGGAAAAAAATAGCTATAAGCTAAAGACGAGGTATAAGAGCAAGCGGATTGGAAATGCACATAGCATGATTATAAAAGCGAGTGTGAGAATAGCGGACACGAGAAAACAGCTAGCGGCTAGCGGTGAGCTAATGACGTGGTATAAGAACAACCGGATTGGAAATGCCCATAGCATGACTATAAAAGGAATAGCATGCAGGTACAAAAACAGTTGGCAGCAAATGAATGGGTCCCCTATAAATATGTGGATGCACACAGGTGTCAGTAGAATGAACAGGATGGTACCGACTGGATAATGCTTTGGTACTGTACAATATTTAAACGAACTTCATGCGAAGTAACACATCAAAAAATTTAATGGCATATGAGATCTGCAAATAACTACACAAAACATGGCTAAAGAAACACCGCGATCTAACGGGCCAGCGTACTAACCAAGCTGCGGCGGGGTGGACGGGGCGGCAACTTGCATTCCGGCGGCGGCGAACGCGGAGACGATGAGTCGACCCTGTTTCGGTAGAAGCGGGCGTTAGTGAAGCGGATCTGGTTGGCTGGCAAGGGATTCGGTGAAGTTGATACGGCCGCGCTGCGCCGAGGTAGTCGGTGGAATAGATCGACTTCGTGGAGGGGGCGCGGTGAAGTAGACACGGTTCCGTTGGAGAGGATACGGTGCGTCGACAGGAAAGGCGTTGATTGCTACGCTCGTGGATGAGGTCGGCGGTGAAGCAGCATCCGTCGGTGGCGAGGTCGGCGGTGAAGCGGATCCGTCGGTGGCGAGGGCGGCGGGGAGCGGATCGGGTGGGTGGACAGCCAACACGATCAAGGCTACGCTCGTGGAGGAGTATGCCGGCGGCGAAGCAGATCTAGTACTTGTAGAGAGTCGAGCTTTGGCGTGTGAGAGTATTTTTGAGCTAATGGGGCGAATGGTTGGTGGGTGGGTGTGGGCCTGTGGGGAGGGTTCGGGATCTAGGCAAGATATTTCATTGTTACCGAATGAGCCCTCCATGGTCGGTGGGTTGTAGCTTCGGACCGGGGTTAAAAGGGTAAAACTGGTCACGGTATTTTCGAATGGATGCGGCGGGATGATTTGGCGCGCGGCCGAAATTTTCAGTTTCAAGCTACGAGCGAACGACAAAAATAATGTTCTTCCCCGGGGAGCTCTCATTTCTTCCTCTTCTCTTTCTCTCTCGAGTCTCTCCCACTCCCCTGGCTCCTCTCCCCCTTCTCTCCGGCAGCCTCGCCGGCCGGAGACGAGGCCGACTTCTCTCTGTATATCGTGCACCCTCCGAACTAAATTAATTGATTCAACTTTCCTTAGACGTGTATGTATCTCGAGTAAAAACATGTGTGGATACATCCATATTTAGATAAGCAAAGTTGAGTCAGTTAATTTGGATCCGAGGAGTTCATGTTGTTGTAAGCTTAGATCCATTGTTTCCCATGAGCAGAATGGCGCAATGGAGTCGGGGATCTCGTCATCGGCTTCAGATCTGGCCTATGGTGAATCTGGCGGATCTTGCCGGCCAAACCCCGATCTGGTGACATCAAGGTGATGGCGCTAACGGTGAGGCTTGCTTTGGTCAGTGCTTCAGATCTGGCCAATGGGGAAGTCATGCTGCTAACGTTCACAAGCTCGGGGCATACGACGGCGTCATCCGTCTTGCCCGTGAACATCTTGGCCTTTCAGCGGCCCTTCTCGGAGCCAATATGCCGTTGCTCGAGGCCCTTCTTCTCCTTCGTCCCGGCGACTACCGGCGACACCGTCCCAAGTGGTGCGTCCCCGGCGACGGAGTTCTTTGGAAAGGATGCGGAGCGAGAGATCGATGTGCGGTCCAGAAGGACTCGATTGATTTTCTTCTATATGTTTTGGGGTCCTTTTTGTAAAGTTGCAGGTCCTATTAGTTATTGTCTAGTTCTCTTGGACCTCTATGTAATTTTTTGGACTAGTTTCCATTTGCACCGATAAACTTGAATTTTGACAAGTTCACGGGAAAAAATTCCTTTGCACATATGGCCTATCATGTATGAACATTCTTGAGTTTTAAACTATATGTAATGGCCAGCACTTGCGCAAGGGGCTCGTCTAGTGCGCACTAGTTTCCATTAGCACCGATAAATTTGAATCTTGACAAGTTCTTGGAAGAAAAAATTGATGCACATATAGCTGATGCGTGTAGTTGACACGTCCGTTGGGAACCCCAAGAGGAAGGTGTGATGCGCACAGCGGCAAGTTTCCCTCAGTAAGAAACCAAGGTTTAATCGAACCAGTAGGAGCCAAGAAGCACGTTGAAGGTTGATGGCGGCGGGATGTAGTGCGGCGCAACACCGTAGATTCCGCGCCAACGTGGAACCCGCACAACACAACCAAAGTACTTTGCCCCAACGAAACAGATGAGGTTGTCAATCTCACCGGCTTGCCGTAACAAAGGATTAACCGTATTGTGTGGAAGATGATTGTTTGCAGAGAAAACAAGTAAAACAAGTATTGCAAGCAGATTTGTATTTCAAGATTAAAAGAATGGACCGGGGTCCACAGCTCACTAGAGGTGTCTCTCCCATAAGATAAAAGCATGTTGGGTGAACAAATTACAATCGGGCAATTGACAAATAGAGAGGGCATAACAATGCACATACATGACATGATAAGTATAGTGAGATTTAATTGGGCATTACGACAAAGTACATAGACCGCCATCCAACCGCATCTATGCCTAAAAAGTCCACCTTCAGTGTTATCATCCGAACCCCTCCAGCATTAAGTTGCAAAGCAACGTACAATTGCATTAAGTATGGTGCGTAATGTAATCAACAACTACATCCTCGGACATAGCGCCAATGTTTTATCCCTAGTGGCAACAAGACAACACAACCTTAGAACTTTCTCGTCATCGTCCTGGTGTCAATGTGCATGAACCCACTATCGAGCATAAATACTCCCTCTTGGAGTTAAAAGTAAAAACTTGGCCAGAGCCTCTACTAGAAACGGAGAGCATGCAAGATCATAAACAACACATGTGTAATAACTTGATAATTAACATGACATGGTATTCTCTATCCATCGGATCCCGACAAACACAACATATAGAATTACAGATAGATGATCTTGATCATGTTAGGCAGCTCACAAGATCCAACAATGAAGCACAATGAGGAGAAGACAACCATCTAGCTACCGCTATGGACCCATAGTCCAGGGGTGAACTACTCACTCATCACTCCGGAGGCGACCATGGCGGTGTAGAGTCCTCCGGGAGATGAATCCCCTCTCCGGCAGGGTGCCGGAGGAGATCTCCGTAATCCCCCGAGATGGGATCGGCGGCGGCGGCGTCTCGCAAGGTTTTCCGTATCGTGGTTTTTCGCATCGGGGTTTCGCGACGGAGGCTTTAAGTAGGCGGAAGGGCAGCAGTCGGGGGCCGACGAGGGGCCCACACCATAGGGCGGCGCGGCCCCCTGGGCCGCGCCGCCTTGTGGTGTCGCCACCTCGTGGCCCCACTTCGTATGTTCTTCGGTCTTCTCGGAAGCTCCGTGGAAAAATAGGCCCCCGGGTCTTCGTTTCGTCCAATTCCGAGAATATTTCGTTACTAGGATTTCTGAAACCAAAAACAGCAGTAAAACATGAACCGGCACTTCGGCATCTTGTTAATAGGTTAGTTCCGTAAAATGCACGAATATGACATAAAGTGTGCATAAAACATGTAGGTATCATCAATAATATGGCATAGAACATAAGAAATTATCGATACGTCTGAGACGTATCAAGCATCCCCAAGCTTAGTTCTCGCTCGTCCCGAGCAGTGTAAAACGATAACAAAGATAATTTCTGAAGTGATATGCCATCATAACCTTGATCATACTATTTGTAAACATATGTAGTGGATGCAGCGATCAAAACAATGGTAATGACATGAGTAAACAAGTGAATCATAAAGCAAAGACTTTTCATGAATAGTACTTCAAGACAAGTATTAATAAGTCTTGCATAAGAGTTAACTCATAAAGCAATAAATCAAAGTAAAGGCATTGAAGCAACACAAAGGAAGATTAAGTTTCAGCGGTTGCTTTCAACTTGTAACATGTATATCTCATGGATAATTGTCAACATAGAGTAATATAACAAGTACAATATGCAAGTATGTAGGAATCAATGCACAGCTCACACAAGTGTTTGCTTCTTGAGGTGGAGAGAGATAGGTGAACTGACTCAACATAAAAGTAAAGAGAATGGTCCTTCAAAGAGGAAAGCATCGATTGCTATATTTGTGCTAGAGCTTTTATTTTGAAAACATGAAACAATTTTGTCAACGGTAGTAATAAAGCATATGAGTTATGTACATTATATCTTACAAGTTGCAAGTCTCATGCATAGTATACTAATAGTGCCCGCACCTTGTCCTAATTAACTTGGACTACCGGATCTTTGCAATGCACATGTTTTGACCAAGTGTCACAATGGGGTACCTCCATGCCGCCCGTACAAAGGTCTAAGGAGAAAGCTCGCATTTTGGATTTCTCGCTTTTGATTATTCTCAACTTAGACATCCATACCGGGACAACATGGACAACAGATAATGGACTCCTCTTTAATGCATAAGCATGTGGCAACAATTATTATTCTCATATGAGATTGAGGATATATGTCCAAACCGAAACTTCCACCATGAATCATGGCTTTAGTTAGCGGCCCAAAGTTCTTCTCTAACAATATGCATGCTCCAACCATGAAGGTGGTAGATCTCTCTTGCTTCGTACAAGACGGACATGCATAGCAACTCACATGATATCCAACAAAGAATAGTTGATGGCGTCCCCGTAAACATGGTTATCGCTCAACAAGCAACTTAATAAGAGATAAAGTGCATAAGTACATATTCAATACCACAATAGTTTTTAAGCTATTTGTCCCATGAGCTATATATTGCAAAGGTGAATGATGGAATTTTAAAGGTAGCACTCAAGCAATTTACTTTGGAATGGCGGATAAATACCATGTAGTAGGTAGGTATGGTGGACACAAATGGCATAGTGGTTGGCTCAAGTATTTTGGATGCATGAGAAGTATTCCTCTCGATACAAGGTTTAGGCTAGCAAGGTTATTTGAAACAAACACAAGGATGAACGGTACAGCAAAACTCACATAAAAGACATATGGTAAACATTATAAGACTCCATACCGTCTTCCTTGTTGTTCAAAACTCAATACTAGATGTTATCTAGACTCTAGAGAAACCAAATATGCAAACCAAATTAGCAAGCTCTAAGTATTTCTTCATTAATGGGTGCAAAGTATATGATGCAAGAGCTTAAACATGAGCACAACAATTGCCAAGTATCAAATTATCCAAGACATTTTAGAGTTACTACATGTAGCATTTTCCAATTCCAACCATATAACAATTTAACGAAGAAGAAACTTCGCCATGAATACTATGAGTAGAGCCTAAGGACATATTTGTCCATATGCAACAGCGGAGCGTGTCTCTCTCCCATAAAGTGAATGCTAGGATCCATTTTATTCAAACAAAACAAAAAACAAAAACAAACCGACGCTCCAAGCAAAGTACATAAGATGTGACTGAATAAAAATATAGTTTCAGGGGAGGAACCTGATAATGTTGTCGATGAAGAAGGGGATGCCTTGGGCATCCCCAAGCTTAGACGCTTGAGTCTTCTTAATAATATGCAGGGGTGAACCACCGGGCATCCCCAAGCTTAGAGCTTTCACTCTCCTTGATCATATTGCATCATACTCCTCTCTTGATCCTTGAAAACTTCCTCCACACCAAACTCGAAACAACTCATTAGAGGGTTAGTGCATAATAAAAATTCACATGTTCAGAGGTGACACAATCATTCTTAACACTTCTGGACATTGCATAAAGCTACCGGACATTAGTGGATCAAAGAAATTCATCCAACATAGCAAAAGAGGCAATGCGAAATAAAAGACAGAATCTGTCAAAACAGAACAGTCCGTAAAGATGGATTTTATTAGGCCACCAGACTTGCTCAAACGAAAATGCTCAAATTGAATGAAAGTTGCGTACATATCCGAGGATCATGCTCGTAAATTGGCGTAATTTTCTGAGCTACCTACAGGGAGATAGACCCAGATTCGTGACAAGCAAAGAAATCTGGAACTCGCGCAGTAATCCAAATCTAGTACTTACTTTTCTATCAAAGACTTTACTTGGCACAACAAAACATAAAACTAAGATAAGGAGAGGTTGCTACAGTAGTAAACAACTTCCAAGACACAAATATAAAACAAAAATACTGGAGTAAAAACATGGGTTGTCTCCCATAAGCGCTTTTTTAACGCCTTCAGCCTAGGCGCGTAAAGTGTATCTCAAGTAACATCGAAGGGTGGTGCACCTACAGCGGGGTTTGGAGTTTTCTCAACCATGCATAGTATATTGGATACATAAGTTTCAGCGTCTCCCTTTTCATTAGTCTTGGGCTTGCTACTCTCATCAAACAAATTTTCAGGAACAAGCCAAGCATAGTTATGTTCTAGTGCATCATTCATAGCTAGGAGTTTACATGGTATTGGTGCTTTGATCTCCCCACCATCATTAGCATTATTAGTGTACCTTATCCTATCCATATCCATTTTTTCAAGGAGACTAACAAAATTAGTATGAGAACCAAGCATATTAAATTTAGCAAAGACCTTTCTAGCCTCTCTTGCTAGACCACCAAATTCTCTAAGAAGGGTTTCTAAAACAAAATCTTTCTTTTCCCCCTCTTCCAAATCACCAAGTGTAAGAAACATGTGTTGGATTATAGGATTGAGATTAACAAATTTAGTTTCCAACAAGCGAACTAAAGCAAGCAAGCAGCAATTTCATAAGTAGGAGCAAGTTCTACCAAGTGTCTATCTTCAAAATCTTCAACGGTACTAACATGGGTGAAAAATTCTTCTATATTGTTCCTCCCAATTATAGACCCTTGTCCTACCGGTATGTTCTTTGTGGTAAAATTAAAAGGAAACATGATGAATTAAGTAAAGTAAATGCAAGTAACTAATTTTTTTGTGTTTTTGATATAGCAAACAAGACAAGAAATAAAGTAAAGCTAGCAACTAATTTTTTTGTGTTTTGATATAATGCAGCAAACAAAGTAGTAAATAAAATAAAGCAAGACAAAAACAAAGTAAAGAGATTGAGAAGTGGAGACTCCCTTGCAGCGTGTCTTGATCTCCCCGGCAACGGCGCCGTAAATTTGCTTGATGGCGTGTAGTTGACACGTCCGTTGGGCAACCCCAAGAGGAAGGTGTGATGCGCACAGCAGCAAGTTTTCCTCGAAAGAAACCAAGGTTTAATCGAACCAGGAGGAGTCAAGAAGCACGTTGAAGGTTGATGGCGGCGGGATGTAGTGCGGCGCAACACCGTAGATTCCGGCGCCAACGTGGAACCCGCACAACACAACCAAAGTACTTTGCCCCAACGAAACAAAGGAGGTTGTCAATCTCACCGGCTTGCCGTAACAAAGGATTAACCGTATTGTGTGGAAGATGATTGTTTGCAGAGAAAACAGTAGAAACAAGTATTGCAAGCAGATTTGTATTTCAGCATTAAAAGAATGGACCGGGGTCCACAGCTCACTAGAGGTGTCTCTCCCATAAGATAAAAGCATGTTGGGTGAACAAATTACAGTCGGGCAATTGACAAATAGAGAGGGCATAACAATGCACATACATGACATGATAAGTATAGTGAGATTTAATTGGGCATTACGACAAAGTACATAGACCGCCATCCAACCGCATCTATGCCTAAAAAGTCCACCTTCAGTGTTATCATCCGAACCCCTCCAGCATTAAGTTGCAAAGCAACGTACAATTGCATTAAGTATGGTGCGTAATGTAATCAACAACTACATCCCTGGACATAGCGCCAATGTTTTATCCCTAGTGGCAACAAAGACAACACAACCTTAGAACTTTCGTCACTCGTCCTGGTGTCAATGCAGCATGAACCCACTATCGAGCATAAATACTCCCTCTTGGAGTTAAAAGTAAAAACTTGGCCGCAGCCTCTACTAGAAACGGAGAGCATGCAAGATCATAAACAACACATGTGTAATAACTTGATAATTAACATGACATGGTATTCTCTATCCATCGGATCCCGACAAACACAACATAGAGTATTACAGTATAGATGATCTTGATCATGTTAGGCAGCTCACAAGATCCAACAATGAAGCACAATGAGGAGAAGACAACCATCTAGCTACCGCTATGGACCCATAGTCCAGGGGTGAACTACTCACTCATCACTCCGGAGGCGACCATGGCGGTGTAGAGTCCTCCGGGAGATGAATCCCCTCTCCGGCAGGGTGCCGGAGGAGATCTCCGTAATCCCCCGAGATGGGATCGGCGGCGGCGGCGTCTCGCAAGGTTTTCCGTATCGTGGTTTTTCGCATCGTGGGTTTCGCGACGGAGGCTTTAAGTAGGCGGAAGGGCAGAGTCGGGGGCCGACGAGGGGGCCACACCATAGGGCGGCGCGGCCCCCCTGGGCCGCGCCGCCATGTGGTGTCGCCACCTCGTGGCCCCACTTCGTGTGTTCTTCGGTCTTCTGGAAGCTCCGTGGAAAAATAGGCCCCTGGGTCTTCGTTTCGTCCAATTCCGAGAATATTTCGTTACTAGGATTTCTGAAACCAAAAACAGCAGTAAAACATGAACCGGCACTTCGGCATCTTGTTAATAGGTTAGTTCCAGAAAATGCACGAATATGACATAAAGTGTGCATAAAACATGTAGGTATCATCAATAATATGGCATAGAACATAAGAAATTATCGATACGTCGGAGACGTATCAATAGCCTATCATGTATGAACATTATTTGGATTCAAACTATACATAGATGGCCAACACGTGTGCAAGGGGGTCCTCTAATGTGCACTAGTTTCCATTAGCACTGATAAATTTGAATCTTTACAAGTTCTCGAAAAAAAATTGCTTCACACATATGCCCTATCATGTATGAACATTATTGGGATTCATATTATATATAGATGGCCAACACTTGTGCAAGGGGGTCCTCTAATTCTTGGGGATTTCAATCTATCTCTCTCTCGATCTATCGTTGGTGGCCAGAACAACACACATATGCATGCACTTTATGCGCAAAGGCGCGGGTGCCTCTAATAATTCATGTGTGTGCGTATATTTGAACATATTCTTGGGGATTTCAATCTCTATCTCTCGATCTATATATCGTTGGTGGACAAGAAACACACTTATATATATACGCATGCACTTTATGCTCAAAGGCGCGGGTGCCTCTAATAATGTGTGTGCGCACTCGATCGATGATCCCTAAACCTTAAACCATAAAACCCTAAAACCCTAATCCTAATCCCTAAACACCCTAAACACTAAACCCTAAACCATAAACACTAAACCCTAAACCCTAAACACTAAACCCTAAAATCTAAAACATAAACACTAAACCCTAAACCCTAAACACTAAACCCTAAACCCTAGACCCTAATTAACACTAACCCTAACCCTAACCCTAATTAAACCCTACATATATAGGCCAACGACACTTAATTGCGCATCAAGCGGTGCGACCAACTAATTAGCGCTGATAAATTAATTAACTTGAATTTTGACAAGTTCTCAATCTCGAATGAAAACACATTTGATTAAGTTGTCTCATAATATATATATAATTAGTGTGCATGCGCGCATGGCATACCTTTGCATATCATTCGTGCGTATATTTGAACATATTCTTGGGGATATATATATTTAAATCTCTCTCTCTCGATCTATATATCGTTGGTGGCCAAGAAACACACTTATATATACGCATGCACTTTATGCGCAAAGGCGCGGGTGCCTCTAATAATGTGTGTGTGCACTCGATCGATGATCCCTAAACCTTAAACCCTAAAACCCTAATCCCTAATTATACCCTAAACATACACCCTAAACACCCTAAACACTAAACCCTAGACCCTAAACCCTAAACACTACTCCCTATACCCTAAACCCTAAACACTAGACCCTAAACCCTAAACCCCAACCCTTGACCCTAATCCCTAAACCCTAAACCATAAACCCTAAATATATTTCAATCTCTCTCTAGATCTATATATCATTGGTGGCCAAGAAACTTACTTATATATATATACGCATGCACTTTATGCGCAAAGGCGTGGGTGCCTCTAATAATTAATGTGTGTGTGCACTCGATCGATGATCCCTAAACCTTAAACCCTAAAACCCTAATCCCTAATTATACCCTAACCGTACACCCTAAACACCCTAAACACTAAACCCTAAACCCTAGACCCTAAACCCTAAACCCTAAACACTAAACCCTAAACCCTAACCCTAGACCCTAAACCCTAAACACGTACTAAACCCTAAACCCTAAACCCTAGACCCTAAACCCTAATTAACCCTAACCCTAACCCTAAAACCCTAGCTAGCTAACCCTAAACCCTAAACCCTAATTAAACACTACATATATATAGGCCAACGACACTTAATTGTGCATCAAGCAGGCGACCAAATAATTAGCGCTGATAAAATAATTAACTTGAATCTTGACAAGTTCTCTCGAATGAAAACACATTTGATTAAGTTGCCTCATAATATATATACAATTAGTGTGCATGCGCGCATGGCATACCATGCACATATCATTCGTGCATATATATATCTCAATATATATCTGAACATATACTTGGGGATATATATATATATATATATTTCAATCTCTCTCTCGATCTATATATATATATCGTTGGTGGCCAAGAAACACACTTATTATATATATACGCATGCACTTTATGCGCAAAGGCGCGGGTGCCTCTAATAACGTGTGTGTGCACTAGCTCGATCGATGATCCCTAAACCTTAAACCCTAAAACCCTAATCCATGATCCCTAATTATACCTTAAACGTACACCCTAAACACCCTAAACACTAAACCCTAGACCCTAAACCCTAAACACTAAACACTAAACACTAAACCCTAACCCTAGACCCTAATAAACCCTAAACCCTAAACCCTAAATATATTTCAATCTCTCTCTAGATCTATATATCGTTGGTGGCCAAGAAACACACTTATATATATACGCATGTACTTTATGCGCAAAGGCGCGGGTGCCTCTAATAATGTGTGTGTGCACTAGCTCGATCGATGATATCCCTAAACCTTAAACCCTAAAACCCTAATCCCTGATCCCCGATTATACCCTAAACGGACACCCTAAACACCCTAAACACTAAACCCTAAACCCTAGACCCTAAACCCCCCTAAACCCTAAACCCTAAACACTAAACCCTAAACCCTAACTGACATAGGCATCCCAAATGGGCCTGCCGAATATAGTACCCGGGGTTTATTGAAGGCCCACTACCCGAAGAATAAGAAGATTTGGAAGCCCAAGATGTACTTAATGAAAAGATAGAGTT
>NC_061508.1:163348326-163374559 GCF_022539505.1 Lolium rigidum
GAATATGTTCAAATATACAATAAAATATATGCACGAATGCATTGTAGGCCATGCATGCACACTAATTATATATATATTATGAGGCAACTTAATCAAATGTGTTTTCATTCGAGAGAACTTGTCAAAATTCAAGTTAATTAATTTATCACGATAATTATATAATTAATTAATGAATCTCAGGGATATGTTATACAACATGATCGATATAGGCCATGTATATTTTAATTGGTGTTAATCTACGGTTTGCTAGCTAGTTGCAATATATAGAGCATGTTTTTATTAGATCGGGTTATAGCTAGCTAGTATAGTTTAGGGTTATGTGTTTTAATTAAGTAGGGTTGATTAGCTAGGGTTAGTTACATATATATGGTTTAGGGTTAATGCATGGCACATTTAATTTAATTAGAGGACCGCGAGAGGCACCCTGGCCTGCTCGATGCACAATTAAGTGTCGTTGGCCTATACATAGGGTTTAATTAGGGTTTAGGGTTAGCTAGGGTTTAGGGTTAGGGTTAGGGTTAGGGTCTAGGCCGGGTTTAGGGTTTAGTGTTTAGGGTGTTTAGGTTTAGGGATTAGGGATTATATATTTACGGTTTTAGGGTTGTTTAAGGTTTAGGGATCATCGATCGAGTGCGCACCACATTATTAGAGGCACCTGCGCCTTTACGCATAAATTGCATGCATATATATGTGTGTTTTTTGGCCACCAACGATATATAGATGATCGAGAGAAGAGATTGAAATCCCCAAGAATATGTTCAAATATACATTAAAACATATGCACGAATGCATGGTAGGACATGCATGCACACTAATTATATATATATATTATGAGGCAACTTAATCAAATGTGTTTTCATTCGAGAGAACTTGTCAAAATTAGAGTTAATTAATTTATCACGATAATTATATAATTAATTAATGAATCTCGGGGATATGTTATACAACATGATCGATATAGGCCATGTATATATTAATTGGTGTTAATCTAAGGTTTGCTAGCTAGTTGCTATATATAGAGCATGTTTTTATTAGATCGGGTTATAGCTAGTATACTTTAGGGTTATGTGTTTTCATTAAGTAGGGTTGATTAGCTATGGTTAGTTACATATATATGGTTTAGGGTTAATGCATGGCACATTTAATTTAATTAGAGGACCGCGAGGCACCCTGGCACGCTTGATGCACAATTAAGTGTCGTTGGCCTATATATAGGGTTTAATTAGGGTTTAGGGTTAGGGTTAGGGTTTAGGGTATAGGGTTTAGTGTTTAGGGTGTTTAGGGTTTAGGGATTAGGGATTAGGGTTTCGGGGTTGTATAAGGTTTAGGGATCATCGATCGAGTGCGCACACACATTATTAGAGGCACCGCGCCTTTGCGCATAAAGTGCATGCGTATAGTTTAGGGTTATTTGTTTTAATTAAGTAGGGTTTGATCAGCTAGGGTTAGTTACATATATATGGTTTAGGGTTAATGCATGGCACATTACATATAGTTTAAATCTCAAGAATGTTTATACATGATAGGCCATACGTGCAAAGGAATTTTTTCCCTGTGAACTTGTCAAAATTCAAGTTTATCAGTGCCAATGGAAACTAGTCCAAAAAATTACATAGAGGACCAAAAGTACTAGACAATAACTAATAGAACCTGCAACTTTACAAAAGGACCCCAAAACATATAGAAGAAAATCAATCGAGTCCTTCTCGACCGCACATCGGATCTACTGCTCCGCATCCTTTCCGGCAACTCCGTCGCAGGGGACGCACCACTTGGGACGGTGTCGCCGGTAGTCGCCGGGACGAAGGAGAAGAAGGGCCTCGGCAACGGCATATTGGCTGCGAGAAGGGCCGCTGAAAGGCCAAGATGTGCACGGGCAAGACGGATGACGCCGTCGTATGCCCCGAGCTTGTGAACTTTAGCGGCTTGACTTCCCCATTGGCCGGATCCGAAGCACGACCAAAGCAAGCCTCACCGTTAGCGCCATCACATTGATGGCACCGAGATCGGGGTTTGGCCGGCAAGATCCGCCAGATTCACCACGAGGCCGGATCTGAAGCCGATGACGAGATCCCCGACTCCATTGCGCCATTCTGCTCATGGGAAACACTTGGATCTAAGCTTACAACAACACTAACTCCCTCGGATCCAAATTAGCTGACTCAACTTTGCTTATCTAAATATGGATGTATCCACACATGTTTTTACTCTAGATACATACACGTCTAAGGAAAGTTGAATCAATTAATTTAGTTCGGAGGGTGTACAATATACGAGAGAGAAGTCGGCCTCGTCTCCGCCGGCGAGGCCGCCGGAGAGAAGGGGGAGAGGAGCCGGGGAGTGGGAAAGACTCGAGGGAGAAGAGAAGAGGAAGAAATGAGAGCTCCACTGGGGAAGAACATTATTTTTGTCGTTACGCTCGTAGCTTGAAGCTGAAAATTTCGGCCGCGCGCCAAATCATCCCGCCGCATCCATTCGAAAATCCCGTGACCAGTTTTACCCTTTTAACCCTGGTCGGAAGCTACAACCCACCGACCATGGAGGGCTCATTCGGTAACAATGAAATATCTTGCCTAGATCCCGAACCCTCCCCACGGGCCCACACCCACCCACAACCATTCGCCCCATTAGCTCAAAAATACTCTCACACGCCAAAGCTCGACTCTCTACGGTACTAGATGCGCCGCCGCCGGCATGCTCCTCCACAGCGTAGCCTTGATCGTGTTGGCTGTCCACCCACTGATCCGCTCCCCGCCGCCCTCGTCACCGACGGATCCGCTTCACCGCCGACCTCGCCACCGGCGGATCTGCTTCACCGCCGACTTCGCCACCGACGGATCTGCTTCACCGCCGACCTCGCCACCAGACTACCTCGGCGCAGCGGCTGTATCAACTTCACCGAATCCCTTGCCGACCAACCGGATCCGCTTCACTAACGCCGCTTCTGCTGAAACGGGGTCGATTCATCGTCTCCCGCGTTCGCCGCCTGCTGGAATGCAAGTTGCCGCCCCCGTCCACCCCGCTGCAGCTTGGTTAGTACGGCTGGCCCGTTAGATCGCGGTGTTTCTTTAGCCATGTTTTGTGTAGTTATTTGCGAGATCTCATATGCCGTTAACTTTCTTGATGTGTTGCTTCGCATGAAGTTTGTTTAAATATTGTACGGTACAAAAGCATTATCCGGTCGCTACCATCCTGTTCATTCTACGACACTGTGTGCATCCACATATTTATAGCCTTATACCCATTCATTTGCTGCCTAGCTTGTTTTTGTCTTGCATGCTATTGTCGCCTTGCTTTTATAGTCATGCTATGGGCATTTCCAATCTGCTTGTTCTTATACCACGTCATTAGCTCCCCGCTAGCTGCTAGCTGTTTTCTCGTGTCTGCTATTCTCACTGCTTGCTTTTATAATCATGCTATGTGCATTTCCAATCTGCTTTCTATTATACCTCGTCTTTAGCTTATATAGTTATTGCTGCGTGCATGTACGGTCTTTGTATTATCATAGGCTGACTTGTCAATGTTATTTTCCTAGGGATTGATCATGCGAACCACTTATTAGAACATCCAACATTAACGAGCGGGGACGCTAGGGAAGGTTGGAATCTGAGTTCTTGGTTGGTAATTTTGGCGAGTTTACTTCGTTATTATCTATAACCTATATGCATTGTTCCTTATGCAAGAGATTAACACTTGGAACCACTGCCATAGCAATGCCATTCATGCTTTACTATGTTTACTGCCTATTTGATATGCTTGTCTTGGAGAAGCTGCGAAGGTGATTTGAACTTGACATTTGGTCATTCTTAATGCCGGTTTACTTTATGTGGAAAACCTTGGCATTACCCTACTCTAAATACTGAATGTACGAAATTCGTATCTCATGCAAAGCAACATCTAGTTGGTTTTAATCGATATACGGTAAATATTGGCTTATTCATTTGGCAGCTCAAGTTTTTTGTTATTTGAAACCGGTGACTTGGTCTTAAATGTGATATCTAAACACGGATTAAGGACAATGGAGCGGGAGGATTAGCATTTCACTTGATGGCTGAACCTAAAATGACGGGCATGTTGACCACGACTAGTGCACGCAAGAGAAGGACTGCGGCGAGCCGGTATGTGCTTAGTACATGCATCTTATCTTATCTTGTGCTTATTTACGCTACATCTTTGTTATCGATCTCTACATTGCGTAATACATGTTTGAATAGTTAATTGTTGTAACTATGTTTGCAATGTTACCAGAATGCGGTTTTAATGAAGCGGTCATCATTAGAAGATAGTCGCCAAAAAAGGATACGTAGCGACCACTGTGCAACATTATGATGTAAGTTTGTGCTTAGTACAAGTTCCATACATTGTCTTATTTATGCAACTTGTTATTATCTTATATCTACATTGCATAATAAATGTTTGCATAGTTCATCGTTTAACTCTTTTTGCATTATTATCGGAATGCGATTTTGATGAAGCAATCTTCATTAGAAGTGAGGCCCACAAAAACTTCGATATTTCTTACGATGCATCTTCTCATAGCCGTCAACCTAGACCATTGCTTTCATCAAACGGTAAATATCTCAAGGTTGTACTTTATAAAAGACATGGTATTCTTTGCTTTAAGATCTGTAGGCGATATGTTGACAAAGAGTACACAAGATTCAATCAAGGCGATTGCCAAATGTCAACGTGTTATTGATGATGCTAATAGAAGTCCTCAATGATTCTATGTAATTTTTTTATTTGGGCACATGAATTGCCTTGTAATTTTCCTACTTGTTTTATTTGTGTATGTAATTGTGTGTATCATTGATATCGGATTTTAGGCTCATGAAATTTAATGCATGTTGACTAGTCAAACAAGTAGGGCACTACAACAGATTGGGCCGGCCCACTTACCGTAGTGTGGGACCCACTTTCCTTTTCGGCCGGCCCACTTCTTTAGTAGGCCGGCCGGTTACACGATAGTGGGATCCACATGCTTATTGGGCCGGCCCACTATCTTGTTGGGCCGGCCCATTTGGTATATGGTGGTCCCACATGGTAAATGGGCCGGCCCTTTAATAGGAAGGTGGGACCCACCTGTGCTTTTGGCCGGCCCACTATCTTGTTGGGCGGCCCACTTGCTATATGGTGGACCCCACATACTAAATGGGCAGGCCCTTTAACGGGAAGGTGGGACCCACATGGGTTTTTGGCCGACCCACTATCTTGTTGGGCGGCCCACTTGCTATATGGTGGACCCCACATACTAAATGGGCAGGCCTTTTAACGAGGAAGGTGGGACCCACTGTGCTTTTGGCCGGCCCACTATCTTGTTGGGCGGCCCACTTGCTATATGGTGGACCCCACACACCAAATGGGCCGGCCCTTTAACGGGAAAGTGGGACCCACTGTGTTTTTGGCCGGCCCACTATCTTGTTGGGCCGGCCCACTTGCTATATGGTGGACCCCACATACTAAATGGGCCGACCCTTTAGCTGGAAAGTGGGACCCACTGTGTTTTTGGGCCGGCCCACTTGCTACACGGTGGACCCCGCACACTAAATGGGCCGGCCCTTTAACGGGAAAGTGGGACCCACTTGTGTTTCGGCCGACCACTTGCTTCTTGGGCCGGCCCGATGGCTGTGAGGTGGACCCCACATGTTAAATGGGCGGCCCATTTAAGTTTTGACCGATCAACCTTAGAGGTTAGGCCGGCCCACGTAACTAATGGACCGGCCCGGCTATATAGTTGACCGGTCAAACTATGTCGGTGGCTCGGCCCGCTTAAGACGTGGCGAGGCCTCGTGTGGGCCTACCATCTACCACGGGGTTTCGGCAGGTTAACGCGGGTGCTTGCCGGTTAACGGCGTACGCCACGTGTCGGTTGCATGACGTCGGCGGTCAACGGGCTCCGGAAACACTTGCGCAACGGGCCGATTTTCCGTGGCGGAAGGGCGCCCAAGCGCGACGGACCGAAAAAAACGTCGTTGGACTTTGCCTGACGCGGTTTCCACAACAGAACCCATATCGTCGGGTTAGGCCCATGGGCGACGAAAAATACCCCTTAGCGGACGATTTTGAGACGTTGTCTATCAGAACTTTTCTTGTAGTGAGAGTTTGTGCATTACAACTTAAGTTGCATGATTGAATTCAACCACAAGTTGTGTTTGAATTTCAAATTTAAAACATCATATGAATATCTCATAATTCAAATTTGAGGTAATTCATTAAACAAATTATAAATAATCAAGAATATAAATAATACAACTATTATCTAAAGCTCATGAGAGAAAAATTGGAGCTTTATTGATAATCACACATGATACATTGTCATTACAATATTCAGAATTGAAATATGAAATGTTACAACACATTACATGAATTGAATAAAAAGGAAAAAGAAAAAGGAAAATTACAAGTTAATAAAATGTCCTAAACTACATGTTGATCTTCATGAAATCCTGGATCAAGATGATCTTACAATCCATCTTGATCATCTTGTTGTTCCCTGCACACAAACAAAGCACAAACAAAGGTTATGCCAAGTGGCAAAGACACTTGGCAGATTAGCAAGAAAAATGTTAATTGAGAGGATATGACCAAGAACCAGCCGAGCTGATCCACTCACAAGCACCAGGTACACACACACACACACACAAGCTGCTCACACAGCTTGTGTGCATGCACAACAGCACCTCACACACAGGGAGAGTCACCAACAAGTGCCAGGCACTGCTGTCGACCAGAGAAGCAAGGGGCAAGACAGATAAAAGCTTTCACAGTAAACCCTAACCATTCCATCGACACAAGCTTCTGGGTAAGTACACCAAGAACACAAGAACATCAAGAACAGGAAGAACAGCCACTGCTGTTCAACCTACTCAAACAGCCACAGAAATTAATCAAGCACCACAAGCTGGCAAGGAGGAGCAGGGCAAGCAAACCAAACCACCAGAAGCAAGCCTCTACACCAACAACTTAATCTAGGAGCTGGAGTGAGGTATAAAGAAGAAATCATGGGCAAACATCTGTTTTTCTCATAAATAAGCATGTGCATAACACATACACAAGACAGAGGGTATGATTACCATGTGTGTATCATCATTTGGTGTCAAAACCATGTGATGCTGGCAAAAAGGGGATTAAGCCAGGAGAAAATCATCCTATGGAAGAAATGGTCAAGCCCAGTGTATTATCACTGAGGCAAACCAAAGAATCCAGCAAGGATTGATCCACAGCTAGCCTAGCCCAACTCACCTAGCACCTACAGCTAATTACACCATCAGACAGATAGGCAACTTGTGCCTATTTTTGTTTGTCAACAGCAAAGATCACTGGAAATCCAACAAGGAATTGCCAGAGATGCTTTCACTAAGCCACATCAAGCTAACAAGGGTGGGAGCTACCTAACAGCAATGAATTGTTGTCAAGGTCACCTCAACCACTAAAACAGCCCAAGTCACCAAGCCTTGCACAGTTATCATCACCGAGATGGATTCAAAAGGAGGGCTAGGGTACACAACCAAGTGTTGGCATCCATCTAGCCCTACCACAGTTAATTGGATGATCACAACTGCAAGCAGTTCACATCATTTATCCATTCCACAAAGTAAGACAACACAGATAAATGAATTACACAAGTAATTGATGCAACAGAACCTTGCTGATGATCCAATGGATCACTTTGCAAGCATCACGAATGCTTGAGCAAGCACCATCACACACCGGGCCAAGCACGTGTGATACACACACAACACAGAGTGAGCAGCAGTGAGGCATAGACACCAAAGAGCAGCTTTTACAAGCAACTGATGATCATATGATCATCAGAAGCTTGCTAGAGCATGTTACAGCATGCTAGAATCAATTCTAGTATCAATACATGGGCCAGATAATTAATTCAACCATATAACATGAACAATTGCATCACAGATAAGTAAATAAAGGCAGTATAATTGTATCTAGAAGCACTCCATCAAGGGATGGAGTTGCCAAGTCAACAACAATGCTCAATTGAGCATATCCATGAATTAGAGCACAAATAATAGCACATCAGGAGCACTGGCTCTTGCAAATTGCAAGGAGGACACACAGTCATCAGGCCAGAGGCAAGTAATTGCACACACAGGAGAGGCAGGAGCAAGATAAAAGCAGCAGTAACAATGAAATATAGCATAGCACCACAGCATGCTCATGAGCAAGAGCTCATGAGATGCAACAACAAGTAATGGAGAAAGAACAGCGTAGCAGTTAGGATCCATGCCAGCAGCACAGCAGCACAGCAACAACATACGCATAGCAGCACAAGCACAGCAGCAGTAGCACAGCAGCATGCCTAGCCTAGCACGGCGTAGCAGCTAGCACAGCACCAGGGCTAGCATGGCGCAAGGCCACAGAGGCGTAGCAGCAGCAGCACATCGGCACGGCCAGCATCTCCACATGGAGAAGCAGGCCAGTGGCCGAGCTAGACGGAGAGGAGGAAGAGAGAAGAGAGTAGAACAGGTAGCAGAGGAGGAGGGAGAAGAAGTGAACTTACAAGTGAAGCGGGAGGAGATCGGCCATGGCGGCACGGCGGCACACGCCGGGCGAACGGCGGCACCAGGCCAAGCCAAGCCAGGCACCACCTCGCTGCAACGCCAGCACAACCACGGCGAGGCACACGGCCGCGCCACGGCGCCAGGAGCGTCGACGGCGATGAAATCGCCGCGGAACACCACGACAGGCGAGCAGAGGCGATGTGGGCGAGACGAGAAGGCGGCGAAACACAGATCGACGTGGTGGATCTGAAGCGCCGTCGAACGGCGGTTCAGATGCGCCACATCTCACCGCCGGCGATGGCCGGAGTTGGCCGGAGAAAATCGGTGAATGCGGCGGCGACGCGGGAGTCGCCAGAGCTCGGGGGCGATTAGGGTTAGCGCGTGCGTGAGAAGAAGGGGACGGGTGCGTCCGACCGAGCTGGACGTGCGGCTCGGGTTAGGGTTAACCCGCTGGGCCACCCTGACAGGTGGGCCCAGGGGCATATTAGACATTTCACAATTCCATTAAATCCTGAAACTTTAGAAATACATAGAAAATGATAAATAACTCTAAAAAATAATTAAAAATATGAAAACTACTCAGGATAAAATTCTCTATCATAATAAAATATGAAAAGGAATTTTTGAAGATAAACAAGATTAAGACCAAATTTGATGATTAAAATAATCATTTAAATCACACCTTATAATTTCAATAATGAAAATAAGTCCATAAATGTTTTTGAACTTTAAAAACACCTTGACAACATTTCAAGGTTGTATTTTACCCTAAACAGAGTATCTCTAAATTATTCTTAGTATTAACCTCTCACATAAAATGATAAGACATCGGAAGGGGGAAACAAACCCTAAAAATGGAATCATGCATAAATGCTTCTTTAACCATTGCCCTTATCGGACAATGATGCTATTTTTCAGCAACAGAGGACAAGGGTCAGTCCACACCATCCAAGCGCAACACTTTGCGGTGTTCGAGCAAGTTCATCACTTGCTCATGTCATTTGAGTATTATTACCAAATTACTTGCAAAGTACTATGTTTATCACTATCGCATAAAAAGCAAAACCACTATTTTCATAACTATGAATATGACTAAGTTGTCGGCAATGGAACCATGGATTGTGTTGATATGGTGGAGGTTCCATTGCAAGGGTTTATATCCATCTAGGATTAAACAACAAATGTCGTCCAGTGATTCTTGTGCCGTAATAACCGTGTTAACCATAAGATCTGGAGTGGGACAGAATAGTCAATTGTATTTCCACCTCTTGTACATCAATGGACGTGCTTTACCGGAGACACTTGTATTCCAACGGTGCAAGCGGTGGCCGGGGAAGCCTAAAGTCCCCACGGCCTAGTCCGTAGACACTTGTAGCCCAAGGATCAAGCGGTGGCTGGGGAAGCCTAAAGTCCCCACGGTATTGCGGTCTATGAGGGGTTGCATCTACCGGCGAAGGAGTTTGGTTCGATCCCAGATTGTTGTCGTGGTCGGGGTTCATCCTTAATTGGTGTAAGAGGACCGGCGAGGACCCAGGGTCGGGGATGCAACAAAGGGTGGGTGTGCGAGGTAGCGGAGGAATATGATTGACTATGACCTTATACCGGGCCTCACACCGAAGGAAGTGTGGACGGGAAAGCTGCCAGGTTGGCACCAAGGTTAAGATCTCTTATGGGTAAAGCAACACACCTCTGCAGAGTGTAACAAAACGTGACCTGTCACTCCCTGTTCCGGGATTTGGAACTGCGAACGCTGCCGGAAAAGAACTCCATGAAGATCTAGTAAACCGGTGAAGGCTGACGGACATAGTTCTTCTAAATAAAAGCAACCTCTTGAAGAAATGATTGTAAAAACCTGCATTGGTATTAGACTTTCTGGTCTGATATCGTAGCTAGTGCATTAAACACCTCTTTTCTAAAATGAACTTGTTGAGTACGCTCGTACTCATACCACTCTTAAATCCCCTGCTTAGATTGTCTGAATCGACTGGAGGAGGACAACGACGACCATGAAGGAGCCGAAGTCATCGGCTATGAAGAACCAGACCTCTCTGGAGGTGTTGAAGGTGTAGACTACCTTATAGTCTACGGAACCGGGGAGGGTTCCGGAGGAGAGCAAGTTTAGATCTACCGAGTAGTAGTAGCATCCGAGCAGTACGAACTCTTAGTACTTAGCGCTCGAGGAGAATAAATGTATAACCTAGTAAGACTTTTATATTGTAAGTTAAGGTGGGTTCGCCTCGAACCCAGGAGTATTCCTCTTAGGACCCAAGAGGAGCTCCAAGATGATATGTACATGATGCTTGTAATAATAAATGAATGAGTTATGGACCTGCTATGTTCTGTTGTACTACTCTGAGGGATGTAATATTTGCGAATTGGTACTTCGTGAATGTTATATCAACGACTGACATACTACAACATGCAGTGGTATGCAGGATCACCACATCCTACCACCAAAAAAAATTATTTTAAAATGTTAAAAAAAAACTATTAAAAGTTTTCGCGTTTGTGTATCGACATTCTACGTGCGTACATCAAATTTTGCGAAAAACCATTTTTTTTGTGACTTATGTGAAAAAGACAATAGAAAAGTTAGTCAGACAACCTTTTTTTAACACCAAAATTATCTTTTTACACATGACGCTAAAAATAT
The DNA here is from genome assembly GCF_022539505.1 of Lolium rigidum. Lineage (NCBI taxonomy): Eukaryota > Viridiplantae > Streptophyta > Magnoliopsida > Poales > Poaceae > Lolium > Lolium rigidum. The sequence goes on from NC_061508.1 coordinate 163,359,502, forward strand.
CGATTTTTCATGGAACCACTTCCTGAACGTGTAGAATTTTAAGATGTCCCTATTAAATTTTGCGTCCAAAATTTCAATATTTTAAAAGTGTATTTAAAACGAAATTTTGAAACCACGAGCATATGGTCTCGGGTGCCAAAACACCATTTCCGTGGAGGAGTGGACTTCAATTGAGAGACCGATATAAAGTTATGATATGATAGCACCATATTATACACGCAGGCGGATGGTGACCCAGAAAGTTGACATAAATCAAATCTGGAGGTAGTTTTGCAAGCAGGAGAGTCGACTCATACATTCAACGTTGGGAGCTGCCTGCTGATAGATTTGCAGGCAAAGCGGGACTAAAAAGAAGCAACCGACCAAATCCCAAGATTCAGTTGGCAAGAAAAAATCTGCAGGTAAAGGAGCGATGCCTGTTGCAGGTAGGAGCTACCGCAAAGTTCAGGCATGACAAGACTGATCTTATACAAACAACAGAATGTCAAGGCACCGGCCGGATAAAGCCTAAATAAATCGACTGGATTAAGAGGAAGCAAAGGATCAGCGACAATCTCATCTTGGACAAAAGTGCAGTTGAGAATTGGGTGTTTCCTAGTTCACCCGTAGCCCTGCTTACGCATACCCACATCCTTCAGCCAGCGATAGGCCCTTTTTAGATCTTGTTCATCTAGGTGAAATTTGTGGTCGATTTAAGGAGATCAAGTTGTATTAAAGCCCATTTCAAGTCAAAAAAAATCCCAATTACTTCCATACTTTTCAATCCACGTGGTCGGTGGATTAACCGAACAAGCACTTGGGTGTTGGTTTGTGGCTGAAGTTTCTTAAATTTCTCTTCTGTTGATTTAGCAAGGGACACTAGCAAACTACAAACACTTTAGGAATACTGTAATCATCATTCAGAAAAAACCCCACAACAGAGTGCACGGATATGTCTTTTATACTTTGAGTTCCAGACTGCTCGCATGTAAACTAAAGATCAATATGCAGTTCTAGCTTCTAACATACCATTAACTATATTATGAATCCAGTCGGTCTCTTCCAGCATCGGCTTGGGAATAAAGAAGCTCACGAGTGCAACAAAGCAAGACAGAAATGCAGCGGAGGTCAACTGGTCAACGCAGCATTTTTTTCAGCTCCGCCATTGTTTGAAATGCAGCGGAGGTCATCTGCCTTGATTTAAGTGACAGCAAAGAGTATTCTCTGATTATTTGAAGTGGAAAACCTGATGGCAGTGGGCAAGCTAATACTTTTTCTTTCTATTCTTTGTGCATTCTCTTCCGTCTCCTTATTCATGTCTTCGTTCTGCTTTTCGTAGGTCCTTCATTTGTGTCAAAGTTCCTAAAAATGGCACACCACAAGGTTCATTTTAACAGGATGCACTTACATTTCTATTTCTCATTAAGTATAATATTTTTGTGGAAAAGGGTCAGTATCTTCATGGGATAACTTTTTTTCGATAAAGGGAATATATTAATATCAAAAGATACCAGTTACATCCAGCATCTGCAACAACGCACCACCCTAATGGCACTACGGATGCACACAGCCAAAAAATAGAAAAGAAAACTAAGAAACAAAAGTCCTGCTATAGTATCTCGAGCCTAACAACAGCAATACATCCACCACCAAGACAACACCTGAAATACAGACCTTCCAAAAATGAAGCCTTCAAGAAGGGAACAATGCTGTAACATCGTCGCCGCCCGATCAAAGATCTTAGGTTTTCATGCTGAAGATAGTTTCCGCTCTCAAAACAATTCCTCCAACAAGGTCATTGCTAGGCACAACTAGTTAAGGCCAGACCTTGGGTTTTCACCCTGAAAGGTAGAACTCTGAACATCACCTGTGTTGTCGCCCCCACTCTCATACCGCTGCTGTGAAGCCCGGAACACCAAGCAAGTCTCTCAACAGCGCGGAGACTTGAACCTCCCTTAGCTAGCCCTCTCATCCGACCTTCATGAAATTCTCTTCTTTCGACTTTCATCATGGATCCATAGTCACTTGATATCAACACAGAAAAAGAGCTTCGCGCCGCTCCCTCCAGAACCAAACGGCCGGAATAAAAGCATGGGTGCGCACGACCGAATACCACCCGATCCAGCAAACTACAGGCAAAAAATGCGCTGATGCATTCGCCGGCGGAGCCTTCCGAAACTCAACACTCCGGCTAGATGAAAAGGATCAGCATCCGGTAGGTCTTCATCTTCATGGGATAACTAGAAGGTATAAGTATAAGACTGCCACTTCTACATCTAGAAGCAGGGTAATCCAACCTGCTGGATGCTATATTTTGCCTAACTTGCTTGACCTTGGGACTATTTAGAAATACTCTTTATGTGGTGGTTATACACCAACTACTATACTTATTTTGCAGATCTCCAACATGTGTGTGAGTTTATTGAAGAAAATGTGGATGCTTGTGCTTAGGTGAAGCTACCAAGTGACACTGCATTTTGCTATATCTTCTCCCCAACTACCGTACTTACTTTGTAGATCTCCAACACGTGGATGTTCGTGTTTAGGTGAAGCTACCAAGTGATACACAGTGAACACCGAAGTGCAATTTGGTTGGATGTGAGATTCAGCATACTCCGTCTAAGTGAAAATTGTAGTCAACTATTAGAGCATCTCCACTCGTCTCCCCGAGAAGCCCCCCACGAGCCGTTTTTTACATCCGGGCGGCGAAAAACGGCCCAGTCGCGTCCCCAGGTTCTCGTTTTCATCCGGATTTGGGCCTAAATTCATCCGGCGATCCCACGCCATCCCCGGCCCCCCGGGGAGCGCTCGGGGACTTCGGATGGAGCAAAACCAATCGCCCACGCCCACGTGTCTCCTCTTTCGTCCGGATTCCCCGGGCCATCCTCTTTTTCCCCGAGAAACGCCGCTTGGGGAGCACACGACTGGAAATATACTGCCCCCCAGGCCAAATTTTCGTCCAATCCGGACGAAAATTTCGCCGGATTTGGACGTGGGGAGCATCAACGAGTGGGGATGCTCTTATATACTCAGTGCAAGTTTGAACAAGTTTATGACGTGCTTTTCTCACTTCCGTCTTTGCCCCTTATAGATGCAATCGGTTTATGTTTTTCCTTGTGCTCTTTTTGTTTCGGTTCTTACTTTGCCGTGTACTTCTGATCAATCTAATCAGCATAGTATACGCTTCTTAATATGACAAAAGTGAACAGTTCTGCATGTCGAATAGTTGGACGGCCGCGTCTGTTCTCTTTGTTTACTTTTCATTTGAAGTTCTGTCCGACGGATTCTCCTTTGCATGAAACAACACTCATATTATTGGGTGCCATTTTGATCAAATTGCAGACTAGAATGGTTCACACAGCCTCACATCTTATATTAGGGAAGAGGTTTATTTGTGTAAGGTTTTAGGGGTGAAGCACAAAATTTTCCTAACCATTTCTTGAACCAAGCTATCACTACCTTCTTCAATAATTGTACCATCATTTCACTGTACACGGGCGCGGCGGTAACTTTCTACTAGTTTAGTTTTTTTTACGGGGTAATTTTCTAGTTTAGTTTAGAGAGGCGGGGGACTGGAGGAGGAAGAAGCCAATAAGCCAAGAGAGAGGCGGCGGAGGAAGAGGAGGGACATTGGAACTCCAAGAACTCGCCGATTAATGAACAACTGCGCCATGGAGCCAGTAAATTCCGATCAGCCGAGCCTACAGCAGCGATGCATCGCCCCGCGCGGGCCCGCACCTTGGGCGGCAGGGGACCAGGCACGGCGGTGCGCGGATCCGCTTCTTGGGCGGCAGCGACATGAACACGGCGGAGAGGTCGCGCGTGACGTCGAAGTACGGCAGCGGCCGCTTCAGGGGTGGACTCGTCCTGAACAAAGCCGTCGGCTTCCTCGGCGCGGGAGGGCACTCGGTCGGCGGCCGCAGCTTGCTCTCCTCGGACGTCGGTGTCCGCGGCTCCGCCTCCTCCTCCTCGCCTGCAGCCGCCGTCGGCGTTCTGGATTCGGCCACCACCTCCTCCTCCGCGGCCGCCACTGCCCGCAGATGCTCCGTTTCCGGTGGTGTCGAAAGGAAGGCCGACGACACGTGCTCCGGGACAGTCCCAGGCTCAGCCACCGCCGCCCTCGTCCTGATCGGCGTCAGCGCCGGCAGGAGGACGTTGCCCGCGTCCGGGGACCTCATCTGCCGTGGTGAATTCTGGGTTTGCGTGTGGGGATCAAGGTCGATGGGTGCGTGCAGCCTTGCAGGAGGGGAGAAGAGGCCCGGCGGGTGGAGAACTTGAGTTTGGGAGGAGAGATCAGGAGGACAGCAAGAGCGAATAAAAACCCTGTTAGAGATTCAGATTAGGGCGGAGAGAAACAAAACGCTTCGGCCCGTCCTGTCGCTCCCCGCGGGCGACGGGCGGGCGATTCCCCCCAAACCCTAGCCCCAGCCCCTTCTCCCCGCCGCCGCCGCCGGCGTCAGCCGCCGGGCAAAGCCCAGGCGGTGCCGGCGGCGGCGGGCTCTTGGATCTTGTTCGTGCGGAGGTGGCGTGGGGCCTCTCCCTCGGGCGGTGGAGATCCTCTACGAGGAGGCGACGGCACCTTGCGCGGCGGGCCGGCGCGCCGCGGCGAGGCGTTTCCTCGAGGTCGAGGCGGCGGAGCTCAGCGGCGTGTCGCCTCCTCGCGGGCGACGACCGCGTCTTGTCGGCTTCTACGGGTCGCTCCGGCGGTCACGGGCAGGGGCCCGCTGTTTCGCGTGTGCGCCTCGGGGGGCGCCCTTCGCGTCCGCTGTTGGCATGCTACGGCGGCCTTCTTCGTCTCCGGCAGGTGGCCAAGCTCCTCGTCGGCGCCTCTGTTTACGATGAGCTCGGCCCTGGCCATGGGATGGCGGCGACGGGCCTAGATCTGGGTTGGTGGGCCTAGGTTTGGGCCGTTTCCGGGTGTTCTCGGTAGGGGCCAGGACACCACGGGTCTCTCGCGGGTTTGCTCCGGCTCGGGAGAGCTTGGGACCTGTGGCTGGTAGGATGGTGCGGCTACGGCATGGTGACGGATCGCCGCCGTCGATGTTCCGATTTCCTCCGGCTACATCGACAACCGCGAGGGCGGTTCGTCTCGGTTCTTCCCATCCGGGTTGGTTTTGCGGGGTGCGGCCTACGGAGACGCCGGCGGGTCCGATGGTGTGTCCGCGAAAGCAACGCAAGGCTTAGGCCACCGCCGGCGACGACGACGTCTACGGATGCCGTTTACCTTCTTGGAGGCGTGGCCACGACACACATCCTGCTCGCTGGTTGCCTCCCTTGGGCACTGTCTGCTGCCCTGTTGACTTGCGAGTTCTCCGAGTTCCTCCTCGGATTTCCTTCTCGTCGATGCACTGCGTCTTGATGCGACCGGCTTCACATAGACGGTGTGCCCCAGGTTCGCGCGACCACTCTCGGGCCTAGGGTGGCTGTTGGAGTTGAGGTCGGCGCAGGGGGACACTGGTGGTTTTCATTAGCTGTGGGATGTCCTGATGTCAGTTGCAAAGACAGAGGTTTTCCGTGGGGTGGGTGTTTGTAGCCCATGCGAAAGCATTGCACGGCCCCTCTGTGCCGACAGCGACGACGCTTGTGAGCGCCGTTTCCCTTCCTGGAGGCGGCCGTCGTGAAGGTTGCCCCCTTTGAACTCCGGAGTCTCACCTGCTCTCTTGCGCGGTTAGCTAGCTCCCTTGGCGTCGGTGGTCTTCTGCTTGGCGGCCCAGCGTGCTTCTTCGGTTTGGTGCAGTTCCTCGGAGCAGCGGCTCGGTGCGCGAAGTTTCCAGCCGAGCTGCCGGTGTTTTGCTGAGCCCTTGGACTCCTTTGTTTCTATCTTTGTTTAGGCTCTAGCTCAGCACATTTGCTTGTAACGCTAGCTGGCAACCCCAGTTTTTCGCTTTCTTTTCCGGTTGTGGTTGTTCTTGATGTAATCCTGGCCGTGATGGCTTTGTTAATTCAAAGTCGGGCTCGTCGAGCCTTCAGTTTTTTTTAAAAAAAAAGCGAATAAAAACCGAAGCTGGTAGCGCCAAGGCAGTTAAATAGTCGTCCAGGTTCCAGAGGGAGGAGATGAACGGCTTGGGTGAGGTAAAGTTGAATTAAATTCCTTACCATTCGGGTTTTTGCCTTGCCTTTTCCTAAAAAAATGGTTGAAAGGAAAATAGAGATAAATTGGTAGTATTAATTTCCCACCGTCAGATCAGGATTGCCTTTTGGTGTCTTATCATTTGTTGGATCGAAGGTTGTTTGTCTAATTTGTGTACTTTAGAAGCGGGGGTTCTTTTTTGCTATTTCAAAGTTGTCAAGAATTTCTTAAATTTTCTTCAACTAAGCTTGTAGTACACTAAGTATTTGGCTAGAAAATGTAGGTTTTTTGGCACAAAATTATCACGTTTAAGGGAGCAAATGAATCGTAATCCTTAGGATACCTTCTAAGTTCTAACCCTCTTTATAGTTCGATCAGATTATCCAATTTCTAAAACCATGTCATTTTTAGGATATTTAGGTCATTTTATTGAACTAAGAAGGGTTAGAGGCTACGTGGAGTTCTAAATTTTGCATCCCTATGTACATTTCACTTTAAAAAATGGAAATCACATTTACCTAAAATTGTATATTATACGGACTGAAAATGTAATACCGAAAGATTACCATGTTGTAGAAACATGAAACTGGAATTAACACCTTTAATTCACATATGATGAGTGCCGGGGGAGGGGGCCATTCAACGACTTCTTAATGCCTGTAATTAATCAGAAATTGAAAAACACAGAGTGCTATAGTCGACTAAGAAAAAATAAAAATAAACTAGATTTATTCCTTTATATTGTTTGATTTGAGATTGCCTTATTTTTTTGGAATCTCATTCAACTACGCTTGTACACTTTTGTGGTAAAAAATTGAAATTTATAGTAAAAAGAAGTACTTCGTAAATCTTGTTTTCATAAAAATTGTATTGTAAATTACTTAGACTAAAGGAGCAATACAAAATTAGTTAAGTTCTTGCAAAGCAACTACAATTACTCCTTATATTATGAGGGGGGTTGAATGTTTATTTGAAGACCTTAAAGTGTATCCTTCTTTCCATAATTCTTGTTGTGATTTTAGTAAAAACGTGTTCTAAAACCACGACAAAAAAATGGAACGGAGGGAGTAGCTAAGACTGCCTCGCGTATCTAAATAAAAAACATAAGTTATGAATGTAGGCAACTGTAGAAAACAAGGTGTTCCCAGTTAGTTTGAGAAATTAGAACTGTCGATAAGTTATGAATGCATTTTTAGTTTTTGCGAAATTTGTGGGTTGCAAATAAAATCAATAATGGTTTGATATAGGGGAGGGCTCCTACATTTTTGCCTAGGAAATACAGTGTGTTCACTGTTAGGTGGGCGGGGCGTATACCCTCGTTGAGCAAAAGAAAAAATATTACCACATACTACCTCCGTCCCAAGGAATAAGGCGCACGCGGAATTCGTAAACGAATTTTGATCATAAAAATTAATTAAGCAATAAAATCTTGATTATCTTATATGCACGAGTATAAGCTAAGTGTCATGTCATCTATAGCTAACTTAGAGTCAACATATACAATAGTGGTCCACATTTCACTCTCACAAAATGTCTAGGAGCACGTCTGTAGAGCTGGCTCAAGTCCACTCTCCTTCTCTCTCCTACAACTAAGCAATAATATACTATTTTAATTATTATAGTCAGCTGACTAACTTATTGTACTTGCTCTAAGCTGTGGAAGTGGTATTCCACCCGTGCAGCCTGCCCTGATTGTGGATTTTGCTTTCCCGCATGGATGGAGTAGCCAGCACCTCTCGCTTTTTTTGTTTTCATTTTTACGTCGTGGCCCCTGTGGGCTACATACAACTGGACTACTAGATTGGAATTGATTGGGGATGCGTAGACGCAAGAGTATGAATAATGAAGCGCCAACCGACCCGCTATACGCTGGCAGGCACGGATGCGTGCTACGACTGCAATACCGGGGTACTACCTGACATCCATTAGACGTATTTCCTCCTCGATGCTTCGCTGTATGAGTGTCGAGGACGGGAAAAATACACTGGCACATACTGTTCCAACAAATTCTGCAGGAAAATGAACCTCCAGGAAATAGTCCTTCAGGCGATCGGTCGGTTCATAACTGGGTTTCAGCTGGGTAATGTCGATTTCTGTTTTTTCTTTGCGAAGAAGATGACAGGCGTCCGTTGCACGGGAAGGAAAAGGCCCTCCAATTGTGGTGAAAGCAAATGTTTAGCCCCTCTCTCTCTCTAATCCAGTGTGCATCTGCATTTGATTAATCACCTTTGCTTTGGACAGCCTTTTGCACTGATTAGTCTTCAAGTCACCATTATGGCGTACGAATTACTACCACCACCGTTGTTGATGACAAAAGTGGGCATGCAGATTTTTGTCCAGAATCCATATATAGCTTGTAGTACTGGAGCAGTACCGTTACAATGGCTTAGCTAAGGCGGAGAGAAACAAAACGCTTCGGCCCGTCCTGTCGCTCCCCGCGGGCGACGGGCGGGCGATTCCCCTCAAACCCTAGCCCCAGCCCCTTCTCCCCGCTCCCCCCGCTGCCGCCGCCGGCGTCAGCCGCCGGGCAAAGCCCAGGCGGTGCCGGCGGCGGCGGGCTCTTGGATCTTGTTCGTGCGGAGGTGGCGTGGGGCCTCTCCCTCGGGCGGTGGAGATCCTCTACGAGGAGGCGACGGCACCTTGCGCGGCGGGCCGGCGCGCCGCGGCGAGGCGTTTCCTCGAGGTCGAGGCGGCGGAGCTCAGCGGCGTGTCGCCTCCTCGCGGGCGACGACTCGCGTCTTGTCGGCTTCTACGGGTCGCTCCGGCGGTCACGGGCAGGGGCCCGCTCGTTTCGCGTGTGCGCCTCGGGGGCGCCCTTCGCGTCCGCTGTTGGCATGCTACGGCGGCCTTCTTCGTCTCCGGCAGGTGGCCAAGCTCCTCGTCGGCGCCTCTGTTTACGATGAGCTCGGCCCTGGCCATGGGATGGCGGCGACGGGCCTAGATCTGGGTTGGTGGGCCTAGGTTTGGGCCGTTTCCGGGTGTTCTCGGTAGGGGCCAGGACACCACGGGTCTCTCGCGGGTTTGCTCCGGCTCGGGAGAGCTTGGGACCTGTGGCTGGTAGGATGGTGCGGCTACGGCATGGTGACGGATCGCCGCCGTCGATGTTCTGATTTCCTCCAGCTACATCGACAACCGCGGGGGCGGTTCGTCTCGGTTCTTCCCATCTGGGTTGGTTTTGCGGGGTGCGGCCTACAGAGACGCCAGCGGGTCTGATGGTGTGTCCGCGAAAGCAACGCAAGGCTTAGGCCACTGCCGGCGACGACGACGTCTACGGATGCCGTTTACCTTCTTGGAGGCGTGGCCACGACACACATCCTGGCTGCTGGTTGCCTCCCTTGGGCACTCTGTCCGCTGCCCCGTTGACTTGCGAGTTCTCCGAGTTCCTCCTCGGATTTCCTTCTCGTCGATGCACTTGCGTCTTGATGCGACCGGCTTCACATAGACGGTGTGCCCCAGGTTCGCGCGACCACTCTCGGGCCTAGGGTGGCTGTTGGAGTTGAGGTCGGCGCGAGGGGGACACCGGTGGTTTTCATTAGCTGTGGGATGTCCCGATGTCGGTTGCAAAGACGAGAGGTTTTCCGTGGGGTGGGTGTTTGTAGCCCATGCGAAAGCATTGCACGGCCCCTCCGTGCCGACAGCGACGACGCTTGTGAGCGCCGTTTCCCTTCCTGGAGGCGCTGTCGTGAAGGTTGCCCCCTTTGAACTCTGGAGTCTCACCTGCTCTCTTGCGCAGTTAGCTAGCTCCCTTGGCGTCGGTGGTCTTCTGCTTGGCGGCCCAGCGTGCTTCTTCAGTTTGGTGCAGTTCCTCGGAGCAGCGGCTCGGTGCGCGAAGTTTCCAGCCGAGCTGCCGGTGTTTTGCTGAGCCCTTGGACTCCTTTGTTTCTATCTTTGTTTAGGCTCTAGCTCAGCACATTTGCTTGTAACGCTAGCTGGCAACCCCAGTTTTTCGCTTTCTTTTCCGGTTGTGGTTGTTCTTGATGTAATCCTGGCCGTGATGGCTTTGTTAATTCAAAGTCGGGCTCGTCGAGCCTTCAGTTTAAAAAAAAAAAAAAAACAATGGCTTAGCTAATGCATGCTTTGCTCTCAGTTAAGACGGCCAGCAATGGCAGCCCATGTAGTACGTCAACTGCATTATGAACGAGTTATGCGTTACCAATTCCGCGTGGCTTTGATTTCAGTATTCCCTCTCGATCGAATAAGCAGCTGTACTCCTCTGTTTTTATGCTTTGATTTTGTGGCACGCAATGCAAATGCAGTTTTCGTAAAGCGATTGGGATATGCTGAATTCTTTTTTTTCTTTGAAATCGAGGGCAAAAGCTTTGCCTCGTTTATTAATTAAGAAGAAGGTATCTGATTTTTAGGAGAAAATCGGGCAAAAACCTACAACCACACGGCCAAGCCCACACAAGCAATACTTACACACACCCTCAACCAAGTCTAACAAGAGACCCGAACAACAAAACCCCACCCACTCAAGCGAACACAAGAGACCACAATGTGACCCGACAAACACTCACTACCCAACACTCCAGCACCGCACAAAGACTGGCCGTGACATTGGGGGGCCCATCAAACAACTGTGGATCCAGGGTATGCAGTAGCCAACGTGGCAAGAAAGTCACACACCTCTCTGGCAACGATGGCACCGGGCACCGTAGGCAGCAACCCTGACATAGCAACCACATCACCAAAAGGGGCTGCAAGCCTGTCGACTGCAACGTCAACAACATCACTCTTCTCAGAACCAAGAGCCTGACTCAGTGGAGAGGCCACAACTAAGATCTCGTGCAAATCATTCCTCGCTTCCTTGGCACAAGGAGGCATAACCACAACATCACACAACTTTTGGAGCTCAGGCAAGACCTGCATGACCGGGGCCGTCACTGCCGAGCACGCCCCAACACGAGGAGAGAAACAACCATAGAAGCCCGCTCCGCTAGCGCCCGCCTTACCAACATCAGGCAAAACCAAAGGATCGTCAGGCGTCCGGGAGAGCCTACCCAACGCAACTTCTGCCCGCTCCAGAAAGCCTCCAAGCGCAAGCACCCAGCCGTGCAAGGAGTCAACCACCTCGAGAAGAGGACGGACGGCCTCCTGCAGCAATGCAGCTTGCTTCTCCAAAGCGGATTGCATATCCACCGAGGTCAAAGAGCCAACCGGAGTAGAAACAACTGACACCCAAGACCGCTGAAAAGGAGGCACATTGGACGGGAGCGGGACCTCGACCTGGGCACGGCGAGGGGCATGATCTTGGCGGGGCGACGACACGGTAGATCCTGCCAACGAGCTGAGAGGATGCCAAGCGTTACAACAGTCACATGCCCGATGACCGTTCTCAAGGCATCTAGAGCATCTGAAGGGATCACAGCAAACAGCAGAACGGTGACCCGGAACCAGGCATCTACAACATCTTCCTTTGAGCCAAGCAGGAACAGGACGACGAGCAGCAGGCTGGGCTGGCCGAGTCAAGCGGCGCGGGCCACGCCGCGGCATCACCTCCTTCCAGCCATCACGCTCCTCAACAACAGGAGCAGCATCGATGAAAGTCTTGGTGGCCGGCATCGTCTGGGGGACCAACACCTCAAAATCGCCGAGAGCAGCCTCAAAACTGCCGAGAGCAGCAGACCGCGTCGTCTCGAGAGCAAGCTCATGCTCGACATACACGGCATCGGCTGCATCGAAGGCCCCAGAAAACCCACTGGAAACAAGGCCATTGGGGGCAGCCAAGAGCATCGGCGAGGCCAACACCACCACATTGCCTCCGGTAGCATCAGGTGCAGCACAGGTCATGGCGGCAGCCGACGGTGGTGTCCGTGGGGCCAGCTCCTCTTCATCTTCATCCTCGTCGTCATCAACAGCGGAAACCCACGAAGCAGGCTCCGGTGCAGCAGCGGTCGCTTGCAGAGTCGAAGCAGGCGGCGGGGTCAGGGGAGCCAGCTCCTCTTCGTCTTCATCTTCAACTTCAACCTCGCCCACAGCGGCAGCGACCCACAAAACCGGACGTGTTGTGGGCAAAGAAGAACTCTTAACCTCCGAAGCGAACTCACCACCTCCTGCACCGAAGGCCCGCGGCGGGGGCGACGACTTCGAGAAGTCCGGATCGAGGCCTGGGCGCGACGGGTTGACGAGGGGAGCGGGCGACGTTGCTGGGACGGATGTCTTCACGTCCATGGAACGCACCAACTTGCAGCGCCCACGAACTGCAGGATCCGACCTACGGGAGGCGATGGCAGCTGCAGCGAGCTCGGCGGCGGAGGGCGGCGTGGCCAGGGAGGCCGCTGACTCGGACATCAGGAGGAGGGCGGGAAGCTACAGGAACGGCGGCACCGTGGCGTTGGCAGGCCCAGCGCCTACATGCCGAGTGGAGGGGTGGGATAGAGCGACGAGGAGACGTCGGATCTGGCTTCAGCAGATGGAACGGGCGTTGCGGGAGGGAGATCAGGCTGGTGGCGGCGCCGTCGCGCGCCTCGTCGCCATGGTCGCGGGACTGGGTTTCCTACCTGTGTTGACTTCCTGGATTCTTTTATGGCAATCATACATTTGGTTTCGTTGCCAACCGACCTCGCATGTAAATTGCATTGTATGTAAAGTGCATCCGCATCAAAGGCGTGCGTCGTGGAAAATCAGTCGTCCTTGTGAAGCACGAGCAGGCCAGGAAGTTGTGACTGCGCCACTAGGCCCGGCAGAGTTGACACAGCCACGCCATGAACCTCGAGGTTCAGTGGTGACTGGCCGGGTGATCTGGGAGGGGATCACCGATTCGATCTAGGGTCATAAAACAGGGAGGAGAAGCAACAAGCGCCGCCAGCGTCGATGTCCTCCACCAACCCATATGAGGTGTTATAAATGCTGTCTTGACTTCATCATCTTCTTTTAATCTGATCTGGTTATAACCAGAGTATGCGTCCAAGAAGGAAAGACGTTCACATCCTGCCGTGGAGTCGATGATTTGATCGATCCTTGGGAGGGGAAGTGATCCTTTGGGTAGTGTTTATTGAGACACGTAAAGTCGACACACATGCGAAGGACTTTCGTGTTTTTCTTCGGGACCAACGACTCGGGTTAGCTACCCACGTAGCCTCTGTATGTAGTTCTTTGATAAAACCAGCCTCTCTGAGTCGATTAATCTCTGACAACATGGCTTTGCGGTTTGGTTCCGAAAAACGCCGCAAAGGTTGTTTGATTGGTCTCGCTATTGGATCCAAATTTAGGTGGTGCTCGGCAAGTTTCCTGGGTACTCCTGGCATGTCAGCTGGACACCATGCGAAGATTTTCCAGTGCTCACGGAGGAACTCGACGAGCGCGCTTTCCTATGCGAGGTCCATATCTGCTGCAATGGACGTCGTTTTCTTTGGATCTGTCGGGTGAATCTGCACCTCCTTGGAATCTTTCGTAGTATTAGAGGTTGGCTCCCTGAGAGGCCTTCCTACGTCTGGCAACACATCATAATCAGTTGTGAGCTTTGACTCCATATACTCTGCTTGTATCCCGAAAGTTTCTGACAGCCGATGAAAATCCTTGTCGCATTTATCAGCTAACGCGAAACTGCCTTTGACCGTGATTGGTCCCTTAGGGCCAGGTTACCTCCATAACAGGTACGTGTAGTGTGGTACCGCCATAAACCTGGCATATGCTGGTCGTCCCAACAAAGCGTGATATTGTGACGGAAAATCCACAACTTCAAATTCCAGCCTCTCTATCCTGTAGTTTTCTCGGGTCCCAAACTGAACGTCGAGATTGATCCTTCCCAATGGATAACTCGGCTTCTCTGGCGTGATTCCATGGAAACGTGTGTCAGTCGGTTTTAGATTTGCCAGGGATATGTTCATCTTCCTTAGTGTATCTGCATACATAAGGTTCAGACTGCTGCCTCCATCTATGAATACTCGAGTGAAGGAGATATGCCCTAGAGGCAATAATAAAGTGGTTATTATTTATATCTTTATGTTTATGATAAATGTTTATATATCATGCTATAATTGTATTAACCGAAACATTAGTACATGTGTGATATGTAGACAACAAGAAGTCCCTAGTATGCCTCTTAACTAGCTTGTTGATTAATGGATGATTAGTTTCATAATCATGAACATTGGATGTTATTAATAACAAGGTTATATCATTGTATGAATGATGTAATGGACACACCCAATTAAGCATAGCATAAGATCTCGTCATTAAGTTATTTGCTATAAGCTTTCGATACATAGTTACCTAGTCCTTATGACCATGAGATCATGTAAATCACTTATACCGGAAAGGTACTTTGATTACATCAAACGCCACTCGCGTAAATGGGTGGTTATAAAGGTGGGATTAAGTATCTGGAAAGTATGAGTTGAGGCATATGGATCAACGATGGGATTTGTCCATCCCGATGACGGATAGATATACTCCGGGCCCTCTCGGTGGAATGTCGTCTAATGTCTTGCAAGCATATGAATAAGTTCATAAGAGACCACATACCACGGTACGAGTAAAGAGTACTTGTCGGGAGACGAGGTTGAACAAGGTATAGAGTGATACCAAAGATCAAACCTCGGACAAGTAAAATATCGCGTGACAAAGGGAATTGGTATCGTATGTGAATGGTTCATTCGATCACTAAAGTCATCGTTGAATATGTGGGATCCATTATGGATCTCCAGCATCCCGCTATTGGTTATTGGTCGGAGTGAGTACTCAACCATGTCCGCATAGTTCACGAACCGTAGGGTGACACACTTAAAGTTGGATGTTGAAATGGTAGAACTTGAATATGGAATGGAGTTCGAATATTTGTTCGGAGTCCCGGATGAGATCCCGGACATCACGAGGAGTTCCGGAATGGTCCGGAGAATAAGATTCATATATAGGAAGTCATATTCCAAGTTTGGAAATGATCCGGTGCATTTATGGCAGGTTCTAGAAGGTTCTAGAAAAGTCCGGAAGAAATCACCATGGAAAGTAGAGTCCCGGAGGGACTCCACCTTGCATGGCCAGCCAACCCTTAAGGGGAGGAGTCCAAGG
>NC_061508.1:163374659-163404623 GCF_022539505.1 Lolium rigidum
GTGACGACGTGCCCCAGCGTTGGAGTGTAATTCTGAAAAAGGGAAGACACTCTCGTCAAAAACGACGTCTCGGGAAATATAAACGCGGCCAGTAGAGATGTCTAGGCACTTGTAGCCTTTGTGCATATTACTGTAGCCTAGGAAGACACAGCGTGTGGACCGGAACTGAAGTTTGCGAGAATTATATGGACGCAAATTTGGCTAGCAAGCACACCCAAAAATACGTAAAAACGAATATTCGGGTTTGCGGTGAAAGAGACGTTCTAGAGGTGTGTCAAGGTTGATCACTTTGCTGGGAACACGATTTATGAGAAATGTGGCAGTAGAGAAAGCTTCATCCAAGAATTTTAATGGCATGTGTGCATGAGCTAGAAGAGATAAGCCTACTTCCACAATATGGCGATGTTTGCGTTCTGTTGACCCATTTTGTTAATGTGCATGGGGACATGAGACATGATGTTCTATACCTATGCGTTGAAAAAAGGAGTTGAGTTTTTTATACTCGCCTCCCCAATCAGATTGTAATGCAAGAATTTTCTTGTCAAATAGGCGTTCAACATGATTTTGGAAGTCATGAAAGCGAGCAAAAACATCAGATTTATTCTTGAGAAGATAGATCCAAGTAAACTTGCTATAATCATCAATGAAGCTTACATAGCACTTGTTGTTCCCAATGGAAGCACAAGCTGGACCCCACACATCTGAAAAAATGAGCTCTAAAGGAGCACTAGAAACACTACTAGACTTAGGATAGGGGAGTTGATGACTCTTCCCCTTTTGACATGCATCACAAATAAAATTCTATGAATTATCCTTTGAAGAAGGAAGTTTATTTTGGCTAAGAACTCGCTGAACAACATCAAACGAGGGATGTACTAGACGCCTATGCCACCGAGCAGTCGATGGTTTATTGACTCCAAAAGCTTGTTTTGTCGAAGTGGAAGGATTCGACGAAAAAGGGTAGAGACCACCATGGGATCTACCTCGAAGAAGTGTTCTCCTTGTGCCCTGTTCCTTGACAAGAAAAATATTGGGATGAATCTCAAGAAAGGTGCTGTTATACATGCTAGCTTATGGGCAGAAACAAGACTTTTAGTTGCATGAGGAGAACGAAGGACATTTTTTAGTTGGAGTTGTTTATCACAAGGGGTAGGAATAATAGCATGACCAATGTGACTGATCTCCATACCTGCTCCACTGGCAGTGTGGATCTGCTCATGGCCATGGTACCTGTCACGGACAGTGAGCTTCTCCAGCTCGCCGGTGACATGATCAGAAGCACCGGTGTCTAGGTACCAGTTGGTGTCGACGCCGTACGCATGCGCAGGTGACCCGGCAGGCTTCTCCTCGCCGTTGTAGTCCTTGTTAAAGCGCTTCCAGCACTTCAGCGCCGCGTGCCCATACTTGCCGCAGAGTTGGCATTGTGGGCGAGGGTTGCTGTTGGCGTCGAACGGCTGCTGGCTATTGGGGCGTGCAGAGTTGTTGTAGTTGCCGCCCCCGCCGCCACGTCCGCCATCACCGCGTCCACGGCCGCCTCCGCGGCCGCCGCGATAGCCATTGCGGCCTCCGCCCCGGGAAGCCAGGTTAACAGTGGAGATGCCACCACCGCCATCGCCGCCCCCGGGAGGACCGCCGCCATAGTTGAAGGAGCCTACAGCAGCTCCAGGAGGCCCGCCGTTCTGGATGTCGAGGCGGGTCTCGAAGTTCAGCAGATGCGCGTACAACTCGGAGAGGGAGACCGTGTCGGTCCTGGTGATCATGGCCGTCACGAGCGGATTCCACTCCGCGTCCAGCCCGGCCAAGATGTATGCGGCCAGATCATCGTCTTCCATCTTCTTCCCGGCGGAGCTCATGGCGTCGCCGAGGCCTCTCATCCGTGCCACGTATTCAGCGACACGCATCTCGCGCTTCTGTGTGCTCGCAAGCTGCATACGGATCTGCATGACTTGAGCACGGGATTGCGACGAGTACATCGCCGTCAGCGCCGCCAACACATCAGCCGTGGTCTCTAGGGCGGAGACCTGTGTGAGCACCCCCCCTCGACAGGGAGGACAGCAGAAACCCAAGAACCTGCTGATCCTGGGCAACCCAAGCAGCATACGCAGGGTTAGGGATAGTCTGCATCTCTTTCTCACCTTTTTCGTTGGTGGACTCGATCTCACGAGTTTCGGCCGGCTGCAGCACCTTGCCGTCCAGGAAGCTGACCAGCTGGCACTCCCGCAGGGGCGGCATCACCTGCGCCCTCCAGAGCGGGAAGTTGTCCCCGCAAAGCTTCTCCGTCACGACGCCGGCTTGCGGAGCAGAGCTAGGGACAGAGGATGAAGAGCTCGACATGGTGGAAGAAAGGGGCTCTGATACCATATCAAAATACAGAGAGAGATTGGATCGGTCGTACCTCTAGGGTCGCCGTGTGTTAACTTTATATAACCACAAGGGCATACGCATTACAACAACTAACAACCAAATCTTAGAGCATCTCCAACAGACGCGCTATATAGGCCGCGCGGCATAAAAACGTCCGATATAGCGCGCGCGGGACAGAATCAGGCGCTCCAGCAGGCGCGGTAAACGGCGCGGCGCTGTAAATTTTTTAGGGCGCGCGGCTTTTTGCACAATCCGGAGCGGCATATCCGGCGCGTTGGCTGCGCGCGCGGCATCGCTCGTCCAAGCGCGAAAAAGCCAACGGCTGGAAATTTCCTCCCCGCGCCCGCGCCCTCATTTCCCCACCTACCGCCGGCGCGAAATCCAGCCGCCGCCGGCCGACTCCGCCGCCGCCCCCGCTTCTCGCGCGCCGCCGCGTCGTAGATCCGCGTCGCCCGCACCTCCTCCCGGCAGCGGCGGACGCTCCGCCGCGCTCGTGTCGCTCGCGCGGCCGTCGGCGACGAGTTGCAGCCGGCGGTCCTTCTCCGCCGCCCCCTTCGCGCCGCCGTCGCGTTCTCCTCCACGCAGGGCGTCGACATGTCGTCCTCGTCGTCCTCGAGCAGCTTGCTTGCAACTTGGCGCGCCCATGGTGCTCGCCCATTTGCTCGCAAGGTATGAACCTCCGCCGGCCGGCCTCTACTCGTCAAGTAGCTACAATAGTTTATAGTGAATTAATATGATACATATGTTTGTAGAGTTCCTCATATGATTCATCGGATGACGAGTTCGACCAAGAAGAAGAGGAGAACATATCGATACTATTAGCATACCGCGCCGTTAAGAGGCCAAAATTTGGTGGATCGGTGTTTGGTAGACAGAAGTTGTGGAGAGAAAGGATTGAAGGGCATGAGAAATTGATGCGGTCGTATTTCAATGAGAATCCGATATTCCCCGAAAGCTATTTTCGGCGGCGTTTCCGGATGAGTCTCAACTTGTTCAAGCACATTGCAGCGGAGGTCACCAAATATGATCGCTTCTTTGAGCAAAGGAGGAATGCCGCCGGAGAACTTGGCCATAGCACATATCAAAAGGTGACCGCCGCCTTGCGTATGTTGGCATATGGTATACCGGCAGATCTTATTGATGATCATTTGGCCATGGGAGAGAGCACTTCTATCTTGTGTGTGAAGCGCTTTGTCGTTGCAATTGTCAATGTCTTTGGCTCCACATACTTGAGAGCCCCCAATGCTCAAGACACGGCAAGGCTTTTGGAGATCAACGCCAACCGGGGATTTCCCGGTATGCTTGGTTCCATTGATTGTATGCATTGGAGTTGGAAGAATTGTCCAGCGGCATGGCATGGACAATTCAAAGGCTACAAGAAGGATGCCACCATAGTACTTGAAGCGGTGGCCGACCAAGAGACTTGGATATGGCATGCTTTCTTTGGAATGCCCGGATCTTGCAATGACATCAATGTTCTTCAACGGTCACCACTAATGACAAGACTTGCAATGCGGGAAGGTCCATTGGTGGAGTTTGAAGCAAATGGCCGCAAGTACAACTATGGCTACTTCCTCGCCGACGGCATATACCCAAGGTGGCAAACATTTGTGAAGCCAATTATTCAACCAAGAGGTAAAAAGCAAACTCAATTCCACAATGCACAAGCGGCGGCTAGGAAAGATGTAGAGAGAGCATTTGGGATTTTGCAAGCCCAATTTGCCATAGTTAGAGGACCGGCTAGATTTTGGGATCAAGAATGCCTTTGGTATATCATGACCGCGTGTGTAATCATGCACAACATGATTATAGAGGATGATCGCGGAAAAGATGTGGATCATACCCACTACGACTTGATGGGGGTTCCCGTGCAAGTGACGAGGTCCGCACATAGGATTGCCCAATTCATTGCCTCATACCATGCCATTCGGTGCAACGACACACATGATGATCTTCAAAAAGATCTCATGGAAGAATGGTGGAATTGGAATGGACAACAATAGTTCCATATTTGTTGTATTTGTTTGAAAATTATGTGTTGTATTGTCTCAAAACCATGTTGTATTGTTGTATGTGTTGTATTGTTGTATGTGTTGTATTTGGTGTGAAGTATTGTTGTGAACAATGTATTGTATTTGGATGGTACAATATATTTATGAATTTTTATATATTGTTTGATCTTCTTGGATGCATATTTGTGTGTGTTTGCTGTTTGCGCCGCGTCCGCGCGCTGCAAAATGGCGCGTCCGGCGGAGGTGCTATTTTACCGCGCCAACGCGCGCTGCAAAATGGCGCGTCCGGCGGAGGAAAAAACGTCACAGCGCGCGATATCTGTTTACCGCGCGCGGATTCTTGGTTTTAGCGCGCCGCGATATAGCGCGTCTGCTGGAGATGCTCTTATACAACTGATTTGGTGTTTATCTCTACAATCATCTTGACGTACAAGCCAAGGTAACTATACATGAAACAACCTTCTAGATACAACTCGTTTAACAGCCTCCCCCCACCCCATCAGTGCTTCCGCATCGTGCAGAAGACGGAGAGGATGAGGTCGCTTCTAGGCGTGCCCGAGGCAGAGGGAGAGGTCACGCACAGTGTCCAAATGCATTCGCATACCAAATTTGGTTTGCGTTTGCGTCTCGGCGGACAGCCCGGTCAGTTTGTGTCAGGCCGTTGGCGTGGGGCAGACTCAAATCTCTTCAAGGGCGGGATTCTTCTGTTTTATGGTGATGTTATTCTTCAAGGCATCCTCTTTTACCGAATTTTAGGATTGGCCGGCGCGGGTGGGAAAAAGTCGCTGATCTCTGGCGACTTGTCCGTAGACAAGCGAGATGTCGTCGATGCGTGGCCTAACGAGCGCAGGGGCTTGTACGTGGACAAGCCGCAACTTGTAGCCAGGGCGTTGGCCAGCGCTTGACAATTGGCAAGCGCCGGTTGGGTACCCATGGCCTCAGCGTTAGCGTGGGTTTGAATTTGGGCTATGCTAATGCTTCGGCCCTTTCTTCGAAATTCGGGGCAGCGACAAGCTTGGCCTTCATGTTGTCCATGCGGCCAGCTCGCTTCCTCGACTCCGCCACCCTTCCTCTGGCGTGGGCTCACTCTTTGGCTTAACAAACCGAGAACAACATCCAGTTTTGGGTGGCAACGGCCATGAATGGCGGAGGGGGCGGCTGTAGCAACCAGTATGGCCACATCCATTGGATATGTGGTCGCAGTGACGAGCATGTCATCCAGTATGGTCTCGCGCAAGGCGAGGGGCACTGTGGTCTCCATGGATGGAGCTAGGTCACGGGCGCGGCAAGGGGGTGGGGATGGGGGGCTGGAAGAGAGTGGGGAAGGAGTAGTGTGGCTGGCTGGCGGGCTTAGAGCGGACAAGTACTCGTGCGACACACACGTGTCATGTCCGCACCAACGCACACGTGCCTCAAATTTGGACTAGGTTTGCTACGAAAACGAACATGCCCATGGGAAGAGATCTGTTTACCGGGCACCGTTCGACCTCACTTTCGATACCCACATACAATAATGGACACAAACTATCTGTAAGGCCACCTCGGGCCGATGCAAAACGAACGCTCGAATTGACATGTACGTTCGTTTGCGTCGGCCCAAATGGTCGAATTTGACTGTAAGAAAATATGTTTTTTTATATTGCATTCAAGGGAAACATAAGTTATATAGGAAAATAATAAAGGAAAATATTTTTTTTCAAGGCCCATGTAGCGCCTGGTGCCCTAGCCTACTCCTCGCGCTCGTCGTTGATCACGACGAATTCTAGGATTTCCCACGGCCAACGGCGGAGCGTACACCATTGATGCCGGTGGTGGAGGTGGAGGTGGAGCGGCCGGCGCACCCCACAGATTGAACGGCGGAGGCAGCGGTGCGGGACTGAGTTCTATAGCTCCCGTTCAAGAACTTCATCCTCCGTGAGGACTCGCGGCACGATGTCGGTGGCATACCGGGCCAGTGGTGGAGGCGCCTACGGCAGCTGCGACACGAGGATGCCGAACCTCTCTCTCATTTCGTCGGTCATCGCCTGTAGCAGCTAGAACTCCCGGCCCTCCTCCATGGCCGTCAACCACTTGTGGAAGGCGCTGCCGATAAAGTTGTCGATGTCATCCTTGCCTCCCCGTTATAGTCCGCGAGCGCATCATCGTGCTAGGGAGGTGAGGGAGGGGACGCATGCCGTCCTCGACGAGGCGTCTCATGGCGTGCAGGCTGTGGCGGCGGGCCGAATGGGTAGTCCCTGTCGCTGAGGAACCCCGCCTTCCTCCTCGGATCCGTCTCGATACCGCGCTAATTGAGCCATCGATCGGAGTCTACGGCGTAGGTGGGGTCAGCGAGGATGTCCGCCGGTAGGTACGCTCGCCTGCCCCAGATGTCCATTGTTCGCTCCGGATTGCGCGTTGGCACAGGAACCTGGCGGCTGCTGAGCCGCCAGCCACCGCCCGACAGGTGCACGTCTCCCCAGTTGGCCGACATCCAGTTCTCGTGCATGAGACGCACCATCTCGGTGGCGAGAGGCACCCTATGCCACTGTCGGATGCCTTGGAGTCGCGCTTCTTCTTCCCCATGGTGATGTGGCGGCGCGCGGTGGTGAGGGTGAGAGCGGAGGTGTGGGCGATGGCAGGGACGATGTCAATCTCCTTTTAAAGACCGAGCATGCTGGACACGATGCCATTGATGGCGGCGCAGAAGTCTAGCCGCCGCCCACCAGGCGTAGTGCACGTGCAGAAGACGAGTCGACTCCGGTGATGGCGAAGGCTGCGGCGCAGACACATAAGTAAAGACCGCCGAAGCGATGCGCTCGAAACAGGCCTCGTGCCCACTATCATGCGGGCCCGTGGGAGAGGCGAGCGGTCACGCGGGGCGACCGTGTGCAACATCCGCCAAAACACATCCATGACGTAAATTTAAGCCACGTTTGCATCCCGATAACTATGCATCAGGTCGCTAAGCTAGAGTGCAGCCGAATATTCAGACGGCGCGGCCGCAATTAGACGGTTGCATGGTCAGCCCTTCTTCCTTTCCATTCCGTATGCACCGCTTAATTCTGATGCTCGTACATGGATAGCCAGACTGTGCATGCACCTGGCCAAGGTATATAAACAGATCCACTTCTGTTACTATGGCATTCAAAACATGACGTAGTGACATCTCTGTAATCACACGATTAACATAGCGTGTCATTGCAGTGATCTTTTTTGCATGAGCTTTGATCTCAGTAGATCTTCAGGCATCAATTTTGTCATGGTCTCCAGGTCGAATTATCACGTCGTGAGACATCTTCGAGTAGAGGAAGAGCACTATTAAGGCCTCGGATTGCAGTGAAAAATAACGGCAGAAATTTAGGGCGTGTTTGACTGCCTGAGCCTGATTTACGCCTCACTGCGCCTCATCTATACCAATATAAAAAAGCACAGAGGGGGCAGATCCAAGGAAACACACCCATCAGATTTGCATCTAGCGCTCCAAATCTTCGCCATAATTAACGCTAAAACAGCCTAGGCTGACAACTCCCTGCTAATCACCCTGCCGTAACCAATCCATAATCCCTCATCCCTCAAACAACACCGCCGACCGTCGCTCTGACCGACGTCATCCATCACCTACATCGCCGTCAGCCAGCCTCCGCCTGTCGCCCGCTCTCCCCAGCTCTGTCTGCCTCCGCCCCTCTCCTCCAGCGCCGCAACGCCGACTTCCACATCGCCAGGACCTCGCCGCCCGTCACCAGATCGACACCGACGTCGTCCCTCACCTACAGCGCCGCCAGCCAGCCTACGGCCCTCACACGCGCGGGTGCGCCCCTCACAACCGCGGCCGCCGCCGCACAATCCCACGTTGCCCGTCGCCCGTCGAACGTCGCCCGCTCTCCCCTCCGCCCCTCACCTCCAGTGCCGCACCGTCGCCACCTCAAAAAACGCCACCGAACCGTCGCTCAGGCCATCGTCCCTCACCTACAGCGCCGAGCGCCGCCTCCAGCGCGACCCCTCGCCAGCGCTACCAGCGCGGACCCTCTCAGCCCTTCGCAAGGACGCCGCCACCACCTGCCAACTCCAACTGCTCCTCGAGGCTGCGGTTCTGCATCAAATTTGAAGGTACCTGAATTGCATGTTATGAACCGATCTAATATTGCTTTCTGAATTGCATATGGAATAGCTTGTAGTACAACTCATTTGGTTTATTACTGTCTTGCTACGCGAGAATCTGACGAAATGAGTACTGGTTGAGTTCATGGGAGTTTGCAAAAGCTCATGGTTATTGCCTTATTGATTGCCTGAAGTTCTGAAACAAGTATGGAGTATGTACTAGAAAGTCCACTGCACCGAAGCGTGAGTCATAATTCAGATATCCTACAAATATAATAACTGCCCAAGTGTAAAATAATTCAACTCACAAAAACATCCAGACCCAGGTGCAGACACGGAATACATGACATTTATAGCCAACTAACGGAAATATTTAATGGTAGTCGTACAGAAAATTTTCACAACATATTTCGCCAACTGCAGAAGTCTTGGTTTCAATTCTATCGAATTCTGTTTAGAACACAGGGTGAGTACGTGGGCGTTCCTAAGTACTATTGACTGGAAATATACTTGGTGAGCTCACATTATTCATATCTGAAATTTGCCATTCCCTACTAGAGCTTCACTGTAATTGTGTTATTGTATCCAATCAAGTATATCATGTCAAGTTGAAAGCAATTCAACTACTATGTTACTTCTCTCATACTGTTTTTTGTTTTGACAGCACCGCACCGCCGACTTCCACGTCGCAAGGACGCCGCCGCCCGTCACCAGATCGACATCCTACTGCTATTCGAGGCGTGCGACCATCCCTGCACTGGGAAGTTACCTGAAGTGAGTACCTAAAATTTGCGTTGCGGATGCTCTAATTTGCAGTTAGTTTCATGCCTACAGTTACATAATGTTAGCACTCTCACAATATGCAGTTAGTTTGTCTGTTTGATGCATTGTTCTTCACGGTCTTCGATGATCTCACATGTTCACTGAATTTCAGCGATCAAAGAGTTCAGTGAATTTCAGCAATCAAAGCATGCTTCATACACCAGCTATGAAAACAAATTTAGTGATTTTCTGTTCAGCATCATATTCAGCAATTATTTCCAGGGAAACATTGCAACCAATATTGCTCAGTTATAACATGTATAATATTTTATGGGTCTTCTAACTTTACATGGAAGAGGTATTCTATAATATCAATTACATTTATGAAAAGTGTAAGCCAAAACTGCACATGTCAGCGTCCAAGCGCGCCCCTTTTCAAGACATACCAACGGCCATAATCTAGGTGATTAAAAAGGATGATGCTTTCAACTCGCGTATTATTATTTGGACATATAGTAAATTGTGCCATGAATGCAGATCCGAAAGAGGCCAAAAGGCAGAGGAACCGAGAGTATTATGCAAAAAAATAAAGATGAAATTGCGAAACACCGACGCCAAGCACAGAGAACTTAAAAAACAAGTTCCTTCAATGGATGCAAACATTAACGATAACACATTATGTCATACACCAAATCCTCCACAATCCAGAGTCAGCCAGCTGCAATACAAAACACCAGGTCATGTGTTCTTTACTCGCGCGTATATGTGGTATATTTTTTTAATGCAAATACTGAATTGTCATCTCCAATGAATTTTTTAGACATGGCTCCACTTGTTCAGCATACCTATGCACCTCAATGCCCGGAACCAGAACCATCACAATTCTATGCAGACGGTTCACTAAACCATATACCTGGTAATATAATCTGTCATGTCATTTTTTGCATTTTTTCACGTAATCTTCAAAATCTTCAAACAATGTTTGATGTTCACAGGTCTTGAAGCTAATCTGGGCTGCAGTAATGCTTCTCTTGATCAATGGTCAACATCTACCTTGCAATACGATGGCTGTGACTCGGGTACTGGTCTATCAAACACACATCAAGGTCAAAAAAATCAAAGTGGTAAAAGTTGGTACGCTAAGTATATACAGAGGCAGCGGTTAGCTCGCCATCGAAAGAATGTTGCAACTCGTACTGCTCTTAATCATGCAGAAGTATCTCCGATGGAATTTACCCCATTGAGCAACGTAACCATGTCACTTGCAAATGGTACATAAACCTCTATTCAGAAAGTTTTGTAAAATATACATAGCGTAACTGTTTCATGTGAGCTCCATTTCATCTTATCATCACATTTTCTACTTCAGGTAGCAGGGATACTACCACGCAATGCAGCAACTTAAGAATGCTTGACTGAGATCATAGTGATTGGCTACACAGTAATTTGAATTTCAGTTCTCATGTGAAATCCGGACAAGATCTGCAAAATGGATCCACATCTCTCATCAATGATAGATGGTGAGAAGGGATCGGTATGCCAACAAGTTTCAATTGAGAATTATAACCTTCATCCGTACACGTTTCAGTTGGCTTGGGCGGTTTCTTTCATGGTAAGTCATCTTTCTCTTTTATTCACAGAAGAAGTGTGTACATCGTTTGTACGTGCATAATCTAAACTAGCAAATTTGGCATCACACCTTGTGCTCTTGATAGTACAATTACGTGCATATTCTGAACTAGCAAATTTTATTTCACACAAGAAGTGTGTACATCCACCAGTGTTCTTGATAATACAATGAATAAATCATCCCAGTAACTCCAAATAAAACAATACAATATACGACTGTCATCACACCTGTGCTCTTGACTGTCTTCATCTATTTCTAATCAAAATTTGTCATATACACCACTTAATATAAAGCGGGGATGCTTTATTCATTTTCTGCACACCAACTATTGCGATAAAAGGAATGAGATCAATTAATCATGGAAGGGCGATTATATTGATCTAATATTAATTGAACATATTTCGATTGATTTTCTTTTGAAATGAAAATGGATGATATTCCGCCCTTCCTTTAGTAGCATTTTTTGTCGGGTGCGCTATGAATCACATTTAATGACTGTGTATTCGTTTCCTTCTAGGGATCATCCCATTACGTTTTTTGCTCCATATCAATTAGAGTGCCCTTCCATGATTATATGGATCTAATATTAATTGAGCATATTCCGATTGATTTTCTGTTGTGATTAAAATGGATGATATCCCACCCTTCCATTTTTAGTTGCATTTTCTGTTGGGTGAGATATCAATCACCTTTAATAATTGTGTATTTGTTTCCTTCTAGAAATCATCCCATTCCTTATTGCTCCATATCAATTAGAGTGATCCTCACGTTGACTCAATCATAGTGATTTAATTTACCATGCTGACTATATAATCCCCTCCATATGCAGCCAGAGCCAACGCACAAGTTCTTTTTCCTTAACTCATGGACCACTTGGCCGGTGTCTAGGTTTCCGACGCCGCCAAGCCGCCTCTTCGTCAACCCTGCTGGACGGCACACTCGACTGCCGGGTTTGCTATCACTTGGTTTTGAACAACAAAGTATTAATAAGTAGTCCGAATTGGTAGATGGAATTATGTAGGTTTGCTAATCAGTATTTTGTTTTCATCTATGTTGTTAGTATTGTATATATCTTTTTATAAATAAAATCATGATTTACTTAGTGGGAATATTGTCTTTTCAAGCCGTTACAAATCATTGCATCTATATAGCAATGGTCCTCATGCCCCCCCTGGTGGTTCACATTTTTTTTCAAACAACGTCTTTAATTTTCTGCCACACCACGATAAGGTACATGTGTTTCCTAATTAACCATATGTACTGGAACAATATGTCCGAAGTGTTCGATCTCCCAAACGGAACTATCATTGGTATTCTTTTTTGATATAAAATTTATACATGATTACATATATTGATTGGCTGTCAAGTTTCATGTCTTCCACAAATCTTTACTATTTAGGATTACTAATTGTAAAATATTCTTAGATGTTTCCGGCGTCGTGACGTATGTCGGTCCAGCTGAGGCTGATTTTTGTGCCCCTAGCGGCATGAGGGAGATCGCTATAGT
This sequence comes from Lolium rigidum, assembly GCF_022539505.1. NCBI lineage: Eukaryota > Viridiplantae > Streptophyta > Magnoliopsida > Poales > Poaceae > Lolium > Lolium rigidum. Next base: position 163,387,012 of record NC_061508.1, read on the forward strand.
TGATAGCAGACACAACACAATCTTCCTACGTTTTTTTGGTGAGTCTGCTTATCTACTCGGCGATCGAGCCGTTATCTCGTGAAAGAACAATGCAGTTGTTGTGGCCTCCAACATGGAGGTTGTTCATCAATCAAGTAAGCTAATTACTTATGTACTCAAATTTAAATATTAAATCCAGATATATTGACTTTGTTGATTATTTTTTCAGAGTCTCTTGATAACACCAGTGTCACCACTGTCACATTTGCGCCATGCGCAAAATGCTCTCAGTTTAATGTTCTCGAAGGCAAGGATTACAAACACACCAAGTTTTTACTAATATGTTTTCTATAGTGTCTAAATATTTCTTTTGTTATGTTTTAGGTGTTAGGCAACACGTCCGTGCTGAGACATCAATCCGGGAGCACGTGAAAAAATTGGTCTTATACAGAAGGGACATATATGAGGGTCAGATCGATGTCACTGAAGAACCTCCATCCAAGACATCAAAAGCTTAATAATGGTGGATCTAATCGTTCCTCTGTGAAGGATCTATTTGGTTACATGACCCAGGATGTAAAGAGATCGACTATGATGGATGAGCTAGATTAGCTCAAGATTTCAAAATGATAATAAATAAAAAGTAGAATGCTCTCTCTTCGTTTAGGGATGACCTGTTTAATACAGGCTTCAAGTATTATGTGTGCGGAAAACAATGTTTATTTTTCGTGGTTTGATGATTCTGTTACTTTGAAGTTGCAACTTTTAATGCTATTATACTTCCCTAAATTGTTGATATATCTCCTATATTACACATACGTAGTTGTACTGAATGTTTCTTATATTTATCGGACAAACTACTCAGTTGCCTATTGTACTAAACTTTCTGAAATTTTACATCTATGGACACATGTACTTAGTTCGTTGAAACTTACGCCCGCTTCATGTTCATAACTTCACATAGCACGGGCTAATCTTGCCTTCAAGTTTGAATGTATAAGAATGAATTTTGTTGTCTGGTAGTTGTTGTGATAATGGGCTGCATCTGGTACTTTGATGGATTTCCTTCCAATAAGACATTAACACGTGATGATATTTATCACCTAATATTACACGTGCATTGCACGTGCACAATTACTAGTTGAGATAAAAGGCCTTGCGCGTTTCATCCAAGGTCTAGACCAGAAAAGCTACATTGTTTGCTAGCCACGAAGTTATTTTATGCATCGGAGAGGAAAGACATCCTTATTGTTTGGATGTCTGCGCAGACGTTTTTCTGCCCTGGTGGTGCAACGCATACTGGCCTTGTTTGGTTGCAGACATTAGCATGTTGTGATAACCCCTTCCGTTTAAGTGGTGAGGTTACGTGGCAATGCTAACTAAATAACAACACATTCAGTTTATTAAAAGATGCTGGTAATACACAACAAGTAGTTACCCTAATGGGTGATGCATCACGAGTAGATCTATACTTCGTGATGCATCGCTGGTTCATCATACGAGGGGTTAGTATATACCACCTCAATTAAGTTCCTCATTACAGATTGAGATTAGGTTCGAGCAAGTCCTAGCTAATGGAGGGGTATGAGACCACCTACCAAAATATGCATGATCTCTTCAGCAGATTATGACCATCATCGAGAGGATGATGAAAAACGAAGAAGAAGCACTAAGCAGCAAACTACTTGCGTAGCCATGTCCTAAACCAGATCCTCCTCTTCACTGGTTGGTTGCAGCTCACGGTACTGGGCATACTGGTCTTCGTTGTCTGTAATGAAATTGAGGGCCGTGATTAGCAAGTTCAGTTGATATAGCTAGTCCTTGCTCACAAACCGGGGCGTGAAGTTTATCTTCATCTAAGCATAGTTCGTGATCGGTTTGTTGACGTTCTGACACTCCATCGGGTAGCGTGTCAATTCCATAAGGAGCAAACTATCGGGCGGATGGCAATTCGCTACTGTAAGACGAAGAAAGGAACTCCATGAAGCTTATTACCTTCAGGTATTGTTGCAGCCCCTCTTCATCTCGGAGATAGAAGCAGCAACCATGTTAGTTCCATTGGAGACATCCATTGGATTTGATCTTGCTTATGACACTCCACCTGGCTCTCCACCTTCTGGCTTATGATGTGGTTGTAGACCTATAGAGTGCTCACATGTATACCAATGAATGCAGGAAGATCATCATCTACCTTTTTCATCTGTGCCTCTTTGAATCCCAGGTTAAAGCAGACGCTGCTATTGACGAGCTCAACAAAGTGGCTCAATACATACTCTGACATCTTTGGTTGGAAAATCATGGCATGTTTGTTTCCAAACTGGGATTCATGAGCATTGACACATGGAGTAGAAAGATCAGGGGAGTTCAGTGGTATAATCGCTTACGTGACAAGTACCAGACGAAATATAGCTAAGAATTAGCATATCAATGAACTACCACATCCACATCCGTAAGCATTAGCACATCAATGAACCACCATAAGCTACAACCACAAAAGAAATAGCCTACTTACTGTCAATGGCTCCACATGCAACACTGAGATAGGGGAAGAAGACCCTGGCGCAGAAGCAGGCCACACAACCGTCCCCGTGCTAGATTCCGATCAAACCCCGACAACTGTCCTCGTGCTAGAGTCAGATCCAACCAATACTGGCGACAACGGAATGGCCTACAATAGAGGCTCTCAGATCTCCCTTTATACCTACAAGTTCTAACAGATCTAAAGCTAGGGTTTGTAGGAGTTTACAATAACCAGAGTGATCAACGTAGCGGAAGAAGACGACAAGCCGTGGCGAGTCACCGCCGCGACAGCCAACGTTTCCGCCGCTAGCCTCGCCGACCTTGCGAGTGAGGACGAGCCCACCATGTCGCTAGATCTTGAAGGGTGGATGACCTCAAAAGGGGGATGGGGGATTTAGAATTGGCGGTGACAGCGCCTCCCCTAAATACGGTGGCCAAATTTTGAGGACGGTGACCGAATTCATCCTGCCGAGTTTTCGCCTTTCACCTCGAGCTCACATGATCTCCTCTTGGTGGCTCTGCGATCGCGTGTTGTTTTTTTTTTTTGCGGAGACGATGGTGGCTTGCTCGAAACGGCCGATTTAAACGTTCGTTATGTGCAACAACGCAGGTAGCCTAGAAAATTCAAACAGACCACACAAAAATACGATCCCGATGCGAACCAAGCTAGGAGAACCCACAATACCAAACGCGCCCCTACGAATATATCCACGCCATCAACCAAATGCTGGCCGCATGCATGCGCTTGGCACATGTTCTTGGATTGGAAGGCAGGAATGACGTCGCGCCCATGCAGCGAATTGGTGCGCGCGTCTGCAAGCGTGCAGCGGCAGACCTGCATTGCGGTGCAAAGGACGGGAATAGTTGCAATTTTTGGAGTTTCTCGTCAGGTGGTCCGTCATGCATGCAGACTCCAAATTGAAGATACGCAGGCAGCAGATCCAACGCGTTTCAGACAAAGGTGATGCAGCTTCAAAATGTGGTTCCACGTGTCGATCTATTCCCACAGATCAACATGTGACCACAAAAGGACACGAAATTTCACCATCACCGAATCACATTTGTATTGTATGCATGGGGATTTACCTCCAAGAACAAATGCATAGGCAGAAATTGTGTATATTCGCACCGCACCAGCTGTACGTGTGGGCAAAAACTACGGTCTTTAATTCACCACGTGTCCTGTATGATGATTAGCCTTCGAAAAACAAATGTAAATCTTCATGTCAACGAAACATTTCCAGGAAAGATAACATTGCTAGAAGGAAAATGGATGAGTAGTAACAATGATACATATATCTTCTTATTCTCATGTCGCTCGATATGCACAACAAACCCTGTGTGTAGCCTTTCAATTTTTCTTTTACGGAGTACATTTTCTTCAAAAGGAGGATAACCTTCACCTATGCCTACCTACCTTTTTGGCACCTAGATATAATTCCGGCGTACGGAATAAGAGTCGGCTCACTATTTTGTTTGGGTCGGCCACCTTATGTCACTGTCAGGTTATCTGGATTTCCACAATGATGCTATGTTTGGTAAAAACTACTCCATCTTCGTTCCATCATAAGTGTCATGGTATTAGTTCAAATTTCACTAAAAATGAACTGAAACCATGACACTTACTATGGATCAAAGGGGTAGCTCTTTGATCCCCGTTGGCCATTGCATGCAATGTTTTCGTTTATATGTTGATCATTATGCAGCTTTTTTATTACCCTGTTTCGGTTCATATTAAAGTTTATTACAATGAACAATAACTCAAATGTGGGTCCGTGAAATCTTAAAAACTAAGGTGGTTTGATTGTACATCAAGTCCTATAACTAATAACTAAGTGAGGTGGCCTCACTTCTTGACTCAACAATTAATAATTGGGATTTTAAAATATAGAATTAGCAAAATACTACAAATGTACCTTTTATAAAAAGAAAGTCAAAATATTTTCCTAATTTCATCGAACAAGGAGTCTAAAGTTAAGCCGTTAGAAAGATTGTCTAGAAGACCGAGGCAACAGGTACAAGATCGTTGCTGCAACAGAGATTCGATGACAACGTTCTTATTGCCAGTGCATCACCCCTTTCTGAAAATAGCTACCACACCCCGACGAAAAGGTTGATGCTCCTTAACACGTGACCATTTCTACCGTTGCAGAGCTCTTCCATGGTCTACTAAATGCACGGTACGAACGTACAACGCCGTACACTGCATTAGTTCAATGGGAACAAAGTAGCAGCTCATTTAGAGATCGATCGACCACACGTACGTGTAGATAATCGACCGGCCGGCTGGCGCCATACATGGAGTCATGGAGACACGGAGCGGCTGATCTGAGTACACTGTGTAGATGTAATGGTGTATGATCGAGATCCGTGAACCTCGATCGCTAGCTGATTCATGCACATGCATGGGGTCGCGTACGATACGTACGTCCATCCGGCCGTACGTGGTGTTCTACTTCAGCCTACATACACGCTGCGCATCAATCGATTACACGTGCATATGTGTTTTCCTCCCCCTAGCTCATTCAGTTTTAAGATGTTAACGTGGCATGCGTTGGATAGAGCAATATTATATCCTTGCATATACATACAAATCGTTGGTATCTTTATCGGAAAAAAATAAATCATATGTATAAAATTTTACCAATGTTCTTATCCACGGGTGCAAAATTTTACCCATACCTTTACCCACTAGTTGGTACCTATTTGATAGATCAATAATTTACATTCTCTCGTGTGTTATCACATCACATCCATCATTTTTCTACTCTCTACTAGCTCACTGTCTACTGTAGTCCTACTTGCTTCGAGCCGCCAGCCGCTGAAGAAACTCCATGCCTTTCACCATCTCCACATCTTGGGTGGCGACGTGATAGGAAGGAACGGTGAATCGAAAACAGAAGTACGCACATGTCAAGCCCCCCAAGCTAAAAATAAGTAGGATTTAGGTATACACGTAAGCAGATACCCTACCCACGATTTAACATGTAGAATGCAAGCACAATCAGCACCCATATAGATAGGCTACCCATGCCAATGGGTAAAATTTCCATCCTTATTTGGTTACCATTTTTTAAAAGTGGACTTCCTGCCTGCCGCCTCTTTACTTCTGCAATTCTGTTCCATCTTGCTATTAGTTGCTCACATTCTAGCTTGCAAGCCAGAGCTTATGTGACAAGAGGGGACGGTCGTCTTGTCGATATGTGCATGCATAGAATTTAGCAAAAGCACCTGCGAAGACACAATCATCATTCCAAGTAGCAGTAGGCACACGATTGCGTTCTCAGAATCTAAATCATCAAGCTTATGGTCCACCTAATCAAGCATTTACTTTTATTAAAGATCACTTGTTGCCATGCATAAACATTGGATCCCTTGCATGGGAGGACAAGTACTGGTCTAGATTACTCCAGGCATCAGTATGATTGTAACGTATGCACCCTGCCCCACAAGGTATATCCACGATAATGGGATCTCGTCACATGCCACTTTTATTTGTTAGGCTAGTCATAGTGGGGAGTAACTTAGACTAGTAATGTAAGTTACTACCTTCATAGTGGGTATTTACTATGGTGTAGACTCAACTTGTCTTGGGGTGTGTGATGTTATGGTAACATAGCTAGTTACCACCTCACTCTCTTTCTTCATTCATTACCATGCCATGTCACCAAAATGCCTTGGGTTATGTGATGTTACTAGCTAAGTTACTCCCACTATGAGCAGTCTTAATAATTCGCTCTGATGAGCTCGAGCACACGGTACCCACGGACCAATCTCTTGTTAGTTGTGTTACTAGTATAATATATCTTGGATGACATCACATGTTGACTAAAGCACGTTCTGCAAAGTGGAGATCCATGTAAAGTCATCATGGTACATGTGAGCTTGATTGACAACGAACCAAATATATGTAAGATTGCAAGAAAACAATTTTTCGATAAAAAAAAATATTAATATCAAAGGATACCAATTACACTTAGCCTCTACGACAACGCAATGCCCTAAAACATTACGGATGTACACAGCCAAAAAAGAGAAAAAAAAAGCTAAAAATAAAAATCCCGCTACAGTATCCCAACCCTAGCAACAGTAATACAACCGCCACCAAGACAACACCTAAAATTCAGACTCTTCAAAAGCGACGCCTCCAAGAAGGGAACAATGCACCGGCGTCATCGTCGCCCGATCAAAGATTTTAGGTTTTCATCGTGAAGATAGTCTCCGCTCCCAAAACAATGCCTTCAATAAGGATATTGCCAGGCACAATCAGTTAAGGACATACCTTGGGTTTTCACACTGAAAGGTAAGACTCCGAACTTCACATGTGATGTCGCCCCCACTTTCATACCATCGTTGTGAAGTCCGGAACACCAAGCAAGCTCCTCAACAACGTAAAGATTTGAACTTCCATTAGCTAGTCCTCCAATCCGGCCTTCATGATATTCTCTTCTTCTGACTTCACCATGGATCAGCTGTCACTTGGTGTCAACACAGAAAAGAGCTTCGCGCCGCTCCCTGACCAATCGGTCGGAATAAAAGCATGAGTGCGCACGACCGAATACCACCCATCCAGCAAACTCCAGGCAATAGAAGCACTGTTACACTCGCCGATGGCGCCTTCCGGAACTCAACACTCCGGCCAGACCTCCGGTAGGTCTTCATCTTCACCCAAGAGAGACCCTAGGACCGCCGCCTTTATTCGGTTGGCCCCCACGCCGGCGACCATCCTAGGCTGGCCATGATTTCCGCCGGAGACACCAAGCAGATCGCGTAGTCCGGAGACACCGCACACGCCTGGGCACCGCTGCAGCCGAACGCCAGCCCTCCACCGCCAGCAGCCAAGAGGCGAGGAGAAGGGGACCTAGGGTTCCCCCTGCAGCCCGCGCCACCCCTCCCTCCGCCGCCGGTAGGGCACACAACCGCCACATCGTCCGTCATGCCGTCGCCGAGCCGAGGCCAAGCGCCGCCATCGAGGCCCCCGATGATAGGGCCGCGCCCTGGCCCGAGATAGGCGCCCCGCTCCTGACGCCCATGTGAGAGGGAACGATGCAATCCCCGCCGGTGCCGGCCAGGCCTTGCCTGACTGCGCCCTCAGGCGACGGCGAGGGAGGGGAGGAGGAGGGGTGGAGGAGGGGTGGCGGCGCGGTAGGGATCCCCCCGGCCGCCGCGCGGGGGTGGCACGGGAGGGACGAGAGTTTCGGGCAGTTATGGAGTCAACATATCTTCCCAAAAAATCTCTTTATGAAAACCGCGATTGCATGGCGTGCTACAAAGTCGAAATATCAAAGTAGACGATTACAACTGCTTATGAGGAACGCCCCAAAAAAAGTCTGGTTATGAGGATAGCTGAACTCTCCTAAACTTAGAGCATCTCCAGTCGCGTTCCCCAAAGCGTCCCCAAACCGCGCCGGATCGAGCGTTTGGGGGACGTGTTTTGTTCGTGCCGCGTTTGGGGGACGTCGCTCTCCAACCGTGTCCCCCGAACGCCTCCCCCAATTGAATATTGGTGCACGAAAATAAAGGTTTTCATTCAATTTTGATTATATATTACAAAGTTTGAATGAAAACGGCTAGCTTTCATCTAAACCTAGCCTACTGACCACGTGACGGTGCGTTCGACGGCCCCGCCCCGGCGTCTCCTGCCCTCCGCCGCAGCTCTTGCTGCGCGCGCTGCCTCTCCGTGCGTAGGGCGGGGGCCAGACGCCGCTGCTCCAGCACCGCGTCGACGTCCGCCCTCCCCTGCTGCACCGCCTGGAGGGAGAGCTCGACGGCGCGACGAATCTCCGCCTCTTCGCGGGCACGGGCGTCGTCCTGGAGCTTCTTCTCTGACTCGATCGACTCGATGAGCGCGCGCTGCTTATCGGCCATCTCGTCCGGGTGTGGCCTGTCGTCGTCGGACCACTCGAACTCGTCGTCGTCGTCCTCCTCCTCCACCTCGGTCTCCTCCTCCTCCACCTCGGCCTCCTCCTCCTCCATTGGCGCCTCCTCCTCCACATCTGTTGGCGCCTCCATCATCGCCGCCACCAACGCGTCGGCATCCGCCGCCAACTCGTCCGCCCGCCTCCCCCAGATCGCCGCCAACACCGCCTCCCGCTGCTGACGCTCCTCCGCCGCCAGCTGCTGCTGGCGCTCGATCGAGTCCTGCCGCCGGTGCTCGATCGCCTCCCGCTCATCGCGCTGGCGCCGGCGCTCATCAGCCCACCGCTGCTCCATCTCCTCCGTCCGGCGCCGTCGTGCCTCTTCTTCCGTCGAGGCGTCGAACGCCGCAACGGTGTGGCACTGCTGCTCGTGCCACGCTGCTGCCGCCGCGGCCTCGTCAGCAGCAGGGCCATGGGCGCAGAACGCCGCTAGATCCGCCGCCTGCGCCGCCTCACGCTGCTGGCGGGCCTGCTGCTCGAGTGCCTCCCTCCGCTGCTGACGGTGCACGCCGCTTCGCATCCCTCGCCGCCGCCGCTCTTCCCGGGCCGCGGGGTCGGTGTCGACCTGCGATTCCGGGACTGGAAGTGGAGGAGACGGCAGTGGAGGGAACTGGCCAGCGCCGGGGCGGTTCGCCATTGCCAGAGGTGGTGGAGGAGACGGCGGTGGAGCGACGAGGGCTGTGTTTGTTGCCGGCGGCTGTGGTGGCTACCAATTACGCCAGGAGGCCTTTTATAGACTCCGGCGTCGGGAAGAAAGCGTGGGAAGAGGCGAGAAGAGGCGGGAAGATCGCGCGGGAACGGGCGGTGTCGTGCGAACGCCGGCGATGCGTGGAGGCTGCGCAGCACCGATGGGACGTCTCACCTGCCCCTCCATCACCATTAAGGCAAAGATGCCGTCGCGCGATTAACTTCCGCCGCGAGGTAGGCGACGGTTAGGTCCAAACTTGAATGAGTCGCTAACGGGTCGGCCCTGCCACTCCCCGCCTCGCTTTTCGTTGTGTCCGGCGTGCCCGAAGCGTCCCCTATGGGACGGGGACGGGCTCGGGGCGCCGGACACCATATCGGGGCGCCTGTCGCCAGCAGTTTAAGGCGCTCACGTTCCACCTTCTTGGAGTTCAACGGAGGTGGCCTGGTAACTCTGGGCTTCTTGGCGGAGGCCTCGCCGCTAGCTCCGGCTTCAGAGCCGGATGCTTTGGCGCGGGGACGCTTTGAAGGCCGAGGGGCAGCCTTTCGAGGCGCTCGCTCCTTTCCTCCTCCTCGTCTTCCGGATCCTCCTCCGCCGCATCGCCGCTGACGGGGACTCGAAGTATGTTACGCAGATCTTCCTCCGCCAAAGTGTCGAGCTGAGAGGAGGATTAGAGAGTAAGTTAGAACACTTCAAGAAATATGAGAAGTTGAAGAATAGCAAAGGAACAAGTGCTTACCGGAGGACATTGGTTGTTCGTGTTGATGTCTTTAATCAGTTCCGGGACCGGTTGGCCCCGCCCTATCTTCACAAGTGTCTTAATTCTCCTCTTAAGAGAATCAGCAGGGAGATCATGGCGCGTCACTCGGAGAGGGTCGTCCGCCCCCGGTGTACTCGCACATTAAGCGTGCGTTGAACCACAGAGGCTGGATTCTCCGAGAAAACCAGCTAAGGGTCAGCTGGGCTCCGGTTAGCCCGTCATGGACTAACCAAGAGATTCTCCGCGCAGCCTTCTCCAGTATTGGAGTTTGGGCGAGTGTGGGGATGAAGCTCCAGCTGGCGAGTTCTTCCGGAGGCTTGTTGTTGAACTTGGGTAGTCCTTCGTGGACGTCCGGAACTGAGATGTTCTTCTCATAGAACCACCCGGCGTTCCAGTACCGGACGGATTCGTGGGAGTCATGGGGCGGATACATACGGCCAGGTCGGAGCATAAAGGTCATGCTGCCGCAGTTCACCATGGCCTTGTCCTTCGTTTCTTTCTTCACTCGGAAGAAGAACTGCCATAACCGGACATCTGGCCGGATTCCGAGATGCCCTTCTCAGAGAGTTGCGAAGTTGGAAAGAAGGAGATATGAGTTTGGGCAGATGTTGTGGGGCTGAAGTCCGTATGTGTTGAGGATAGAGAGAAAGAATTCCGAACAGGGGAGCGACAGACCGCGCTCAACCCAAGCTTTGATCATGACTCTTTCGTCCGCATCAGGCTTGGGGACGTCAGAGTCACGCATGAAACTCCAATGAGAGGAGATCATGCCCTCGTTCTGGAGCTCCCTCAGCTCCGCATCGGTGGTTTCACAGGGCCACCACTGACCCCTCTCGCCTTCACGGATCCGGGCTTTCGAAGCCTTCTTGTTTTCCGCTTCCTGCACCTTGGCTGCCATCCTGGCTTGACCCTCAAGTTCTTCTTGAAATTCTTTGGGAGTAGGGATCCGGCCTAATGCAGTGCTGGAAGAGGCGGAGAATGGTTGAGCAAGCCTGATGTCGAAAACAAATCGTGGCAGATATGGGATCCGGGCAGATTGGTTCTAATGTACTGGGATCCGGGCTATTCGGAGAACTACCAGTACAGTTTGGTGAACCATGAGACATGCTTCTGGCTGCACCCATGCAAAGCTAAATTGAGTAACCGGATCTATGCTAAGTCTTTCTTCTACGAGGCTGGCACACGTACCGTTAATGGCGCGATGGTCCGATGGAGCTCCGGTGAAGTGAGGATCGCCGGACTTGGAGCAAACCTCGCTGCTTGACCACGAATCGGCGGCGGGAAAGATTTCCCGATCAACCGTGATGATCTTGGCGTGAGGGGAGGCTTGGAGCGGCGGCGCGCGAAGCTTTCCGCGGAGCAACTCGCCGGAGTCGAGATCTGGCTGGCGGCGCGGCGCGAGGAAGAAGACGAAGTGGGTGAGGAGGTGAAAGAATGAAAAAGTTACCGCGCGTGGGGGTATTTATAGACCTCGCGCGGAGATTCGTGTTTCGGATCCGACGATGGAAACTGAACGATCACGCCGTTGGATGTGAGACATGTGTCTTAGGTTAAAAGCTGTGAAACGACGTGGAGGTAACTTGACTGCGCGCTCCCGAAATTTCCGGCTATAGATTCGCATCTCCAAAAATTTAGCGCGGGAAAAGAGGAAGTTGTGCGCGGGAAAAGTGGAACATCTACTACATTGCCGTTATTCAAGAAAAGAAGATTTCCGAGAAGATGACATCGGAAACGAGTAAAGTTTTGAAGCTCTTCAAGATTCTCTTCGGAAGCGAGCTGATTGAAGTCGGAGGAATGATGAATCTCGGAGAACTTCGGGGGCTACTGTTGTGGGTATACTTTATGGGTATATCAACGGCATAGCCTAGATCCGGCAAGCCCGGGTGGCCCACAGGTGGTGATGTGGCATCTGGCCCATCGGGCGGCCCAGTTGCTGTAGATCCTGAAGGATGAAGTCCAGCCCAGGAACAGGAAGCCGGATCCCAACCGACCTACGAAGGAGGCCGGATCCGTGAAGGCCCATGAAGTATCCGGATCCCGGTCTTAAAGGAAGGCGGATCCTTGACGTACACGGCAAGATATTGTACCGTAGTTAGGCAACTTGTATTCCGGCTAGGACTCTCCATGTAAACCCTAGATCCGTACGTCTTTATAAGCCGGATCTCGGGAGCCCTAGAGGCACAACCACAACTCATTGTAACAACGCGAAAGCGCCCAGATAATTCCAGACAAGTGATACGTCTCAAACGTATCTATAATTTCTTATTTTCCATGGTACTTTTATGATGATACTCACATGTTTTATACACACTTTATGTCATTATTATGCATTTTCCGGCACTAACCTATTGACGAGATGCTGAAGAGCCAGTTGCTGTTTTTGGTTTCAGAAATCCTACAAAGGAAATATTCTCGTAATTGGACGAAATCAACGCCCATGGTCTTATTTTTCCACGGAGCTTCCAGAAGACCGAAGAGCATACGAAATGGGGCCACGAGGGCCCGTAACCATAGGGCGGCGCGGCCTGCATGGGGCCCGCACCGTCCTATGGTGTGGGGCCCCTGCGCCGCCTCCAACCCTGCCCTTCCGCCTACTTATAGCCTTCGTCGCGAAAACCCCTGTACCGAGAGCCACGATACGGAAAACCTTCATGAGACGCCGCCGCCAATCCCATCTCGGGGGATTCAGGAGATCGCCTCCGGCACCCTGCCGGAGAGGGGAATCATCTCCCGGAGGACTCTTCATCACCATGATCGCCTCCGGATTGATGTGTGAGTAGTTCACACCTGGACTATGGGTCCATAGCAGTAGCTAGATGGTTGTCTTCTCCTCTTGTGCTATCATGTTAGATCTTGTGAGCTACCTATCATGATCAAGATCATCTATTTGTAATGCTACATGTTGTGTTTGTTGGGATCCGACGAATATGGAATACTATGTCAAGTTGATTATCAATCTATCATATATGTGTTGTTTATGTTCTTGCATGCTCTCCGTTGCTAGTAGAGGCTCGGCCAAGTTGATACTTGTGACTCCAAGAGGGAGTATTTATGCTCGATAGTGGGTTCATGCCTCCATTGAATCTGGGACAGGTGACAGAAAGTTCTAAGGTTGTGGATGTGCTGTTGCCACTAGGGATAAAACATCAATGCTTTGTCTAAGGATATTTGTGTTGATTACATTACGCACCATACTTAATGCAATTGTCTGTTGTTTGCAATTTAATACTGGAAGGGGTGCGAATGCTAACCTGAAGGTGGACTTTTTAGGCATAGATGCATGCTGGATAGCGGTGTATGTACTTTGTCGTAATACCCTGATTAAATCTCATAGTAGTCATCGTGATATGTATGTGCATTGTTATGCCCTCTCTATTTGTCAATTGCCCAACTGTAATTTCTTCACCCAACATGCTATTTATCTTATTGGAGAGACACCACTAGTGAACTGTGGACCCCGGTCCATTCTTTTACATCTGAAATAAAATCTACTGCAATACTTGTTCTTTACTGTTCTTCGCAAACAAACATCATCTTCCACACTATACATTTAATCCTTTGTTTACAGCAAGCCGGTGAGATTGACAACCTCACTGTTACGTTGGGGAAAAGTACTTTGATTGTGTTGTGCAGGTTCCACGTTGGCACCGGAATCCCTGGTGTTGCGCCGCTCTACACTCCGTCTGCCATCGACCTTCAACGTGATCCTTGACTCCTACCTGGTTCGCTAAACCTTGGTTTCTTTACGAGGGAAAACTTGCTGCTGTGCGCATCACACCTTCCTCTTGGGGTTCCCAACGGACGTGTGCTTCACGCGTATCAAGCTCTTTTACGGCGCCGTTGCGGGGCGAAGAAAAGCTACACCACGGAAATTGCCAACTCCCACGGCAACAGCTCTTTTCCTGGCACCGTTGCCGGGGAGATCAAGACACGCTGCAAGTGGAGTCTCCCACATCCAATCTCTTTACTTTGTTTTTGTCTTGCTTTACTTTATTTTATTTACTGCTTTGTTTGTTCTCTATACCAAAAATACAAAAAAATTTGTTACTTGCTTTACTTTATTTACTGTCTTGTTTGCGTTCTCTATATTAAAAACTCAAAAAAATTAGTTACTTGCATTTACTTTATTTACCTTTTGTTTATTTCATCATGTTTCCTCCTAAATACACTCTGAAAGATATACCGGTAGGACAAGGGTCTATCATTGGAAGAGATAATATAGAAGATTTTTTCACTCATGTTAGTACCATTGAAGATTTTGAAGATAGACACTTGGTAGAACTTGCTCCTACTTATGAAATTGCTGTTGCTTCTTTAGTACACATGTTGGAAGCTAGATTTGTTAATCTCAACCCTAGTAATGCAATATATGTTTCTTACACTTGGGTGATATGGAGGAAGGAGAAAAGAAAGATTTTGTCTTAGAAACCCTTCTTAAATAATTTGGTGATGTAGCAAGAGAAGCTAGAAAAGTCTTTATTAAATATAAGATGCTTGGCTTTTATACCAATTTTGCTAGTACCCTTGAAAAAATGGAAAAAGATAGATTAAAGTACACTAATAAAGTTAATTGTGAAGGGGAGATTAAGACATCAATACCTTGCAAGCTCTTAGGAATGTGCGAGGCACTAGAAAAGAATTATGATTGGATTGTTCCTGAAAATTTGTTTGATGAGAATAGCAAGCCTAAGAATAATGAAAAAGGAGCCTCTGAAACTTACATAGATAAGATACAATGCATAGTTGAGAAAACTCCAAACCCCGCTCGTTGATGCTTCATCTCTTGATAATACGTGATATCACACTTTCACGCGCTAGCTGAAAGGCGTTAAAGAAAAGCGCTTATGGGAGACAACCCATTATTTTACTTCTGCACTTCTGTTTTATATTTGAGTCTTGGAAGTTGTTACTACTGTAGCAACCTCTCCTTATCTTTATTTTATTGCATTGTTGTGTGATGGCGTGTATTTCACACGTTCGTTGGGCAACCCCAAGAGGAAGGTATGATGCGCACAGCAGCAAGTTTTCCCTCAGAAAGAAACCAAGGTTTATCGAACCAGGAGGAGCCAAGAAGCACGTTGAAGGTTGATGGCGGCGGGATGTAGTGCGGCGCAACACCGGGGATTCCGGCGCCAACGTGGAACCTGCACAACACAACCAAAGTACTTTGCCCCAACGAAACAGTGGAGGTTGTCAATCTCACCGGCTTGCTGTAACAAAGGATTAACCGTATTGTGTGGAAGATGATTGTTTGCGAGAGAAAATAGTAAATAACAAGTATTGCAGCAGATTTGTATTTCGAGTATAAAAGAATGGACCGGGGTCCACGAGTTCACTAGAGGTGTCTCTCCCATAAGATAAAAGCATGTTGGGTGAACAAATTACAGTCGGGAAATTGACAAATAGAGAGGGCATAACAATGCACATACATGACATGATAAGTATAGTGAGATTTAATTGGGCATTACGACAAAGTACATAGACCGCCATCCAAGCTGCATCTATGCCTAAAAAGTCCACCTTCGAGGTTATCATCCGAACCCCTCCGTATTAAGTTGCAAAGCAACGGACAATTGCATTAAGTATGGTGCGTAATGTAATCAACAACTACATCCTCGGACATAGCGCCAATGTTTTATCCCTAGTGGCAACAGCACAACACAACCTTAGAACTTTACGTCACTCGTCCCGAGTGTCAATGCGAGCATGAACCCACTATCGAGCATAAATACTCCCTCTTGGAGTTAAAAGCAAAAACTTGGCCGAGCCTCTACTAATAACGGAGAGCATGCAAGATCATAAACAACACATATGTAATAACTTGATAATTAACATGACATGGTATTCTCTATCCATCGGATCCCGACAAACACAACATAGAGTATTATAGATAGATGATCTTGATCATGTTAGGCAGCTCACAAGATCCAACAATGAAGCACAATGAGGAGAAGACAACCATCTAGCTACTGCTATGGACCCATAGTCCAGGGGTGAACTACTCACTCATCACTCCGGAGGCGACCATGGCGGTGTAGAGTCCTCCGGGAGATGAATCCCCTCTCCGGCAGAGTGCCGGAGGAGATCTCCGGAATCCCCCGAGATGGGATCGGCGGCGGCGGCGTCTCGCGTAGGTTTTCCGTATCGTGGTTTTTCGCATCGTGGGGTTTCGCGACGGAGGCTTTAAGTAGGCGGAAGGGCGAGTCGGGGGCCGGACGAGGGGCCCACACCACAGGGCGGCGCGGGCCCCCCTGGGCCGCGCCGCCTTGTGGTGTCGGCCACCTCGTGGCCCCACTTCGTATGTTCTTCGGTCTTCGGAAGGTTCGTGGAAAAATAGGCCCACGGGTCTTTGATTTCGTCCAATTCCGAGAATATTTCGTTACTAGGATTTCGAAACCAAAAACAGCGAGAAAACAGCAACCGGCACTTCGGCATCTTGTTAATAGGTTAGTTCCAGAAAATGCACGAATATGACATAAAGTGTGCATAAAACATGTAGGTATCATCAATAATATGGCATAGAACATAAGAAATTATCGATACGTCGGAGACGTATCAAGCATCCCCAAGCTTAGTTCTCGCTCGTCCCGAGCGAGTAAAACGATAACAAAGATAATTTCTGAAGTGATATGCCATCATAACTCTTGATCATACTATTTGTAAACATATGTAGTGGATGCAGCGATCAAAACAATGGTAATGACATGAGTAAACAAGTGAATCATAAAGCAAAGACTTTTCATGAATAGTACTTCAAGACAAGTATTAATAAGTCTTGCATAAGAGTTAACTCATAAAGCAATAAATCAAAGTAAAGGCATTGAAGCAACACAAAGGAAGATTAAGTTTCAGCGGTTGCTTTCAACTTATAACATGTATATCTCATGGATAATTGTCAACATAGAGTAATATAACAAGTACAATATGCAAGTATGTAGGAATCAATGCACGGTTCACACAAGTGTTTGCTTCTTGAGGTGGAGAGAGATAGGTGAACTGACTCAACATAAAAGTAAAGAGAATGGTCCTTCAAAGAGGAAAGCATCGATTGCTATATTTGTGCTAGAGCTTTTATTTTGAAAACATGAAACAATTTTGTCAACGGTAGTAATAAAGCATATGAGTTATGTAAAGTTATATCTTACAAGTTGCAAGCCTCATGCATAGTATACTAATAGTGCCCGCACCTTGTCCTAATTAGCTTGGACTACCGGATCTTTGCAATGCACATGTTTTGACCAAGTGTCACAATGGGGTACCTCCATGCCGCCTGTACAAAGGTCTAAGGAGAAAGCTCGCATTTTGGATTTCTCGCTTTTGATTATTCTCAACTTAGACATCCATACGGGACAACATGGACAACAGATAATGGACTCCTCTTTAATGCATAAGCATGTGGCAACAATTATTATTCTCATATGAGATTGAGGATATATGTCCAAAACTGAAACTTCCACCATGAATCATGGCTTTAGTTAGCGGCCCAATGTTCTTCTCTAACAATATGCATGCTCCAACCATTAAGGTGGTAGATCTCTCTTAGCTTCGGACAAGACGGACATGCATAGCAACTCACATGATATTCAACAAAGAATAGTTGATGGCGTCCCCGAAAACATGGTTATCGCTCAACAAGCAACTTAATAAGAGATAAAGTGCATAAGTACATATTCAATACCACAATAGTTTTTAAGCTATTTGTCCCATGAGCTATATATTGCAAAGGTGAATGATGGAATTTTAAAGGTAG
>NC_061508.1:163404723-163475797 GCF_022539505.1 Lolium rigidum
CACCACCGTACGGGGTGGACTTGTTGGCGCCTTGCCCGGAAACTTGATAAATTTCTTCCGCCATAGAATGAACCGGCGCTTGGCATCTCCAAGTCTTTTCACCCCTTCGGGTGTAGCAATGTCAATGTCCAGGTCCTCAAACCCTTGGACTATCTCCTCCACCGTGACACGAGCATAGCCATCTTGAATGGGGTTGTTGTGGTGGAGTGCTCCGGTGGTAAAGCACCGCCGATGGCTACCTTCATGGACATGTTCCCGATAGGATAATACAGATGACATGCTTTCATCTCCTTTATATCGTCCACGGGGTAGCGAGGAGGCTCCGGTGCAGTAATCTCGACCACCGGAGGCTCCGGTGCAGGTAATTTCTATCGTCGGTGCACCGGCCCGGTGGAGGCCTCCGTGGAAGCCACGCCGCTTCTTCTCCGCTGCTGGCTTCCGAGATCCATTGGATGATCTTCATGCTGCGCCCGAGCTGCCTCTCTTTCGGCTACTAGTACACTCACGATTTTCTTCATCACATCCATTTCCGTTACCAATCTGCGCCACAACATCTTTTTCCCGATCCATCTTTCTCTTACGGCTCTCAGTAACCGTACGGGTCATCGTTCGGGGAACCCTATTTTCCACGGAATGTGCCCCATGCCTCGTACACGTCCTCCGTGTTCGGGATTCCCGAGGGCTTTTGTCGGGCGTCGTTCTCTCGTTGAACTTGATCCTCCCTCTTGAGCATCCCTCATTGCCTCAATAAGCTTTTGGGTGGGTGTAATTATTTTGCCCCGGTAAACACACTCCCCTGTCTCCGGGTTCAGCCGATCCCCCATGCCCGTACCACCAGCTTTTGGCCCTTGGGTCCCATCCCTCCATACCCGGACGGATTCCTCGCGCCCTCAGCCTCGTTCTCCATCTTCTCCCACCTAGGCTGCCAAAAGCGATACCCTCCTCGGCCCCATTTTATGATTGTCCTCCTTCTTGGCCGCATTTTCCTTATTTTTTTCGATAGTTCAAGGAACTGCTCCGATTTCTTTTGCTTCACAAATTCCGGCCAATCATGTTGCAGTTTCTCATATTGTCCTTTGAAATCCGGAGTCTTGCCCTGGTTGACAAAGTCATGGGCTAGATTTTGCTTGTATTTCCGGAATGCGTTGGCCATCCTAGAAAGAGCGAACTGTTTGACTAGCTTGCGCCTCTTCTTGTTTTCCGCAATCTTGTTACCCTCCTCATCGTATTTGCGGTATTCCGGAGGTAGAACGAAATGTTCCATAAGCTTTTTGAAGCAATCTTTTTTTGTTCTCTTATCGACAAAAGTGAAACCAACACGTGCCTTCTTTGGCTCATTCCACTCCCGGAGGGTGATCGAGACGTTGTCTCTAACAACGGCTCCGCATTGGCCGACAAACTTGGTGGCGTTCTTGCTGGGCTCCAGCCGCCTGCCGGTTGCTTCGTCGACAACATCGATGGTGCATGTTTCTCCTGCTTTCATCGTCTTGGTTGCGCCACGCTTTGACGACGACGTACTCGATTTTTTCGACGATCCGGCCGAGGGCTAAAATAAGAAAGAGAGTCGCGCGCGTTAGTACACACACATTTATTCAAATCAGTTAGTTGTATCACCAGACGCTCAATATGTATATATATATACCTCGGCGCCGGAGGTGGTTGCTACTTCCAATTGAAGATCGTCGTTTATCGACGTTTCTTCGGCATCATCTGCTTGCCGACGGCGCCCTTCATCTTCACCCTCAAGGTTCGGATAAGAAGAGATATCATCTTCTTCTTCTCCGGTCGGCACATATGGAATATCGCCTTTTATGATGCCGAACATATGGTCTTCAGCCGTCCGGATCATAGTTGTCCGGAATCGGGTCAGCTCTATCGTCCGCCATATGTCGACTCCTGAAAACATGTAGTCAAAACAAATTAATTGTGTATATGCCAGCATTATCACATCTCTTCTACATATAAAGAGAGAGGGCGACGAGGGAGGCGAGAGGGGGGACGCGTGTGTTAGATGTGTATATGCGGACGATCGACCTCGCCTCGCATGCAAGTGACCGCGTGACCGAGAGAACGGTGGTGGTGGCGAAAGGGGGACGCAGTGACCGCGTGACCGAGAGACCGGTGGCGGTGGCGAAAGGGGGACGCAGTGACCGCGTGACCGAGAGACCGGTGTGGCGGTGACCGAGAGGGCGGTGGCGGTGCCGAGGACACATAACCCTCGCCGCCCCCTCTCGATCCCAAATAAAATGTTAAGTTAAAATTTTGATCATTAAGTCTAATTTTTCTTAAGTTAAAATTTTGATCATTAAGTCTAAATTTTGTTAAGTAAAATTTTGATCATTAAGTATAAATTTTGTTAAGTAAAATTTTAGTTACATTAAGTCTAAATTTTGTTAAGTAAAATTTTAGTTACATTAAGTCTATTACATGTGTAAATTTTTGTTAAATTTTGTTACATATTACATATTTGTTACATATTACACGCGAGGCTGGCGCGTGCGCGGTGAGAGAGAGAGGCCGGCCGGCGGCGCGCGGGAAGGGGAGAGGAGGAGGGCGGCAAGGAGCACGGACGGTGAGAGAGAGACCGGCACGGTGGCGGTGGCGAAAGGGGGCGGCGGTGGCGGTGGCGCCGCCCCGTCGCTGCGAACAAAAAAAAAGCCCGCACATATACGGAGGGGGCGGCGAGGGGGGCGGCGCATCGCCACCCCCCTCGCTGCCCCCTCTCCGTATACGCGCGGGGTGCATGTCAAGTTTTACTTTTTTTAACTTTTAACTTTTTTGTCAAGTTTTACTTTTTTGTCAAGTTTTACTTTTTTTCTTAATTATCAAGTTTTATATACGTTTTTGTTAATTATCAAATTTTACTATTTTTTTGTTAATTATCAAATTTTACCGTTTTCTAAAACTAATTAACTAGTTAAAATTAAAAAAAAACTAAAAAACTAAAAAAAAAAGGCGGCCGGCGCCCCACACTGCACGATCTCTCTGTCAACAGAGAGAGGGGCGCGTGCGCGCGCGGCAACACAGGCGCGCCGGCGCCGGCGGGCGAGAGCGAGCTAGGCGGCGGCGGCGGCGCCGTGGGCGAGAGGGAGGAGTGGGCCGGGGGCGGCACAGTCCGGGCGGGCGTGGCACAGCGGCCGGCGGCGGTTTCTTTCGGAGCAGCGCGACGCGCGCGCGGGAAAGAAGAGAAGGAGGCGGCGGCCGACGGCGCGGCGACGTACGACGAGTTTGGCGGGCGGCGGTGTCGCGCGGTCGGCGAGGGCGCGTCTGGGCAGCCTGACGGCGTCTGGGCGTCGTCTTCGTCGGCGAGATGCGCGCGTTCTGTTCGGCGGAGGAAGAAGATGAGCGGGCCGTTCGCGCCGCGACCTTTTATAGGGAGGACCCTTTAGTCGCGGTTGGGGACGCGACCCGCGACTAAAGGGTACCCTTTAGTCGCGGTTGGCCAGACCAACCGCGACTAAAGGGTTTTTTCGCCGGGTTTTCGTTCCCGCGCTGAAGGACCCTTTAGTCGCGGTTGGCGAGGCCAACCGCGACTAAAGGTCTTTTTTCAAATTACTTTTCTTTTTCAATTCAGAAAATAAAACTAATTCATTTCAGTAATCATAAAATACAAATAATATATCAAAAAATTCAGAAAAATAAAACT
This sequence comes from Lolium rigidum, assembly GCF_022539505.1. Classification (NCBI taxonomy): domain Eukaryota; kingdom Viridiplantae; phylum Streptophyta; class Magnoliopsida; order Poales; family Poaceae; genus Lolium; species Lolium rigidum. The sequence continues at coordinate 163,408,370 of NC_061508.1, forward strand.
AATTCAATTCAAATTCTTAAAAATACAAATAATATATCAAAAAAATCAGAAAAATAAAACTAATTCAATTCAAATTCTTAAAAATACAAATAATATATCAAAAAAATCAGAAAAATAAAACTAATTCAATTCAAATTCTTAAAAATACAAATAATATATCAAAAAAATCAGAAAAATAAAACTAATTCAATTCAAAATTTTAAAAATACAAATTATATATCAAAAAAATCAGAAAAATAAAACTAATTCAATTCAAAATTTTAAAAATACAAATTATATATCAAAAATATCAGAAAAATAAAACTAATTCATTTCAATATGTTAAAAATACAAATAATATATCAAAAAATTAAGAAAAATAAAACTAATTCAATTCAATATGTTAAAATACATATAATATATCAAAAAATTCATAAAAATAAAACTAATTCAATTCAAAATGTTTAAAATACATACTCCCTCTGTTTCATTCTATAGTGCCTATTGTTTTTTGGCACGGAAATTAGCGCAAGAGTATTTTTTACACAAGACCCCTAGCTGAACGATTTAAGATCAACGTAAAATTTGGAAAATCCATATCTTCCTAACTTACCATAACAATTTTGGGGGCTGAACGATTTGGGAGCTGAACGGGGAGTGGGTAATTGAAAAAAAGCTAAGCCAAAACCTTATATTCTGAAACAAATGCCAAAAATCTATAGGCACTATATAAAGGAACGGAGGGAGTATAATATATCAAAAAATTCATAAAAATAAAACTAATTCAATTCAAAATCTTAAAAATACAAATAATATATCAAAAAATTCATGAAAATAAAACTAATTCAATTCAAAATCTTAAAAATACAAATAATATATCAAAAAATTCAGAAAAATAAAACTAATTCAATTCAAAAATTTAAAAATACAAATTATCAAAAATTCATAAAAATAAAACTAATTCAATTCAAAAGTTCGTTGGCCCCTCTTCCCGCCTCTTTCCGCCGACCCCCTCTTCCCTCCTCGTCTTCCCGCCATTTCTTCCCTCGTCTTCCCGCCTCTTTCTTCCCGCCAATTGTTTCCCGCCAATTTCTTCCGGCCTCTTTCTTCCCGCCAATTTTTTCCCGCCAATTTCTTCCCGCCACTTTCTCCCCGCCTCTTTCTTCCCGCCTCCTCGTCTTCCCGCTCCCATTTTTCCCGCCATTTGTCACTACATATAGGTAGCCCGGCTTGGCCAGCATCACATCTCTACAATCTCTCATCACTCTCTCATGGCTTCCACCGCACCCACTCTAACCTACCAGCAGGTGGAGGAGCTTTGCGCCTCGAACTACCCTTGCCCTCCGGGCTACCGCGTCCCTCGCCGGCCGGAGCCTAAGCGCCGGCGGCGTGCCGGTCCCTCCCGTCCCTCGTGGTACCGCGCGCCGGCGGCCATCACGAACCACTACTACCTCGACCTCACGCCGGAGCAGCGGATGAATCCCCGCCGGCATCCCGATAACCAGCATACTTGGGACGCCTTCTTCATCAATCGGCGTGAGAGGGCGCTCGCCGGGTATGAGGAGGACGATCCGCCTCCCGGAAACTTCCACGAGGCCGGCCGTCGGCTATGGTGGTACGGCCGGACTCGCGAGCGTCATGGACTACATCACGGCCGGCGATATCCCCCGCCCTGCGCTACCCTCGGTTCGAGCCACGAGCGCCGCCCGACGACAGCGACGACAAGCAAGCGACGACGACGCCGGCAACTTAGAAGGCGACGACTACCAGTACAACGGCGGCGGCTATGAAGACTACGAGTATGCATATTATACGCCTAGGCAGGAGTATGACTAAATCACTCCAAATTTCATGTATGCAGGAGTATGACTTAGTCACTCCAAATTTCCTATATGCAGGAGTATGACTTAGTCACTCCAAATTTCATGTATGCAGGAGTATGACTTAGTCACTCCAAATTTCATGTATCATCGGTGCTATCTCGAGTCAATTGAATCATTCGAAAATGGACACCAAACACATCACTGGGTAATATAATTCACATGATTCATTCAACAAAGTTTGGTACAATAAATTATTACACATCATTTCTTCCCTTGTGTCCCCGCTTGCTTACGATTGTGCCGTATCCATGGAGCATCCTCATCATTTAACTTAATGCTTGGGTCGGTGTTCACTTTGAAGGGCGGAATTTCAGCAAACATATTATAATCTTCTCGACATGTCCGTATTGTCCTCCACTCCCACGATGTTTCTTTTCCCCGAAAGAACAATGTGGCGCTTTGGATCATCGCATGATGTACCGATCGTTTTCTTATCTTTCCGTTTCCTCGGTTTGCTACTCATGTCCTTCACATAGAAAACCTGAGCGACATCTTTCGCTAGGACGAATGGTTCGTCAAGATAACCAAGATTGTTGAAATCCACCATTGTCATTCCGTATTGCTGGTCCACCTTTACCCCACCTCCCGTTAGCTTGAACCATTTGCACCGAACAAAGGGACCCTAAAGGAGGGTCCATAGTCAAGTTCCCATATCTCCTCTATGTAACCATAATATGTGACCTTTTGTCCATTCTCGGTTGCTGCATCAAAGCGGACACCACTCGTTTTGGTTGGTGCTCTTTTATCTTGGGCGATCGTGTAAAATGTATTCCCATTTATCTCGTACCCTTGGAAAGTCGTTATAGTCGAAGATGGTGTCTTGGCCAACATGTACAACTGATCTACAACCTTATTGTCACTCATTAAATGTTTTCTCAACCAACCGCCGAAAGTCTCCATGTGGGCCTTCCTAATCCAGGATTCAGGCTTCCTGTGGTTGTCCGAGCGTAAAATATTCTTGTGTTTCTCAAAGTACGGAGCCACCAAGCTGGAATTGGTCGAACCGTGTGGTGTGCTTCGATCGGAGAATGGCCGTCCATACATATCATTGATTTCCTTCCGATCGTGCCTTTTCCACTTAGTCTCCCCTCGTGCCGCGATTGAGGAAGACCAATCGGCTTAAGGTCGGGAACAAAGTCAACACAAAACTCAATTACCTCCTCATTTCCATAGCCCTTGGCGATGCTTCCTTCCGGCCTAGCACGGTTACGAACATATTTCTTTAATACTCCCATGAACCTCTCGAAGGGGAACATATTGTGTAGAAATACAGGACCGAGAATGGAAATCTCATCGACTAGGTGAACCAGGAGGTGCGTCATAATATTGAAGAAGGATGGCGGGAACACCAACTCGAAACCGACAAGACATTGGATCACATCGTTCCGTAACCGTGGTAGAACTTCTGGATTGATTACCTTCCGAGAGATTGCATTGAGGAATGCACATAGCTTCACAATGGCTACTCGAACATTTTCCGCAGAGCCCCTCAAAGCAATCGGAAGCAATTGCGTCATAATCACGTGGCAGTCGTGAGACTTCGGGTTTTGGAACTTTTTCTCCGCCATGTTTATTATTCCCTTTATATTGGACGAGAATCCCGACGGGACCTTCATACTCGCTCAGGCATTCAAAAAAGATGACCTTCTCTTCTTTGGTCAGAGCGTAGCTGGCACGACCTTGAAACCGTTCCGGATGCCGGTCATCAGGGTCTTTCAAACTTTGCTGGTCCTGTCGTGCTTCCTTTGTATCATTTGACTTCCCATACACGCCCAAGAAGCTTAGGATGTTCACGCAAATATTATTCGTAACGTGCATCACGTCGATTGCGTAGCGGACTTCTAGGACTTTCCAATATTCTAGCTCCCGTAATATAGATTTCTTCTTCCACATGGCTACGTGCCCGTCAGCTCCCTTCGAAACTGATTGTCCGCCGGACCCTTTCCAAAGATGACTTTCAAACCCTTGACCATATCAAATACCTCAGCACCAGTGTAGTTCCGCGAGCTTCGGCCGGTGATCCGCCTTGCCGTTGTAATGCTTGCCTTTCTTTCTTACTCGGATGACCTTTCGGAAGAAATCGACGATGCCCAAGGTACACGTTCTTCTTACAATTTGGCAAATGTACACTTTCAGTCTCATGTAAGCAGTGCGTGCATGCATTGTATCCCTTATTTGACAGTCCCGAAAGGTTACTAAGAGCAGGCCAATCGTTGATGGTTACGAAAAGCAACGCTCGTAGGTCAAATTCCTCTTCTTTGTGCTCATCCCACACACGGACACCGTGTCTGCCCCACAGCCGTAAAAGTTCATCAACTAATGGCCTTAGGTACACATCGATGTCGTTGCCGGGTTGCTTCGGACCTTGGATGAGCACCGGCATCATAATGAACTTCCGCTTCATGCACAACCAAGGAGGAAGGTTGTAGATGCATAGAGTCACGGGCCAGTGTACTATGGCTGGAGCTCTGCTCGCCAAAAGGATTCATGCCATCCGTACTTAGACCAAATCTTATGTTCCTTGCGTCAGCTGCAAAATCTTTGAACTCTCTCGTCGATCTTTCTCCATTGCGTTCCATCTGCGGGGTGTCTCAACTCCCCGTCCGACTTACGGTCCTCTTTGTGCCATCGCAACAACTTGGCATGCTCTTTGTTCCTCGAACGGACGTTTCAACCGTGGTATTATAGGAGCATACCACATCACCTTGGCGGGAACCCTCTTCCTGGGTTTCTCGGCCCTCAACATCGTCACCGGGGTCATCGCCTCGATCTTATAACGCAATGCAAGTGCATACCGGGCATTCATTCAAATTCTCGTATTCACCGCGGTAGAGGATGCAAGTCGTTGATGCATGCATGTATCTTCGAACCTCTAAACCTAGAGGGCGAGACAACCTTCTTTGCTTCGTACGTAGTGGCGGGCAACTCGTTATTCTTTGGAAACATATTCTTCAACATTTTCAAGCAAGTTTTCAAATGCCGAGTCAGCTACACCTGCTCGTGCCTTCCATCTCGGAAAATCCAGTGTGCAGCCCAGCTTTTCGTGACCATCATCGCATCCGGGGTACAGCGCCTTCCGGTGATCCTCTAACATGCGATCCAAATTCTCCCTCTCTTTTTCAGTTTCGCGCAGCGTCTCCGTGCATCAGCAATGGTCCGACCAAGATCATCAACGGGATCATCACGTGCCTCTTCTTCACCTTCCCCTTCACCTTCCCCTTCACCTTCAGCATCCTCCATGAAAGTATCACCGAAATGAGCAAGATAGCTTTCATCACTGAAATCATCCCCTTCTTCATCTTCTTCCATTATAACCCCTCTTTCTCCATGCTTGGTCCAACAATTATAGCTTGGCATGAAACCGTGCCGAAGCAGGTGCATGTGAACATCTCTTGAGGAAGAGTAACCATTCTGATTCTTACATTTAACACATGGACAGATAACAAAACCCCCTGCTTGTTCGCATTGGCCACTACGAGGAAATCTTTCAAACCCGCACTGAACTCGCCGTGAGAGTCGGTTACCGTACATCCATTGTCGATTCATCTGCATTATTATAATATAAAATATATAATTAACCATCATGCATTTGTTAAACTAACTAGCTACAAACAATATAAATTAAACAATGAACTACACGCACATGCACATTTTATCAACGACACATCAAAGGTTCAAGTTGCTAACCGCGATCGAGGAGGAAAAAATAAATGAGAAAGCTCAAGTGTGGCTCCAACACTTCATATCATGTTTGTTTCATGCTCTTGGGGCATTTCATCAAACACCTTATGTGCATAAGAGGAACCAAAAGCAAACCTAACACCCACTTGTGAAGCTTATGAAGAGAATGGCACCAAATGGCTAAGTGTTGGCTGCTGGGTGGGTATATATGGGGAGGGGCTTTAGTCCCGGTTGGCCTGGCCAACCGCGACTAAAGGCCTTCGGGCACCTAGTCGCGGTTGGCTGGCCAGCCGCGACTAAGCCCCCACGTGCACCGGCTGGCCACCGAGCGCCCCGGGCCCAGCCTTTGGTCGCGGTTCGCCTCCCGAACCGCGACTAAAGGTACCATTAGTCGCGGTTCCTGCAGCATCGCGACTTATGGGGCTCACCCGAAGCCTGTTTTTCCACCAGTGTTAGTTACAAACTTATAATTTGACATGGTAATGTAAATATTTCGGAAGCTTTTTATTTCGCATGGAGTAGATTAAAAGTACCTAGGATGTAGGTCCAAGTCATGGAGGGCGGGATGGCCGATAGCATGGTTCTTTAGAGCATCTCCAGCCGTTTGGGCTCCCCACGCCCAAATCCGGCGATATTGTCGTCCGGATTGGAGGAAAATTTGGCCTGGGGAGGCCCATTTTCCCAGCCGCGAGCCCAGGATGGATGTAACGGACTTCGGCGAATTCAGACAAAATTGGCGAGTTCGTTCAAACATAAGCGAAATTTAATGATATTTAACATATAGAGGCGAGTTCGTACATAAGTAGGCTGAATTTGTACATATATTTGAATTCGGCGATTGGCAAACTAAAACTTTAAACTAAAGAACGGCCTACTACATGCCGAAATGGCGGTAGAAGGACGTGTAGTCGCCGCCGTCGTCGTCGTCGCTCGAGCCGGCGTTGTCCTGGGGCGGCGGAGCCTCGTACCAGCGGCTCGTGCCCTGGCCAGCGTCGCCGGCGCGTGGCGGCGACGGACGGTAGATGTCGTCGTCGCTGCTCTCCTCGAGCTTGACCACCTCCCTGGGCGCGGCGTTCCTAGCGGCGGATGGTGTGGCGGCGCGGGCGGCGAGTTGACGCGCGGCAGCCAGATCCAGCAGCCGCCGTTGCTGCTCCGCCTCCTGGCGCTCCCAATCCCGCCTGGACCACTCCAGTGCGGCGTCCTCGGGGAGGCTGTTGTCGGCGGGCACCAGGTCCTTCAGCGACCTGGCGATCGCCTCCGCCACCGCGGCGTCCTCCGCGCGCTTCGCCTCCTCCTCGGCGAGCTGGTTTGCGGCGGCCTCCTTCTTCGACGACTTCCTCTTCCGCTCGCTCTGCGGAGAGGAAGGCTGGTCGCGGATGACGAGGGCGCCGCTGCTGCGCCCTCTGGTCGGCGGTGGCGACGCCGGTTCCTTCTTGACGGTCGAAGGAGACGCCCACTCCTGCTTGACGGTGGCCGGCGTCGACCCGCCGGACCTGGACGCCGACCGCGAGCCAGACGAGGAGGAGGATGGCGCCATCCTCCTCGGCATCCAAGAACTACCGTGCCGGCGCGACACGGTAGCCGCCACCGGCGGCGGCATCCCCAGGACGGGGGAGTTTCCGTCCTCGATGTGCGCGAGCACATTCTCGAGGGTGCGGCCAGGCGCGCTCCACCATCGGCGGCGGCCGGCGGCGTTGTTCCTTGCCGGAGGAGGAGGAGGGCTGTCGTAGGCCGCGAGTTCGCGTTCATACCTGCGCCGGAAGAACGCGATCCACGATTCGTAGTTGTCGGGGAAGAAACGCGGATCCGCGCGCTGCTCGTCACTGAGAGTGACGAGCACCTCGTCGATCGCCGCTTCGAGTAAGGCCCCACCCGTTGGCGGCGGCGGGATCGGCACGCCGCCTGCGCTCAGCCTCCATCCCCCCGGTGCGCGGAAGTCCGGCGGCGCCGGGTAGCCCGCCGCGTGGAGGAGCCGTCCCTCCCATTGGTGGAGAGAGCGGCGGCCGAAGCCGTTGTTGGCCGCACCGTCGTTCGACATTGCTCGTTCGAGTTCGGGGAAGATTTGGTGGAAGGCGAGCGAGGTGAATGCGGGGCAGACGCGGTAGTTCGGCGATAAATAGAGGTAGGCGCGCGTGATACCGAGGCGACGGCATTAACTCGCCGCGTGGAAGCTACGCGGCCGGCGAATACTGACCGGCGGCAGGCTTTTACAGCGCGCGGAAGACGATGCGATGAGGACGACGATCGGTGTCTCTCGCCGACAAGTTGGGGCCACCAGACGCGCGGGAAGTTTCCTCGACGTTTCGCGCGCTTTCGTTTCGTCCGGAGTCCCCGAGCGCTTCTCGGGAGGCCGGGGATGGCGTGGAATCGCCGGACGAATTTAGGCCCAAATCCGGATGAAATCGAGGAACCGGGGGCGCGACTGGGCCGAATTTCGCCGTCCGGATGGAAAAAACGTCGTTCGGGGGCCTCGTCGGGGAGACGAGTGGAGATGCTCTTACTAACTGCGGCAAGTTGTTCAAAGAAAGAAGCTGCAAAGTTAATTCCACAAAAGAATGATTTCTCGAAATGTGAGAATAATACTCGAAGAATTTGTAGAAGTTACAGTATGCAAGAGTTTAAACACACAGTGATGTAGAAATAGTGGAACCACAAGAACATACATTAGATTCCTGGATACACTGGATTGACTCTGAAAAATATAATGATGGGCATTACTTTGAAGAATGTAATTTGGCTAAGATATCCAGGTACCAATCTGATAACATGCTGAAGGTGTTGGTGATCTTCTTGGACTTGCTGGTCTCCATTTCCAATTACTAAGAAATTTAAAACATATGCATAGTAATCTTGCAGAAAGCTAAAATGGGATTGGAAACTGATAGAAGACATTTTACCTAATCAACCAGTTGAATGTTGTTAAACGGTTAGTCAAGATCTTACAAAATGTTGAAATATGATTGGCAACTGATGAAGACTCCATGCCATCAGCACACCATCCAGTTGGGAGTTGCTAAGCAGCTCACTTAAAATGTTTATGTAAGATGTCATGCTGAATTCAAGGCAATAACGAGAAGCACAAAGTTATAGTTCCTGAATCCTGTGCCAGAGTACCTGAATCCTATGCCGGATTACCACAATGGTCCTCAACAAGCAAGCCCATAAGACTACAAAAGAGATTAGACACAACTCAGTTTCAAATCATTCACACAGGCAAAGAAATAACAGCACAAAATAGCATGCATGACAAGGAGATGCATCAACTGCACCACTCCTAGCTCTCTAAACAAAGATCTTCTGGACATGCATCGGTACAAGTAGTTAAATGTGCTTGAGCTCCTTTGTCCAGTCCCCCATGGTCTGCATATAGTTTACTACAGGAGATGAAGTGATGGAGAAACGGTGCCACAGCACAAATGACATGCCAGTGATTACTCGCGCAAAATAGTAGAATCATGAGCGAGCTTGACAGAAGGAGTAGAAGACAATACCATTCAACAGAGAAAATGTTGGAGACTGAAAGAAAGTAAAGCTTATTACTTCCCTTGAAGATTCTTACTCTTATATAATATACAAGTAAATGACACAGAATGCTACTACATATGAAAGAAAAACCAACCATATATAATTATCAATAGCCTTGAAACTTTGGTAAAGAATGTGTGTGGCCCACTGGCCCTAGAAGAAAGACAGAAAAGGCCTCATATGAGGATGTCATTATGTCAATGTAAAATTTTCAATGTCACATAAATGAAACAGAGTTCGGTGTCACAACATATACAATTTGGGCATCATCTCCTTACATCAATATCAAAAACCAAAAGGGCAGAAAGTGTGAAGAATTGTTCATGTGAGTGTGTCTAATTCAGCCAAACAATCTTAAACTTACAGCTATTGAATGAAAAGCTGACCCTTAGCAGTGTTTACATGATTCAATACCAATAACGCCCAATTACACCAAACCACAGGGAAGAATTCCGCAACACTAAATGCAGAAGCACCAAAAAAAATTACGCGCACAACAGTTGGGCAAAAAAAAAGGATAGAGAAAAAAAAAACTCTGTAGAGTGCAGCAGGCAGCCGTGCCGCATCCTCGCCGTCGCAATGGTTCTTTTGATGTTGACGGAGAAGCGGAATCACTCGGGAACTGCTTCCATGTCACCGGAGCGGTCCTTCCAAAGACGCAAGGTGGCACCTCAAGGCCCGCACGTATTTCCTAGAGAAGTGAAACATAAGCATCGACACCCCAGCATCCAATCCCGCGACCTCAACCGCCGACGGCAAGCCACCGGCTTCAGTCCATATCCCATCTCCTTCATGACCAGCACTTCATCACCACCGCGAGCACGGCCGCTGCACACTGCCGGGAAAGCAGAAGCAAGAAGCCCAATTACAAAAGCACACTCCCAAGGATATGGTAGGAAAACGGGCGAAGCGGAAAGACTACCGACACCCCCCCCCCCCCCAACACACACACACACACATGTCAACAAAGCTCATGGGAATGTGGAGGAGCCTGATCCGTGACCGAATCGTCCCGCACGCCGCCGCCACTGTGGGATGGGCGCGGCAACGCACGCATAGTGCGTAGCTAACAATTTGAGATTAAGATCCATTTCCCTACTGTTTCTGATAATTAAAGAAGCAAATCATTTCCCATTGCATATAAAGAGAACTACTGAAGCAATATTTAACGGGAAAAACAATTCGAGATTTAATTACTGATATGCTTAGAAATATAGCCCTAGAGATGAACATGTGCCTTGCGATCATAGCTTCACAATAAGGCAAAGCATATTACTTATAGCTATATAATATTTTTGGATAGTAGTAAGCAAATCCACAGAGATAGCATTTGAAACAAAATTGAACCGTCCATATTAATTTGTAGTGGTGCATCAGCCAGCGAGAAGGGAGAGAATACGTACCACTACCAGCTCTTTCTGCAATGAAGTTGCACTCTGCCTCCCTCTTCAGAGTTCATACGGCTTACACAAAAACTGCAAAAGGGACAACGAGCGAAATAAAATCCCCTGAAATCGGATCTAAAAATGTAACCGGGAGAAGACTCGTGGCCCATTGCACCATATTCAAGTGCAGAAATATTAAAATTCAAGTATATGCATTACCCTCACCATCTCATCCATCCAGGATGTGGCGGAGTAGACGGCATCGGGAATGTCAGCGCAAAGGAGAGAATGCCCATGCGAGCTTGTGGAAGACGCATCGTTGCGATGCCTGATAGATACCAGTGACAAATAGATGGAGCACAAACTTCTCAAGACCCTCACGTGCACATCCGCCGACACAGCCTCCTCCTCTTCACCTCCACCGCCAAACCATACATAAATCGACCACCGCCTGCTATCGAGAAAGTTGAAGAAAGGGGAGACTATACAGATAGAGCGGCACCACAGAGCTAACCTGCACTAGGGAGGCATTTCACCGCCGCCGCCCGAGCGCGGCTGGATTTTGTAGGCCAAGCTGCCTCAGTGCCTCCCACCTCCTCCCCCTTCCATTGCCCGGCGAGGTCCCCTGGCGACTCAGGCGTGTCGGCTGGGAACGAAGAGGCAACATATCCCTGAAGAAAAGTTTCTCTAGCTAGATCCTGTCGAAAGGCCCAGTTAACCCAATTAACCAGAGGTCGCCCAAGTCGATGCCGGAGTAGCAGCCCAGCAATGATGGGCCGACCGGAACAGACGGATGCCACGGTAAAAGATAGCAGAACCACTCGACCAGAAGATCTGGGATGTTCACACGCACGATCGTACGGCTGCGGGCGTTAAATTGCTGTGGTGGCGTGTAGGTAGTTCCATTTTACTGTTACTCAATCTTGATCTCCCGATGGGAGTACATGACGAGTTATGTATAACTCGAAGATGTACGATGAATTTTTTGCGTCTATAGCTGTATATTGTCTTGATATTCCCACCTATTTCTTCTTCATGTTTCATCGGGTGCACGACCAGCGCTCCCGATGGGAGTAGCCCCCGAGGCTACAGCTAAGTGTTTGCACTTGGTTGTAGGCTCAACTTTTGCTATTTTGATCAACTCTGTACTTTTCCTTTCACGGCACCCTCTTATCAGAAGTATAGACGATACTTCTGATAAGAGTAGCCCCTGAGCATACGAATAGATGCTTGCATTTGATCATAGGCTCTCGAAGTTTCCCTTCTTAGAACTCGAAACTTTGTTATCGCTGTATTTTTGTTAGGCCACTCGGAGCTTTCTTGAATGACGTCGCTGATGACGACAGCCACAATACCCACCTTGGAAAGCCACGACTCCTGTCACCTCTCTGGGCCGTGGGTCCAAAACTCTGCGCCATCGACACGTCGCGCAAGTGGGCAACACACGTCGTCTGTAATTTCCGGCACGCACGAAGTAACTTCCCTTTAGTAAATTTGGAGTGGTAAGACCCTTTTACCCTTTTGGACACGCGTAGGGTTCAAAACAATCCTCCTTTTCATCCAACGACCGGACTGTTATCACCAGATTTTGGCTAAATCAGGAGGTGGGCCGCCATCAAGATGGGCTTGAAAGATTACACATGAAAGATCTATGAAGCGGCCTTACACGGAGAATTTGGGTTAAGTTGCCCGTGTATCTTTAATTATGGTAGATTGTATCTAGATTAAAAGTTAGAGTTTATCTCGTGCACGGTTTAGTGCACGCCCACATTAGAAAGTCCGCTGGACTATAAATATGTACCTAGGGTTTATGGAATAAACAACAACTCACGTTCAACCCCAAAACAAACCAATCTCGGCGCATCGCCAACTCCTTCGTCTCGAGGGTTTCTATCGGGTAAGCGACATGCTGCCTAGATCGCATCTTGCGATCTAGGCAGCACAAGCCCCACGTTGTTCATGCGTTGCTCGTACTGAAGCGCTTTTGATGGCGAGCAACGTAGTTATCATTAGATGTATTAGGGTCCGCATTGTTCTTCGTTTAAGCATGCTTACGTAGTGCAACCCTTGCATATCTAGCCGCCCTCACACCTATCTCGTGTGTGGGGCGGCACTCCGCTTGATCATTATTTAGTAGATCTGATCCGTTACGATTGCTCCTTGTTCTACAAGGATTAGTTTAATATCCGCAATAGTTAGGCCTTACAAAGGGGGAGGATCCAGATGGCACGTAGGGTGGCGTTCGCAAGTCCTAAACAGGATGTTCCGAGGATCAACTTCATGTTGGTTTTTAGGCCTTGTTTAGGATCGGCTTACGAGCACCGTGCGTGGCCGCGAGGCCCAACCTCGGAGTAGGATGATCCGATTATGCGGTGAAAACCCTAAATCGTCGTAGATCTAATTAGCTTTATCTTGATCAAGCAGGACCACCAAGTATTCGTGCACCCCGTACGAATCATGGGTGGATCGGCTCTTTGAGCCGATTCACGGGATAACCCGAGAGCCGATCGAGGCTCGTATTTAACGTTTACATGTATGCCCGCGCAGAAACTAAGCGAGGCATCCCCATCACCTTCCGACCAGTGTATAGGTCAGGTGGCACGCCCTTGCACTTCGCATCGCCGCGTGTGACCGGAAGAGCATTGCGGGCCGTCGCTCGGAGGGGTCTCAGCCAGCCGCAGCTCTAGGCTCTTCCGGCTCTACGGTGTTGACAAGGCCGCCGCCCGCCGGTGGGTTTTGGCGATCAACACATTCTGGCACGCCCGGTGGGACCAACGTCTACATCAACCACATCGCCATCTACATCGGAGATGGCGGGCGCGCACGCCGATCACGTGCGATGAGATCAAAGCCATCCTCGAAGCCGAACTCATCGGCTCTTCCCACCGAACCCACTCCCATGGCGTCGGCCGGGAGGGGTTCCACGCCCGAAGGCGCACTCGATGGGATAGATCTCTCCACCCCGTCGGAGGAGCGCACCCGGGTCGCTGAAGCATGGGGATCTGCCCAAGGAGCTCAGAAGGAAACATGACGGGATCAAGGCAACCCTTGGAGCCGAACTCATCGGCTCCTCTGAGAAGACCCGGCCGCACGATATCAAGCTCGGTAGAGACCCACGTCCGGGGCCCGGTGTCGACACGGTGGATCTCAGCCACTCCATAGGTCAGCCAAAGTTTTCCTTTGGTGTCAATATGGCAGGGTCTGCAAGCCGCCATGACAAAGAGAAGACAGAAAGCAGCCACTCCCGTGGCAAGGATGAAGAGGGAGCCGATCCGCGCGACCAACCCCAAGATGAGGACAGGCGGTACTCGGCAAGGGAGGGGATAAGAAGCATGCGGTATCAACGCCCACTCTCCAAGCACCCCCTCAACAAATACGAGCAACACCACGACCGACGTCCGGCTACGACGTAGATGATGAAAGGAATTTTCGGTCCGATGCCGAGGTCGAAGGTACCGCCAACATGGTAGAAGCAACGACGGGTACGATCGTCGCGCCGAAGGAAGGCCAAGGGGGCAGGGTGACATGGATAGGCACCGGGACTGCCCTTTCTTCAAACATTGCCGGGACTCGAGAATGAGCCGATTGCCAACAATCGAGGACCGCCCGAGAATGCAAACAAAGGAAGAAGGGCGCCGCTAACGTGTCTGTGTTCAGCCGTCTAGGGCCTTTCCCGCCTCGGAACAAGCATGCTGAGTCCGCCCAGGTGGAAGATCTCGAGGAGCTAGAGGACGGTGGTGAAGAATACAAATATCATCAGCCCAGATGGTGCCCTGATGGGCTCAGCCGTTCCCAGAGGCGAAGAGTTCAGCGTCTGCGTGGGTTGGAAGAAGCTGAAAGATTGTACCTGCGCACGCTAAGGAAGGCACGGCCTGATCTGGCCGCCAAAATTCGGCGAACCCTGGACAAGGAAGGTCGGCCACAAAGAAAAGAGTGGCGCCCGAACAGAGAAAAGCCGATGATGAAACATCGGGCTGGCACAAATATGGTGTTTATCCTCCCTTCGGAGTTCGGTGCTCCGGGATTAGATGAGACATCCGTGGCACAACTTGATCGCGGCCCACGGCCGGTTATCTTTGAGAAGCCACGGGAAAGGAGCTACAGGCATCCGAAGGCCCCGTACTTATGAGGATATATCGATGGGAGGCCTGTAAATAAGATGCCGGTGGACACCGGAGCGGCAGTTAACATCATGCCGTACTCTATGCTACGTCGGCTGGGACGCTCGAGTTCGGATCTAATCAAGACTAACGTGACGTTGAGCGACTTCAACGGCCAAGCGTCTGAGGCACAAGGAGTTCTGAACGTGGATCTGACCGTAGGAAGAAAAACTATCCCTACGACGTTCTTCATCGTTGATAGCACGAGCAGTTATGCTGTGTTGCGGGGAAGAGATTGGATCCACGCCAACTGCCGCATTCCCTCCACGATGCACCAATGCATAATACGATGGGATGGTGACGAGGTAGAGGTCGTCCTGTGCCGATGACTCGGCCGAAGTTTCAACGGCCGGCATGAACGCATGGGAAGCGGCAGGCCAAGAACCCCTCTCGGGCATCAACTTGGACGATCGCGAGCGCATCGATGTGACAAAGGGAAGGGTTAAGCTAGTTTTATCCATCGGCCCGACCATGTAGTTGAAGCCAAGCGATGTGCAACTTGGCGAGGCTGATCCTTGTGATCGGCCCCAAGGGTCTATGAAGGGACATTACAAAACCTTCACCGAGCAAACAACGTGGAGGCCGATTCCAGTAATCGGCCGTGAATATCCTCACCATTCATATTGCCTGGGTTCAACACATGATCCAACAGAGCCGATATCATCAATTCTCTTGACAGAATCGGCTCGGGGGGGCGCCCAAGCGGATAAAACACGAGGAGATGCAGATATGCAGTAGAAGTGTCCCATCCTGTGGCGATGGGTATTGGAGTATGGGGGCCGATGCACAAATCGGCCGGAAATTCAAAAAATTTTAAGCATAGCCGATGTCGACATCGACTTAAGGATCAATGGGTGAACAGCCGATGACGAAGCAAGCGGCTGCGACGTTTTGACCAAGATGGTGACTTAGTAGCTGTCACTTCTAGGGGGTGTTACGTCCAGAATTTGGAGGGCATCAGAGATTCAAAGACACCCCCACTGGAAGGCGTCCCAGCCTGCCAGAAACGAAGAACCGATAGTCGTTGGAGTCGGCTGATGCTGCATTATAAGTTGGAAGCCGAGGGTGACCGATGTGGTCGGCTCACTGTTATTCTCGCCCGACTGAGGCCCGGGGGGCAGCTTGCCCCGAAGGATCCTTGGCTACGCGGGCCAATTTCGTTGGAATCGGCTAACTCTGCATCACAACTGGCCCGAGGAATGGTGCTGATGTCACGGAATTATCAGTTTCAATATGCAAGACGATTCAGCGACAAGCCCAGGACTATGTTGAGGGCACCTACTCAACACCGGATTAGTAACCCGCTCGAATCGGCTGTATAGACCGTCAGCCGGATGATAGGTGGTCCACTCTCGGACGTGGTCGAGCCCGAGCCCTGTTTGCCTGAATTATTGGTCTTCATCATTTGTCTCTACCCCGGCCGAGGCTCGGGGGCAACTTGCCGCGAGAGGTCCTTTGCTATAAGAAGGCCGAGTTCGCTAAAATCGGTTGGCTCTGCGTCTCAGTTTGATTTGGAGCAATGGTTGCTGAAAGAGAACAGAGCAGGATTATACAGAGCAGGATTATAAAACGTTACCACAGAGGTACTGCCTATCCTGCGAAAGTGGCAGCTTCGGCGTTTAAATTGATCCGGCAACGATCTTAGGGCGCTTCTAGAGACAAAGAGGATCTGGAAGGGAAGGATGTAGCAGAAGAATGTCTGAAGGCCTGGGGTTTGCACGCTTATGGTCGGGCCTGGTTTGACCAGGAGCTTGGGTCCGGATGAATCTATCACAAAATTTGTCGTGGGAGACCGATGCGACGCCATCGGCTTATTGGGCATTAACCAGATTGGCAATCGGCAGAAGCAAGTGCGAAAGACAATCGGCTAAATTATCATAAAGGGAATCGGCAAAATCGAGTTGGGGAATTTCTCCATTAATAAGCCAGATTTCTTACATAGAAGAGCTGATTGCTCTCAAAAGGAAATACTAGGGGGATACATTGCCCCGTCTGCTATCGCTGGCCCTATGCTAAGACCCTATCTAGGGGCCGCTGCTGCCCTCGTCGTCGTCGTCGCCGTCATCGCCACTCGCCGGCGCTGCTCCCTGCCGGCTCGTCATCGCCGCTCCGGCGGCCGCCGACAGGACCCTCGTCGTCTTCATCCTCTTCGTCGGCCGTCGTCGTCACTGTCGACGTCGCTGAAGTTCCCGGGGCAGAGGTGGCGGCGTTTGGCCGGCGGCTCGTCGGAGGAGTTGTCTTCATCCTCCTCCTCTGCTTCCTCCTCCTTCACCTCCTCGGAGGTGGTGAAGTCTGCCCAGGAGAGGCGATCGTCTTCGCTCTCCTCCACCGCTTCCCCGTCAGCAAGGAAGCGGAGGTCGCTCTCCCCGTCGGTTAGGGATTTGTCATCCTCGGACCTGACGGAGGAGTCATGGTCCTCTTTGTCCCACTTCGTTGGGGCGAGGATGTCGTACGCCGCTTGCGTACCCCACGAGGGCGTCGACTCTCGGATGGGAGAGGACACGTGGGAAATATCCGACGAAGAAGAAGAGGAAGAGGAAGAGGACATGGTTGCAGGGGAGGGTTTTTTGGAGTGCTAATGCGGAAGGGGTGAAGAGGAGAACTGTTCGATGCGGTTAAATAAAAAGGAGGTGGGGGTTTTTTAATTTTCGGGCAGTTCTCGAGGACATGGTGCCAAAACTGTCAAATCGTGCAGAGAAGTTGGGAAGGCAAGTCGTCATGATGAAGTATGCTGCGACAGTTCTGCTCTGCCGTGACACGACCCCTCTGAGGAAAAAACGGAGTGGTTTTGAAATTATCATTACCAAAACCAGGGGGGCATGTGTTATCACCAGATTTTGGCTAAATCAGGAGGTGGGCCGCCATCAAGATGGGCTTGAAAGATTACACATGAAAGATCTATGAAGCGGCCTTACACGGAGAATTTGGGCTAAGTTGCCCGTGTATCTTTAATTATGGTAGATTGTATCTAGATTAAAAGTTAGAGTTTATCTCGTGCATGGTTTAGTGCACGCCCACATTAGAAAGTCCGCTGGACTATAAATATGTACCTAGGGTTTATGGAATAAACAACAACTCACGTTCAACCCCAAAACAAACCAATCTCGGCGCATCGCCAACTCCTTCGTCTCGAGGGTTTCTATCGGGTAAGCGACATGCTGCCTAGATCGCATCTTGCGATCTAGGCAGCACAAGCCCCACGTTGTTCATGCGTTGCTCGTATCGAAGCGCTTTTGATGGCGAGCAACGTAGTTATCATTAGATGTGTTAGGGTTCGCATTGTTCTTCGTTTAAGCATGCTTACGTAGTGCAACCCTTGCATATCTAGCCGCCCTCACACCTATCTCAGGTGTGGGGGCGGCACCCCGCTTGATCATTATCTAGTAGACCTGATCCGTTACGATTGCTCCTTGTTCTACAAGGATTAGTTTAATATCTGCAATAGTTAGGCCTTACAAAGGGGGGGGGGAGGATCCAGTGGCACGTAGGGTGGCGTTCGCAAGTCCTAAACAGGATGTTCCGAGGATCAACTTCATGTTGGTTTTTAGGCCTTGTTTAGGATCGGCTTACGAGCACCGTGCGTGGCCGCGAGGCCCAACTCTGGAGTAGGATGATCCGATTATGCGGTGAAAACCCTAAATCGTCGTAGATCTAATTAGCTTTATCTTGATCAAGCAGGACCACCAAGTATTCGTGCACCCCGTACGAATCATGGGTGGATCGGCTCTTTGAGCCGATTCACGGAGATAACCCGAGAGCCGATCGAGGCTCGTATTTAACGTTTACATGTATGCCCTGCGAGGAAACTAAGCGAGGCATCCCCATCACCTTCCCGACCGGGTATAGGTCAGGTGGCACGCCCTTGCACTTCGCATCGCCGCGTGTGACCAGAAGAGCATTGCGGGCCGTCGCTCGGAGGGGTCTCAGCCAGCCGCAGCTCTAGGCTCTTCCCGGCTCTACGGTGTTGACAAGGCCGCTGCCCGCCGGTGGGTTTTGGCAGTCAACACGGACGCATCGCCACCTCTCTATAAATTCACCTCCTATTCCTCATTCATCCCCTTCGTTGCGCCGCACATCTCCTCTCTCTCTCTTTCCGCCATTGCTGCTCCTCGAGCTCCTCGCGCCCTCGCTCTCTTAGTGTCACCGCTCCCCTTTGCAACCTACCTCATGCCTCCGCGCACCAAGCGCTGCACATCCCATGCATCAGGCGCCTGTGAGCCCATGGAGCAGGCCAAGATCTCTGGGTGGGAGCGCTCGAAGTTAACCGCCCAAGACTACAAGATGTTGAAGAAGTTGGGCATGTTCGATAAGGAGGCCATGCTCATTCCTGAAGATGAGATTACTCCTCATCCTCCTATCAACTTCCGGGTAACATTCATCGACTTCCTCATCCGCGGCCGTTCTGTCCCTATCCACGAATTTATTTGTGGCTTGCTTTTTGTGTATGGGATTCAGCTACACCAGCTGACCCCCAACTCTATTCTTCACATTTCGATCTTTATCACTCTCTGCGAGTGTTTCCTGGGCATCCACCCTTACTGGGGCCTTTGGAAACGCATCTTCTATCTCCGGTGCAACAACACGAAAATCGTCGCCTACAATGTAGGTGGCATTCTTATCTGCATTCGTTCAGATGTCGATTATTTTGCCTTCAAATTCGTCGACTTCGTCCAAGGTTGGCGCAAAAAGTGGCTCTATATCAAAGATGAGTCTTCTGACGCCCAAGAATACGACATTGCGCCCTTTGATGCTCACGAAGAAATTCAAAGGCGCAGATATTGGGATGCTGAAGTAACAGCCGAAGAAAAGGCGGCTACAGACGCTCTAATCGCCCGCATCCATGAACTTCAAAACACCGATGTGGCAGAATTATTGGGTGTGCAGATTATTGCATATTTCCAGCGCATCCGCATTCAACCTCTCCGGGCCCGAAAAAATCCCATGTGGATGTATTCAGGTCCCGAAGATTCTGACAGAGTCTCTGCCGAGCTTCCTTTGAAAGACTTGGAGAAACTCATCCGCCGATTTACTTCGTTGAGTACGAACAACGAAGTTCCTTCTTCCTGTCGCGTGGCTCCCTTCAGCGGCAGCCACGCCCTTCCCGAAGTAAGTAACTTGTCTTCGAGTTATATAACTATTTTTCCTAGTGCCATTGTTTCCCTTTCAGTGTATTGAATATCTTGTCTTCTATTTTCTTTGCATTTTACAGAACCACCAAACTCTCTCCTCTCTTCCCCCACTTCCTGAAAGTGGAGAAGTGCATGAGCGGGTCGTTCTTGCTGACGACTCGCAAGAGTCCTCTCTTCCTGAAAGTGAACCCTTAGGATCTCACAGATCTGCGGGTTCTTCTGACAAAGAGACAGGGTCAAAACAACATTCTAAATCTGCCCACTCTTTCTCTCCTCCTCCTGCCACTTCTCCGGAAGGGTGCAAGAGGAAACGAAACAATGTCGAGGACTCCAGCGCGTCCAATCTTGCCAAAGAATCTTCGCCGGAGGAACAAGGTGCCTTCGATCCCTTCGCCGATGTTGGCGTTGTTAGCTCGTAAGTTCCTCTTTTTTTTGTCTTTGTCTATCTCTTTTTCTTCGGTACTCTCATATTTTTCTTTGATGCTATATTGATAGATCCGATGAAGAAGCCGAAGAGGAGGAACCCGCAGCTCATGGGCTAGCTCCTACGAGCACCTCCAACACCCTAGTTCTTTCCGAAGAACACCGTACTGCTGCAGAAACCTCGCCTCCTCCGCAGCATAACCCAGAAGCGCCAACTCCCATGCCTAGCCCCCGAGTGCCTCTAGCGAAGAAAGCTAGAACCGGGGCTGGTAACACACGAGAACTTGCCACTGGGAGTACATCGACTCCTCTCCTGAAAGATGTAAGTTCTTGCTTGTCATCTCTTTTGCTGCTTGGCATCTCTTTTGCTTAGCGAATTTCTTTTTCTCTGATGATGTTTTTTCTATGTTGTCCAATTTGTGCTGCCCTTAATGAAGGAGCTAGTCAACCTAGGCTCCCAATTTATTGGATTCCGCGACGATGCTTCAACTTTAAGAGGTAAAACTGCACTGCTTTTAGTATATTTCATATTTTTTCCAAAAGATTCTTCGCCTTCTTATGAGGATTCTTTGCCTTCTGATGTTTTCTTTTCAGAGGAACTCCATCGTGCCGAAGAACGCGCCAATGCACTGGAAGCCAAGCTTAAAACCAGCGAGACTGCTCTCAAGAAAGCCGAGAAAGATGTCGCTACTGTCGAGAATCTTCGCCAGAGGCTCAAGACCGCTGAGGACGCTTTAAGCGACAAGGAAGCCCAGCAAGTCGAGCGCAAAAATGCCATAGTAGAGCGCTTTGAGACGCAGAACCGAAGATTTACAAGTAAGACGTGCTTTCACTTGTCTTCTGCTTTTGCCTGTGTTTGTTTGTCTTTAGTATTGATGCACTCCTGCTTTTCTTCAGCAGGGAGGATGGGTAAGAAGTATACTCTGAATCAAGAGTCTGATGATAGTCTTATTGACGCTCCCGATATTCTTGAGCTAAACTACGACTTGGCGCGCACAAATATTTCTTCTGCACAGGCTGCCCTGAAGCGCATCTTCCCTCACTTTTCCCGAAGGATATTCAACCGGAGATCTTCTCCCAGCTCGCCCAACACTTCCTGGCGAAGGAAGATCCTGCTTTGGCCTTTCGTTGGGCTAGCCTAAAGATTGGTGTTGAAGGGACTATCGCCCTGGTCGCTGCCAGCGGCCAGGAAGTCGACTGGGTGAAAGCTGGCACTCCCAAGGGCATAAACAAGGAGAAGTGGAAGGTTCTGGTGAAGGATGCCAAGCCTCACTCGAAGAAGCTCATCGCCTTCCTTGACCCGACGTCCTTTGCATCTGCTAGCACTGCTTGGACGGAGGTCAAGTAGACCAACCCGTGTCTTTTTTTCTTTTCTCTTTTGTTGTTGTCGCCACCTTTTGTTACTCCCGGCAATTGGTATGGACTCGCTAGGAGCCATCTTTTTTAAGGATTCGCCTTATGTAAATGTGCCGAATATGAATGAAAAATGTTCCTTGCCGAATGATTGATGTCGATCTTTCTCTCTTCCAGTTGATTTTTGATAACTATACCAAAGCTGCCGGACCTTCCAATGCTTCACCCGCCACTTCTCATTCTGCGAGAGAGCTCCTGGCGGTATTTTCTTGGACGATTCTTCGTGTGCTGACTCGATACATGATGGCGTGTATTTCACACGTTCGTTGGGCAACCCCAAGAGGAAGGTATGATGCGCACAGCAGCAAGTTTTCCCTCAGAAAGAAACCAAGGTTTATCGAACCAGGAGGAGCCAAGAAGCACGTTGAAGGTTGATGGCGGCGGGATGTAGTGCGGCGCAACACCGAGATTCCGCGCCAACATGGAACCTGCACAACACAACCAAAGTACTTTGCCCCAACGAAACAAGTGAGGTTGTCAATCTCACCGGCTTGCCGTAACAAAGGATTAACCGTATTGTGTGGAAGATGATTGTTTGCGTGAGAAAATAGTAAAAACAAGTATTGCAACAGATTTGTATTTCAAGTATTAAAGAATGGACCGGGGTCCACAGCTCACTAGAGGTGTCTCTCCCATAAGATAAAAGCATGTTGGGTGAAGAAATTACAGTCAGGCAATTGACAAATAGAGAGGGCATAACAATGCACATACATGACATGATAAGTATAGTGAGATTTAATTGGGCATTACGACAAAGTACATAGACCGCCATCCAACCGCATCTATGCCTAAAAAGTCCACCTTCAGGTTATCATCCGAACCCCCTCCAGTATTAAGTTGCTAACAACAGACAATTGCATTAAGTATGGTGCGTAATGTAATCAACAACTACATCCTCGGACATAGCGCCAATATTTTATCCCTAGTGGCAACAGCACAACACAACCTTAGAACTTTCTGTCACTGTCCTAGGTGTCAATGCAGGCATGAACCCACTATCGAGCATAAATACTCCCTCTTGGAGTTAAAAGTAAAAACTTGGCCAGAGCCTCTACTAGTAACGGAGAGCATGCAAGATCATAAACAACACATATGTAATAACTTGATAATTAACATGACATGGTATTCTCTATCCATCGGATCCCGACAAACACAACATAGAGTATTACAGATAGATGATCTTGATCATGTTAGGCAGCTCACAAGATCCAACAATGAAGCACAATGAGGAGAAGACAACCATCTAGCTACTGCTATGGACCCATAGTCCAGGGGTGAACTACTCATCACTCCGGAGGCGACCATGGCGGTGTAGAGTCCTCCGGGAGATGAATCCCCTCTCCGGCAGGGTGCCGGAGGAGATCTCCAGGATCCCCCGAGATGGGATCGGCGGCGGCGGCGTCTCGCAAGGTTTTCCGTATCGTGGTTTTTCGCCTCGGGGTTTCGCGACGGAGGCTTTAAGTAGGCGGAAGGGCAGAGTCGGGGGCTCGACGAGGGGGCCACACCATAGGCGGCGCGGGCCCCCCTTGGCCGCGCCGCCTTGTGGTGTCGCCACCTCGTGGCCCCACTTCGTATGTTCTTCGGTCTTCCGGAAGCTCCGTGGAAAAATAGGCCCCTGGGTCTTCGTTTCGTCCAATTCCGAGAATATTTCGTTACTAGGATTTCGAAACCGAAAACAGCAGTAAAACAGAACCGGCACTTCGGCATCTTGTTAATAGGTTAGTTCCGTAAAATGCACGAATATGACATAAAGTGTGCATAAAACATGTAGGTATCATCAATAATATGGCATAGAACATAAGAAATTATCGATACGTTGGAGACGTATCAAGCATCCCTAAGCTTAGTTCTGCTCGTCCCGAGCGAGTAAAACGATAACAAAGATAATTTCGAAGTGATATGCCATCATAACCTTGATCATACTATTTGTAAACATATGTAGTGAATGCAGCGATCAAAACAATGGTAATGACATGAGTAAACAAGTGAATAATAAAGCAAAGACTTTTCATGAATAGTACTTCAAGACAAGTATTAATAAGTCTTGCATAAGAGTTAACTCATAAAGCAATAAATCAAAGTAAAGGCATTGAAGCAACACAAAGGAAGATTAAGTTTCAGCGGTTGCTTTCAACTTGTAACATGTATATCTCATGGATAATAGTCAACATAGAGTAATATAACAAGTACAATATGCAAATATGTAGGAATCAATGCACAGTTCACACAAGTGTTTGCTTCTTGAGGTGGAGAGAGATAGGTGAACTGACTCAACATAAAAGTAAAGAGAATGGTCCTTCAAAGAGGAAAGCATCGATTGCTATATTTGTGCTAGAGCTTTTATTTTGAAAACATGAAACAATTTTGTCAACGGTGGTAATAAAGCATATGAGTTATGTACATTATATCTTACAAGTTGCAAGTCTCATGCATAGTATACTAATAGTGCCCGCACCTTGTCCTAATTAACTTGGACTACCGGATCTTTGCAATGCACATGTTTTGACCAAGTGTCACAATGGGGTACCTCCATGCCGCCTGTACAAAGGTCTAAGGAGAAAGCTCGCATTTTGGATTTCTCGCTTTTGATTATTCTCAACTTAGACATCCATACCGGGACAACATGGACAACAGATAATGGACTCCTCTTTAATGCATAAGCATGTGGCAACAATTATTATTCTCATATGAGATTGAGGATATATGTCCAAACTGAAACTTCCACCATGAATCATGGCTTTAGTTAGCGGCCCAAAGTTCTTCTCTAACAATATGCATGCTCCAACCATGAAGGTGGTAGATCTCTCTTGCTTCGGACAAGACGGACATGCATAGCAACTCACATGATATCCAACAAAGAATAGTTGATGGCGTCCCCGTAAACATGGTTATCGCACAACAAGCAACTTAATAAGAGATAAAGTGCATAAGTACATATTCAATACCACAATAGTTTTTAAGCTATTTGTCCCATGAGCTATATATTGCAAAGGTGAGTGATGGAATTTTAAAGGTAGCACTCAAGCAATTTACTTTGGAATGGCGGATAAATACCACGTAGTAGGTAGGTATGGTGGACACGAATGGCATAGTGGTTGGCTCAAGGATTTTGGATGCATGAGAAGTATTCCCTCTCGATACAAGGTTTAGGCTAGCAAGGTTATTTCAAACAAACACAAGGATGAACGGTACAGTAAAACTCACATAAAAGACATATGGTAAACATTATAAGACTCCATACCGTCTTCCTTGTTGTTCAAAACTCAATACTAGATGTTATCTAGACTCTAGAGAAACCAAATATGCAAACCAAATTAACAAGCTCTAAGTATTTCTTCATTAATGGGTGCAAAGTATATGATGCAAGAGCTTAAACATGAGCACAACAATTGCCAAGTATCAAATTATCCAAGACATTTTAGAGTTACTACATGTAGCATTTTCCAATTCCAACCATATAACAATTTAACGAAGAAGCAACTTCGCCATGAATACTATGAGTAGAGTCTAAGGACATATTTGTCCATATGCTACAGCGGAGCGTGTCTCTCTCCCATAAAGTGAATGCTAGGATCCATTTTATTCAAACAAAACAAAAACAAAAACAAACCGACGCTCCAAGCAAAGTGCATAAGATGTGACGGAATAAAAAATATAGTTTCAGGGGAGGAACCTGATAATGTTGTCGATGAAGAAGAGGATGCCTTGGGCATCCCCAAGCTTAGACGCTTGAGTCTTCTTAGAATATGCAGGGGTGAACCACCGGGGCATCCCCAAGCTTAGAGCTTTCACTCTCCTTGATCATATTGCATCATACTCCTCTCTTGATCCTTGAAAACTTCCTCCACACCAAACTCGAAACAACTCATTAGAGGGTTAGTGCATAATAAAAATTCACATGTTCAGAGGTGACACAATCATTCTTAACACTTCTGGACATTGCATAAAGCTACTGGACATTAATGGATCAAACAAATTCATCCAACATAGCAAAAGAGGCAATGCGAAATAAAAGACAGAATCTGTCAAAACAGAACAGTCCGTAAAGATGGATTTTATTAGGCCACCAGACTTGCTCAAACGAAAATGCTCAAATTGAATGAAAGTTGCGTACATATCTGAGGATCACTCACGTAAATTGGCTTAATTTTCTGAGTTACCTACAGAGAATTAGACCCAGATTCGTGACAGCAAAGAAATCTGTCTTGCGCAGTAATCCAAATCTAGTACTTACTTTACTATCAAAGACTTTACTTGGCACAACAAAACATAAAACTAAGATAAGGAAAGGTTGCTACAGTAGTAAACAACTTCCAAGACACAAATATAAAACAAAAATACTGGAGTAAAAACATGGGTTGTCTCCCATAAGCGCTTTTCTTTAACGCCTTTCAGCTAGGCGCGAAAGTGTATCTCAAGTAACATCAAGAGACGAAGCATCAACATCATAATTTGTTCTAATGATAGAATCATAAGGTAACTTCATTCTCTTTCTAGGTAAGTGTTCCATACCTTTCTTGAGAGGAAATTGATATTTAATGTTACCTTCCTTCATATCAATAGTAGCACCAACGGTTCGAAGAAAAGGTCTTCCCAATATAATGGGGCAAGATGCATTGTATTCAATATCCAAGACAACAAAATCAACGGGGACAAGGTTATTGTTAACCATAATATGAACATTATCAACTTTCCCCAAAGGTTTCTTTTTAGCATTATCAGCGAGATTAACATCCAAATAACAATTTTTCAATGGTGACAAGTCAAGCATATCATAGACTTTCTTAGGCATAACGAAATACTTGCACCAAGATCACATAAAGCATTACAATCAAAATCTTTGACTCTCATTTTAATGATGGGCTCCCAACCATCTTCTAGCTTTCTAGGAATAGAAGTTTCAAGTTTTAGTTTCTCTTCTCTAGCTTTTATGAGAGCATTTGTAATATGTTTTGTGAAAGCCAAATTTACAGACACTAGCATTGGGACTCTTAGCAAGTTTTTGCAAGAACTTTATAACTTCAGAGATGTGGCAATCATCAAAATCTAAATCATTATAATCTAAAGCAATGGGATTATCATCCCCAAGGTTGGAAAAAATTTCAGCAGTTTTATCACAAGCAGTTTCAGCAGTTTTAGCAGCTTCGAGTAATTTTGCGCGATTTGCACTAGAAGTAGAAGCATTGCCAACACCAATTATTTTACCATTGATAGTAGGAGGTGCAGCAACATATGAATCATTAGCATTGCTAGTGGTGGTAATAGTCCAAACTTTAGCTACATTTTCCTTTTTAGCTAGTTTTTCATTTTCTTCTCTATCCCACCTAGCACGCAGTTCAGCCATTAATCTTATATTCTCATTAATTCTAACTTGGATGGCATTTGCTGTAGTAACAATTTTATTTTCAATATCCCTATTAGGCATAACTTTCGATTTCAAAAGATCAACATCGGAGGCAAGACTATCAACTCTAGAAACAAGAATATCAATTTTATTGAGCTTTTCCTCAACAGATTTGTTAAAGGCAGTTTGTGTACTAATAAATTCTTTAAGCATGGCTTCAAGTCCAGGGGGTGTATTCCTATTATTGTTGTAAGAATTCCCATAAGAATTAGCATAACCGTTACCATTATTATAAGGATATGGCCTATAGTTATTACTAGAATTGTTCCGATAAGCATTGTTGTTGAAATTATTATTTTTAATGAAGTTTACATCAACATGTTCTTCTTGGGCAACCAATGAAGCTAATGGAACATTATTAGGATCAACATTAGTCCTATCATTCGCAAGCATAGACATAATAGCATCAACTTTATCATTCAAGGAAGAGGATTCTTCAACAGAATTTACCTTCTTACCTTGTGGAGCTCTTTCCGTGTGCCATTCGGAGTAATTAACCATCATATTATCAAGGAGCTTTGTTGCTTCACCAAGAGTGATGGACATAAAGGTACCTCCAGCAGCTGAATCCAATAAATTCCGCGAAGAAAAATTTAGTCCTGCATAGAAGGTTTGGATGATCATCCAAGTAGTCGATCCATGGGTTGGGCAATTTTTAACCATAGATTTCATTCTTTCCCAAGCTTGAGCAACATGTTCATTATCCAATTGTTTAAAATTCATTATGCTACTCCTCAAAGATATAATTTTAGCAGGGGGATAATATCTACCAATAAAAGCATCCTTGCATTTAGTCCATGAATCAATACTATTCTTAGGCGAGAGATAGCAACCAATCTTTAGCTCTTCCTCTTAATGAGAAAGGGAACAATTTTAATTTTATAATGTCACCATCTACATCTTTATACTTTTGCATTTCACATAGTTCAACAAAATTATTGAGATGGGCAGCAGCATCATCGGAACTAACACTCGAGAAAATTGCTCTCGCATAACAAGATTAAGTAAAGCGGGTTTAATTTCAAAGAATTCTGCCGTAGTAGCGAGTGGAGCAATAGGTGTGCATAGGAAATCATTATTATTTGTGCTAGTGAAGTCACACAACTTAGTATTTTCAGGGTTGGCCATTTTAGCAGTAGTAAATAAAGCAAACTAGATAAAGTAAATGCAAGTAAACTAATTTTTTTGTGTTTTTGATATAGAGTGCAAGACAAGTAAATAAAGTAAAGCTAGCAACTAATTTTTTTGTGTTTTGATATAAGTGCAGCAAACAAAGTAGTAAATAAAATAAAGCAAGACAAAAACAAAGTAAAGAGATTGGGAAGTGGAGACTCCCCTTGCAGCGTGTCTTGATCTCCCCGGCAACGGCGCCAGAAAATATGCTTGATGGCGTGTATTTCACACGTTCATTGGGCAACCCCAAGAGGAAGGTATGATGCGCACGAGCAGCAAGTTTTCCCTCGAGAAAGAAACCAAGGTTTATCGAACCAGGAGGAGCCAAGAAGCACGTTGAAGGTTGATGACGGCGGGATGTAGTGCGGCGCAACACCGGAGATTCCGGCGCCAACGTGGAACCTGCACAACACAACCAAAGTACTTTGCCCCAACGAAACAGTGAGGTTGTCAATCTCACCGGCTTGCTGTAACAAAGGATTAACCGTATTGTGTGGAAGATGATTGTTTGCAGAGAAAATAGTAAAAACAAGTATTGCAGCAGATTTGTATTTCAAGTATTAAAGAATGGACCGGGGTCCACAGTTCACTAGAGGTGTCTCTCCCATAAGATAAAAGCATGTTGGGTGAACAAATTACGATCGGGCAATTGACAAATAGAGAGGGCATAACAATGCACATACATGACATGATAAGTATAGTGAGATTTAATTGGGCATTACGACAAAGTACATAGACCGCCATCCAACCGCATCTATGCCTAAAAAGTCCACCTTCGAGGTTATCATCCGAACCCCTCCAGTATTAAGTTGCTAACAACGGACAATTGCATTAAGTATGGTGTGTAATGTAATCAACAACTACATCCTCGGACATAGCGCCAATGTTTTATCCCTAGTGGCAACAAGCACAACACAACCTTAGAACTTTCGCCACTCTGTCCTGGTGTCAATGCGAGCATGAACCCACTATCGAGCATAAATACTCCCTCTTGGAGTTAAAAGTAAAAACTTGGCCGAGCCTCTACTAGTAACGGAGAGCATGCAAGATCATAAACAACACATATGTAATAACTTGATAATTAACATGACATGGTATTCTCTATCCATCGGATCCCGACAAACACAACATAGAGTATTACGGATAGATGATCTTGATCATGTTAGGCAGCTCACAAGATCCAACAATGAAGCACAATGAGGAGAAGACAACCATCTAGCTACTGCTATGGACCCATAGTCCAGGGGTGAACTACTCACTCATCACTCCGGAGGCGACCATGGCGGTGTAGAGTCCTCCGGGAGATGAATCCCCTCTCCGGCGAGGTGCTGGAGGAGATCTCCGGGATCCCCCGAGATGGGATCGGCGGCGGCGGCGTCTCGGTAAGGTTTTCCGTATCGTGGTTTTCCGCCTCGGGGGTTTCGCGACGGAGGCTTTAAGTAGGCGGAAGGGCAGAGTCGGGGGCCAGACGAGGGGGCCACACCATAGGCGGCGCGGGCCCCCCTTGGCCGCGCCGCGCTTGTGGTGTCGCCACCTCGTGGCCCCACTTCGTATGTTCTTCGGTCTTCCGGAAGCTCCGTGGAAAAATAGGCCCCCGGGTCTTCGTTTCGTCCAATTCCGAGAATATTTCGTTACTAGGATTTCGAAACCAAAAACAGCAGGAAACGGAACCGGCACTTCGGCATCTTGTTAATAGGTTAGTTCCAGAAAATGCACGAATATGACATAAAGTGTGCATAAAACATGTAGGTATCATCAATAATATGGCATATAACATAAGAAATTATCGATACGTCGGAGACGTATCAATACACCAAGAACTGGCCGATCTTCGACAACGGCTGCAAGCTATAAGGAAACAGACTATGAAAGTTATGGATCAATTTCGCAAATCTTCAGATCGTGAGCAAGATGCTCTTCGTGAAGCATAGGAGGCTGTTGAATTGAAGGAATCTACGACTGCCAATGCCTCACGAGCTGCTCAACGCGAGAGTTATATGGTTAACTTGATAACTGGTGCAAGTCAAGATATGACTGGTATACTACCTTTATCCTGCCGCTCCTTCTACATTCTTCATATCCCTTCTCATGATGTGTTGTTTTCTTCCTTGTGTTGCTTGTAGGTTCATTTCTGGATGCTGCCGCTGAAGAACAACGGGTAAATGCGCGGGTCGAAATCCTTCTTCGACTTGCCAAGCAAAATGATAGTGATTTCTGGGCAGATGAAGATCGCACCCGTCGTATTGTTCAATTCCAGGATGGAGCCGCCCAAGTTCGGGAGTTCCGTGACTTCTTCGGTAGTACCCTGGCCATGGTGTACAATGCCATGTTTCCTCGGAACCCTCAACCCGAAAATCTTACCGAGCTTATGGGCAAATTTAGAGATGCGCGGAGCATCCACGACTTTGTGAAGGCTCAAATGGTGGCTGGCGCTAAGTTCGCCCTGATTTGGTTAAAGGTCTGCCATTCGAAGTTGGACTTTATCAGTGTTATCGACACTTTTTACCGCAAGACGTCGAAGAGGAGGATAAATGTTGACAGACATATATAGTGCAGTTGTATCTGCCGTAGCCGAGAAAATGATCGATGAGCTCCTTAGGATAGACGCCAATTTCTTCAAGGAGTTTTGATATGATGATTTGACACAGATTGTCCGTGCTGCAAGAGAAAACAGGACTCACACTTAAGCAGCGCAGGGTATAATATAGAGATGGGTCTTCAGTCTCTGTTGGTACTCGGGCCATGACGCGCTCTGCCGCAAGACCTTTACTCACGGTTTGTATTACCAATCGGAACTAAAGGCCCCAAACAAATCGGAACTATAGAGTGGTGCCGCCCAGCGCTATTCGAACAGGGACCAATGCGACCCATTAGTCTCGGTTCTTTTTTAAACCGAAACTAAAGCTTTCAGGGGCTTTGGAGGAAAACCCTACTAGCATGTGGTACTAGTGCTGCTAATTAACCGCTACCTAGGATTCCAGCGAATGACATAATGGGCATACGTAGTGGCTAGGTCCGCCCATGATGGGAGGCATCGGTACACGTCTGACGCTGTATTGGGAGGGCTGACCAAATTTGCTCCTGGTATTTTATTTGGTTTGAGTCAAAGTCAAATAATTTAGATAGAGACAAATATTTGTATCCAATTTTAGGTCCAACATCTAAATTTGAAAGGAATTTGATAAATACTAAAACAAAACTAGTTTGTAATCTAATCTGAGAAGCCGATGAAGTCTACATGGTCGATGATGTGGCCACTCTCCCATGCCGATCAGGCCTCACCAAAGCATCTTGTCGCCGTTGGAGAGATGTTCGAGGTCTGCCGTAGGGCAAGTTGAAGGCCTAGGAACTCAAGAGGATCGTCAAGGTCACCGAGCGCCAGCTGCGTACACTGAAACTCCTACTCTGCCTCCACCTCCACCTCCTCCTTGAACTTCTTCGGAGGCGGCGATGGAGGATCCGACGGCAATTTGGAGGAGACGACGGCTATCGTTTCGGCTGGCGGAACATGACGCCACCGGAGCCTGTTGCGTAAGCGGCTCCAACTTCGTTCGCCAGAACACGATGCCTAAGCCAAAAGGTAGTAGGCGTCCAGGATGGGACACCCCCTGTGAGCACGTGACCAGTGGAATGGAGGCATGTGTGATGAAGAAGAACGTGACTACGATGAGTCGATGACGCGGCAAAGATGAGGGGTGCATGCTACCGTGGCGGCCGGACATTGCCTTACAAGGCTAGCATCGATCTGGGGGTGGGGTGGGTGGGGAGTGGGGGGGAGGTGACATGGCTTGGCAGTGTGAGCAGGCGAGTAGACCCGGGTAGATGGGTAAGCTGGTGCGGCATCCCCTTGAATTGTTCTCCCTCCGTTCCTTGATATAAGGTGTATAGTTTTTTTTGAAAAAGCTTCGAAATATAAGTTGAATTGCGAACCACTTATTTGGATATTTTTTTACGGATTTGATTGCATTTTCTTAGCTCATACAAACTCCTCTATTATCTCAAAGCAATAATTTATGGGTAATCTTGCCCAAAACTCGTGTAACTTGCCTTTAATGTGCGTTTCTTAATTTCCGTGCCAAAACTATACACCCTATATCTAGGAACGGAGGGAGTATATATTAATGATATTTTCTAAAAGCGTGATCAAATTTTATGTAGTTTAACTTTTAAAAGATATACAAGATCTTTTTAGAATTGAAGATAGGATGGCTCTCGGTGAGAAAATATTACTCCCTCTGATTTTGTATTAATTATCAGTAATATGAATGTATTTAAATTAAAATACGTCTAGATACATCTATATTAGTGACAATTAATATGACTACAAGAGATGATTTGTTCAGCAAATATTGTTCAATCTAAACCATCATATCCCCTAGCCCTAGGTCAACCGTCCATATTTTACCGTCTCTACCACAAAGAGCAGCCTCAAATGTTCATGGGAGAATTTCTACTGCCCCATGCTACGTTTTGTCCTGGGCCTCTGTTCTTGCAGTCCCCTACATTCTCTGACAGACGAGCACGTCACGCGACGTGATCTCTCGCTGCTCGGGGCGACAACGGAATTTTACTGTCAGTTTGCCGTAGCCTGATCTGTTCTTCTTAATTGGAGATCAGAAGATCGTAAAGTACTGCTCCTATTGGTCATTTATTCTAAGGGTCGGCTCTGGTCACTTTATCCCTCTCAAGTGCTGTAAAGCCTGCTGTAATTATCAGCTTGATCAGTGGCATCTGAAGTTAGGGACCCACACAGGAAAATGCTTCACATTGCTTAATAACGCCAGCCACACTTTTTTTTGACAGTTAACAATTTCTGCTTATTTTTTTGGGAAGTAGCTCAGCTGCCCTTGAATCTTTCTATCGAATGGAGCATCAGAAAGAGAGAGCGGCGACCTGTACAGTGTTAACCACCACCCATGTGATTGTGATTCCGCTCATCAACTAATCTTGTTTTGGTGATGGTTGGCAGCTTTCGTAGATCCAAACGTGGCCACTTTACCCAACCAAACACTAGCCTCGCCCAGCCAATCTCAGCTTCCCTTCCAAGATAGCCACTGGTTGACAAGGTATATTTGCATGTTTAATGTACTTGTAAAGACAATCCTTTGATACTAATAGAATATTTTAGAGTATCTCCAGTCGCGTCTCCCAAACCATTCCCAAACGGCGCCGGATTAAACGGCGCCGGATTGAGCGTTTGAGGGACGTGTTTTGTTCGTGTCGTGTTTGGGGGACGTCGCTCCCCAGTCGCGTCCCCCAAACAAAATTTCAGAAATTTTAAACTTAAGCGAGATTCGATTAAATTCATCAAAACTTGGCATATATTACATAGATTCGAACGAGATTCGACTAAATTTAAACTAAACCTAATCTAGAAGTAATTCGGCGTCCGGAGACGTCGTAGTACTGATGGAAGTTGTACATATCGTCGTGACGACCTTCTGCTTGATGCGCTCGTCGATATCCTCGACGGGCTTGTCCTTCACCAGGCCGCTTGGTCCTGCCTCGCCGTCGTCGGTGAGGTCCACGAGTGGCTTGCCGGAGTTGCGCATGGACATAGCGATCGCCTTGTCGAGGTCGCCCCTCCAGGCGTCCTTGTCGTTGAGCGACGCCAAGTACGCCGCTCGTAGCCCTGGGCAGTCCTCGGGGTCGTCGCTGCTGGCGATGAGGCGCTGCTGCCGCTCGTACTCCGCCAGCAGCGTCGCCTACGACGCTTCCTCCGGCTCCTCCTTCACCTCCGACTTTGGGATGAGGAGGGCGCAACCGCGCCTCTCTTGCTGCTGCCGGCTGCCGCTGCCGCCGTGCCTCGGATAGACGGGTGTCGCTGGCTCCTCCATCACGCGATTGGGGACGCAGTAGGGCGCCGAGCGGGACGACGAGGACGACGTCGATCGGGCCGGTCCTGAGGAAGAAGAGTTCGAGGAGGACGAGTACGTGGTCCTCCTCGGCTGCAATTGAGCTGCGGGAGACGGTGGCGGTGAGGACAGCGCCTCCAACCTTGGAGCGTCGTTGCGGATGCCGCGGATGACGCTCTCCAGAGTGCGCCCCAGAACGCCCCAGAACAGGGCGCGCCCGTCCCCGTTCCAGATGTTCGGCTCGCCGATGAGCCCGGTGGTGTTGTGCGTCTCCATGTCGTAGTTGGCCTTGAAGTACGTGCCCCACCAGTCGTCGTTGTTCTTGGCCGCCCAGGTCGGATCGGCCAGGTCCTCGGCATCGAGTTCAGCCCGCCGTGCCCTGATGGCGTCCTTCCAGCGCTCTGTGTCTGGCGTCAGCGGCGGCAGGACGCCAATGCCGTTCACGGCCATCTTCCAGCCGCCGCTGCTTGGAATGCGCATGTCCGGCGGGACGGGATATCCAGCGTGGTACATCGCCCATGCCTCCTTCACGGTGAGGCTGCCGCAGCCAAAGCCGTTCGCCGCGGCGATCTTGCGGGAGGACGAGGACGACATTGCTTGGAAGGGCGAGGAGAAGATCTGGGGGCATCGAGGAGAAGATTTGGGAGCGGCGAGAGATTGGGACAAACCGCAGGGCCTCTTATATGTACATCGGCGGCAGTGGGTGGTTGCACGCAATAAAGTCGGCACGGACGGCCATGTGGCCATGCACGACGAGACACATCCCTGCGTCGCCTGGGAAAACAGGGATGCCATTAACGTCGCTTGAACAAAGGTAGGCGACGGGGTTTTAGGCTTCCGAGCCACTGATGCGTCGGGCCCGCGTCGCTTCGCCTCGCTTTCGTTGTGTCCGGTGTGCCCGGACCATCCCCTGTGGGGCGGGGAAGGCTTGGGGCGCCGGACATCGTATCGGGCCGCGCCGGACAAAAATGGGTTTGGGGGACGCGGCTTGAAACGTTTGTCCGGCGCGCCACAAATTTCTTTGGGGGACGGTTTGGGGGACGCGACTGGAGATGCTCTTAGTGTACATCCAATTATATTCATTTTCATGCTGGAATCCTATGTCATTTTAATACCGGCAAAAAACCTCTCGAGGCATTATGATATAGTTGGACAAACATGCACATATATCCCTTTTGGCTCATAGATGTAGATGGAACCACTATTTAAAATACATATTTGAAAATGTCAAAAAAAAATCTGAAAATATTCCAGGTATATCATAATTCTGCCAAAAAGTGTAATTTTTGCGACTTGTGTAAAATAGACAACTTTCGGTGCTCCAAAATAGCCTATCACTAGTTTTTTTTTTGTCTTTTTACACAACCCACAAAATATTTCTTTTTCTCACAAACGTTTGTGCGTGAACATAGCACATAAGATGATAAGAATGTACACCCAGATTTATTTTCAATATTTTGAAATATATTAAAAATGCAATTATCGTAATAGGTACATTTGGACGTATGAGACAAAACACCATGTTCAAATATGCACTGTTAATTGTTATACAAAGCAACCGCAGTTTTCATGGCTTTTTATATTTCAGACAAGTACTAGTACTCACATGTTCCACGGCCAATTCATTTAGCTTTACCTACGTTCTCTTTTTGTTGTTGAATTGGTTTGTGTAATTGGGTTTGTCTTTTTTTCTTTCTTTTGTTGAATTGGGTTTGGCTTGTCTGTTGGTGCCAAGTACTAGCAAGCAGAGATCGAAATGCTTCCATGGGACTGTCACCAGATCCTGCCTTCCTCTTGTCTTTTCTCTCAGGGTGTGGTGAGCTGACAGGCAGATGTACCCACATCACATTCACGGCAGGATGGAGTAGCAGATCTAGAAGGGAGCTAACATGCTCTCTGCTTGACGAGAGGTTTAGGGCATTAGCAATGGTGGCATACACAACTAGTTGAAAAAATTGTTAGAAATAACATGATGAATTTTATCTCTCCAATGGAAGCTACAACTTTAGTTAGAAAAAAGAGAGAAGGGACCCCACAAATATGACACTATGTATCTCTTTCTCTCTCCAAAAAGCATACTTTTAAAGCTTAAGATCCCACTTCCTCAAGAGGAGGCTGCCTCCTCATCCGAACCTACTTTGGACCACCCGAACCTAACTAAAGGTGTGAGGCAGTACCTCTAGGGAAGTGCATTGGGCATGCCCTTAGCATGACTGACCGGCATATTGCTCACACCTCACCGGGAGGGACCCCCACTTCCTCCCATCTCTTTAGCACACCACAAGCTGCATCTATCCTCGCCGTCTTCCAGCTGAAGCAACGCCCATCATGGATGAGCGATCGCCCCACTGCCAGGCTGAGGAGTGTGGCGCATACCTTGACACTCAAGCAATGCTAATGTCCCCTCTGGCTCTCGCACTCGCACTCGATTTCTCCAGCCTTTTGACCGCCAAAGCCTCCGCCTTTTGGTGCGCCAGGGGAAGAAGATATCAAAGCTGCACAGCTAGTGCATCGGATGCCATGCCATCAGTCACTCTCACACCCATGTACGACGATCTCCTCCTCTCCCAGTTTAGCTGGGCCGGAAAGCCTGCCGCTGGAAAGCCTGTCAGCTGCTGCTGCTGCTGATTCTTCTCCTCAATTCTTCTCGCCTCCACCACCCTATGCTGGTCACTCTCTTTGTTTCTCTCTTCTTCTCCAAAGCTGGAGTCTCTCTCTCTCTCTCCATCATAGTGTGGAGCAATCCATGTGTTCTCGGTTCTCCCATACATCTCTTCTGGTGAAGATACCTTGTACTTCTACAATGCATGGGGAAACTTGAAGTAGACTTATCCCAGTGTGGATTTAGAAGAGGCGGTTTCCAGCCGCGTGGAGGGCATGGCAGGGCCAATGTCCGTGGTGCTTATGCCGGGCGCGGTCGTCAGGGGCAAAGAGGCGGTCGTGCTATGCAGGGTTTTGGTGGCGGCCAGAACTTCTGTGGAGGGCGAGGTGGTTTCGGCAATGGCGGTAACTACTTTGGCCGCAATTTTGCCCATGGAGAATCTAGTGCCGCCGGTGCTGCCAACAACAGCCAGGTTTTCCGTGAGGACAATTGGGGAGGTGGTCACTCCAACTATCCACGGGGTGCCTTTCACAATGGGAATCGTTTTGGCTATGGTGGAAATCAGCAGAGGTGATCGGATGGGAATGCTGGTGGTAGGGGAGATCTCCAGTATCGACCGAGGGCTAGCCCTAATGGAGGGGTGGCAAGAGGCGGCATAGATTCTGATTTTTTACAGCAAACCGTGCAAGCAGTTGTCGCGGCTGTGACAGCGGCTCAAAAGGTGCCAGATAGTGCTGGTTCAGCACAGGCTCAAGTTGCGGTGATGGCTGACAGTGGAGTCCAAAATCAAGGGGCAGGGGCGTCAGTTGCGGTGCCCGCTGTAGTTCAGCAACATGGTGATAGCTCTCTTGTAGAAGTTGTAGTGGGGAAGGAGAATGAAGGGCCGGGCCCATCCAAGAAGAAAAAAGAAGAGAAGACAGGTTGTTTCAGGTGTAAGAAGCTAGGACATTATATTGATGACTGTCCCACGCCTTTTTGTGACCTATGTGAGTCTGTCAATCATATTACTTCAGCTTGTCACCTCTTACATGCTCCCAAACCTACTGCAATTTTACATGGCTATGCCAATGAAGCACTCATGTTTTTTGAACTCACTTGTGGAGATTTTAAGGCCAAAGTTGAGAATCCCAAATTAGCTAAGGTTACTGTTGATGGGGCTGTTTTGAACAATTGAAGAAAATAGTGCCACATGATAAATTTAATTGGGAGGTCTTTCATTTTAAGGACAACATTTTCAGAGTTAAGTTACTTACCAAACAAGAGGTATAGAGGTTGAAGAACTTTGGCACTTATCTTTGTACTGATAAGGAAGCTTTGTCTCTCCTTTGATCTTTGGTCATCAGTGGAGGAGCCTCTCTATATGTTGCCAGAGGTTTGGGTTAGGGTCGCAGGGCTGCCTTCTGACATGAGAGCGGATTATCTATCCTTATGGGGGGTGGGAACTTTGTTTGGGAAAACTTTGGAGGTGGATATGTCATATACTCGCAAGAACAAAGTGCTTCGAACAAAAATTGGTTGCCTGGATTATAAGCTTATTCCTGCCGAGAGTGATATGTTCATTAGAAGGGGCTTTTACAAATTGAAGTTTGTAGTGGAAGGAATTGAGGGGTCTCAAGAAATTAATATGGTGGTGATACGTCTCCGACGTATCGATAATTTCTTATGTTCCATGCCACATTATTGATGAAATCTACATGTTTTATGCATACTTTATGTCATTATTATGCGTTTTCCGGAACTAACCTATTGACGAGATGCCGAAGGGCCAGTTCCTGTTTTCTGCTGTTTTTGGTTCCAGAAATCCTAGTAACGAAATATTCTCGGAATCGGACGAAATCAAGGCCCGAGCATCCTATTTTTCCACGAAGCTTCCAGAACACCCGAGAGTCGCCAGAGGGGGGCCACAGGCCCACCACACATGACCCTGGCGCGGCCAAGGGGGGCCCCGCGCCCCCCTGTTGTGTCGCCGCCTCGTCGCCTCTCCGACTTCGCATCTTCGCCTATAAAAAGGTCCCTGACCTAAAACACGAGACGGAAAAAGCCACGGTACGAGAAACCTTCCAGAGCCGCCGCCATCGCGAAGCCAATATCTGCGGGACAGGAGTCTCTGTTCCGGCACGCCGCCGGGACGGGGAAGTGCCCCCGGAAGGC
The DNA here is from genome assembly GCF_022539505.1 of Lolium rigidum. Taxonomy (NCBI): domain Eukaryota; kingdom Viridiplantae; phylum Streptophyta; class Magnoliopsida; order Poales; family Poaceae; genus Lolium; species Lolium rigidum. The sequence continues at coordinate 163,447,133 of NC_061508.1, forward strand.
TCCTCCATCGACACCACCGCCATCTCCATCAACGCTGCTGTCTCCCATGAGGAGGGAGTAGTTCTCCATCGAGGCTCGGGGCTGTACCGGTAGCTATGTGGTTAATCTCTCTCCTATGTACTTCAATACAATAATCTCATGAGCTGCCTTACATGATTGAGATTCATATGATGATGCTTGTAATCTAGATGTCATTGTGCTAGTCAAGTGGATTTTACTTATGTGATCTCCGGAGACTCCTTGTCCCACGTGTGTAAAGGTGACGAGTGTGTGCACGGTGTGGGTCTCTTAGGCCATATTTCACAGAATACTTATTCACCGTTATGAATGGCATAGTGAAGTGCTTATTTATATCCCTTTATGATTGCAATGTGTTTTGTATCACAATTTATCCGTGTGCTACTCTAGTGATGTTATTAAAGTAGTTTATTCCTCCCGCACGGTGTAATGGTGACAAGTGTGTGCATCGTGTAGTACTTGGCGTAGGCTATGATTGTGATTTCTTGTAGATTATGAAGTTAACTATTGCTATGATAGTATTGATGTGATCTATTCCTCCTTTCGTAGTGTGAAGGTGACAAGTGTGCATGCTATGTTAGTACTTGGTTTGGTTATGTTGATCTGTTATGCACTCTAAGGTTATTTAAATATGAACATTGAATATTGTGGAGCTTGTTAACTCCGGCATTGAGGGTTCGTGTAATCCTACACAGTTAGTGGTGTTCATCATCCAACAAGAGGGTGTAGAGTCTAGCATCTATCTATTTATTCTGTTATGTGATCAATGTTGAGAGTGTCCACTAGTGAAAGTAAGATCCCTAGGCCTTGTTCCTAAATATCGCTACCGCTGCTTGTTTATTGTTTTATCGCATCTCGTACTTCCTGCAATATTACCACCATCAACCGCACGCCAGCAAGCACTTTTCCGGCGCCGTTACTACTTGCTCATACTTATTCATACCACCTCGTATTTCACTATCTCTTCGCCGAACTAGTGCACCTATTAGGTGTGTTGGGGACACAAGAGACTTCTTGCTTTGTGGTTGCAGGGTTGCATGAGAGGGATATCTTTGACCTCTTCCTCCCTGAGATCGATAAACCTTGGGTGATCCACTTAAGGAAAACTTGCTGCTGTTCTACAAACCTCTGCTCTTGGAGGCCCAACACTGTCTACAAGAATAGAAGCTCCCGTAGACATCAAGCTATTTTCTGGCGCCGTTGCCGGGGAGGAAAGGTAAAAGGCACTCATACTCCGGTCCCAGGTAAAAGTACTTTTCTGTTACCGTTGTGTGTGTGCTCGAAGCTATTTCCTTTAGATCCTGCAATTGCATATTTTTGTTTCTTGTTTACACTAGTTTGGCATAATGGACAACAATGAGCTTCTTATTCTATTTCCTGATTTAAGACATGGATGGTTTGATGCGAAAATTAAAAAACCTATGGAACCTTATTTGCATGCTCGGTAGTAATATTAGTATGAACGCTTTGAACACCATTGTTGATAATGATATAGAAAGTTCTAAGCTTGGGGAAGCTGGTTTTCATGATCTTTTTAGTCCCCCAAGCATTGAGGAGAAAATTTTCTTTGATGATACTTTGCCTCCCATATATGATGATTATAATGATAGTGGTCTTTTGGTGCCGCCTACTATGGAGGATAAATTTTATTATGATTATACTATGCCTCCTACACTTGATGAGAATAATAATAATGATAGCTACTTTGTTGAATTTGCTCCCACTACAACTAATAAAATTGATTATGCTTATGTGGAGAGTAATAATTTATGCATGAGACTCATGACAAGAATGCTTTATGTGATAGTTATATTGTTGAGTTTGCTCATGATGCTACTGAAAGTTATTATGAGAGAGGAAAATATGGTTGTAGAAATTTTCATGTTACTAAAACACCTCTCTATGTGCTGAAATTTTTGAAGCTACACTTGTTCTATCTTCCTATGCTTGTTACTTTGCTCCTCATGAACTTGTTTATTTACAATATTCCTTTTCATAGGAAGCATGTTAGGCTTAAATTTGTTTTGAATTTGCCTCTTGATGCTCTCTTTTGCTTCAAATACTATCTCTTGCGAGTGCATCATTAAAACTGCTGAGCCCATCTTAATGGCTATAAAGAAAGAACTTCTTGGGAGATAACTCATGTGTTTATTTTGCTACAGTACTTTGTTTTATATTTGTGTCTTGGAAGTTGTTACTACTGTAGCAACCTCTCCTTATCTTATTTTATTGCATTGTTGTGCCAAGTAAAGTCTTTGATAGTAAGGTTGATACTAGATTTGGATTACTGCGCAGAAACAGATTTCTTTGCTGTCACAAATTTCGACCTGCCTCTCTGTCGGTAGCTCAGAAAAATATGCCAATTTACGTGCGTGATCCTCAGATATGTACGCAACTTTCATTCAATTTGGGCATTTTCATTTGAGCAAGTCTGGTGCCTCGATAAAATCCATCTTTACGGACTGTTCTGTTTTGACAGATTCTGCCTTTTATTTCGCATTGCCTCTTTTGCTATGGTGGATGAATTTCTTTGTTCCATTAATGTCCAGTAGCTTTATGCAATGTCCAGAAGTGTTAAAAATGATTGTGTCACCTCTGAACATGTGAACTTTTATTGTGCTCTAACCCTCTAATGAGTTGTTTCAAGTTTGGTGTGGAGGAAGTTTTCAAGGGTCAAGAGAGGAGGATGATATACTATGATCAAGACGAGTGAAAGCTCTAAGCTTGGGGATGCCCCGATGGTTCACCCCTGCATATTTTAAGAAGACTCAAGCGTCTAAGCTTGGGGATGCCTTGGGCATCCCCTTCTTCATCGACAACATTATCAGGTTCCTCCCCTGAAACTATATTTTTATTCCGTCACATCTTATGTACTTTGCTTGGAGCGTCGGTTTGTTTTTGTTTTTGTTTTGTTTGAATAAAATGGATCCTAGCATTCATTGTGTGGGAGAGAGACACGCTCCGCTGTTGCATATGGACAAATATGTCCTTAGGCTTTACTCATAGTATTCATGGCGAAGGTTGAAACTGCTTCGTTCATTGTTATATGGTTGGAAACGGGAAAAGCTACATGTAGTAATTGGTAGAATGTCTTGGATAACTTGATACTTGGCAATTGTCGTGCTCATGTTTAAGCTCTTGCATCATATACTTTGCACCCATTAATGAAGAAATACATAGAGCTTGCTAAAATTTGGTTTGCATAATTGGTCTCTCTAAAGTCTAGATAATTTCTAGTATTGAGTTTGAACAACAAGGAAGACGGTGTAGAGTCTTATAATGTTTACAATATGTCTTTTATGTGAGTTTTGCTGCACCGGTTCATCCTTGTGTTTGTTTCAAATAACCTTGCTAGCCTAAACCTTGTATCGAGAGGGAATACTTCTCATGCATCCAAAATCCTTGAGCCAACCACTATGCCATTTGTGTCCACCATACCTACCTACTACATGGTATTTCTCCGCCATTCCAAAGTAAATTGCTTGAGTGCTACCTTTAAATAATTCAAAATTTATCACCTCTGATTTGTGTCAATGTTTTATAGCTCATGAGGAAGTACGTGGTGTTTATCTTTCATTCTTGTTGGGCAACTTTCACCAATGGACTAGTGGCTTCATCCGCTTATCCAATAATTTTGCAAAAAGAGCTGGCAATGGGATTCCCAGTCCCAAATTAATTAACCTAAATAGACACTCCCCCATGGTATGTGATTGTTGGACGGCACCCGAAGGATTCGGTTAGCCATGGCTTGAGAAAGCAAAGGTGGGGAGGAGTGTCATCATAATAAAACTAAAATAAAAAGACACTCCTTCATGGTATGAGATTGTTGGCGGGCACCCGAGGATTCGGTTAGCCATGGTTTGTGAAAGAAAGGTTGGAAGGAGTGCCACCCAAAAATAAAAATAATTCATGGGAGCCGCTCTTTGAAGGTTTGTCTGGCAAGGGGGTTAGAGTGCCCACTACCATTCGTTGACAACAACAAACACCTCTCAAAATTTTACTTTTATGCTCTCTTTATGTTTTCAGATCCAAAGCTCTAGCACAAATATAGCAATCAATGCTTCCCTCTGCGAAGTGCCATTCTTTTCCTTTTATGTTGAGTCAGTTCACCTATTTCTCTCCACCTCAAGAAGCAAACACTTGTGTGAACTGTGCATTGATTCTTACATACTTGCTTATTGCACTTGTTATATTGCTTTGCATTGACAACTATCCATGTGATATACATGTTACAAGTTGAAAGCAACCGCTGAAACTTAATCTTCCATTATGTTGCTTCGATGCCTTTTACTATGAATTTATTGCTTTATGAGTTAACTCTTATGCAAGACTTATTGATGCTTGTCTTGAAAGTACTATTCATGAAAATTCTTTGCTTTATGATTCATTTGTTTACTCATGTCATTACCATTTTTTTGATCGCTGCATTCATTACATATGCTTACAATAGTATGATCAAGGTTATGATGGCATGTCACTCCAGAAATTATCTTTGTTATCGTTTACCCGCTCGGGACGAGCAGGAACTAAGCTTGGGGATGCTGATACGTCTCCGACGTATCGATAATTTCTTATGTTCCATGCCACATTATTGATGATATCTACATGTTTTATGCATACTTTATGTCATTATTATGCGTTTTCCGGAACTAACCTATTGACGAGATGCCGAAGGGCCAGTTCCTCGTTTTCTCGCTGTTTTTGGTTCCGGAAATCCTAGTAAGGAAATATTCTCGGAATCGGACGAAATCAAGGCCCAAGCATCCTATTTTTCCACGAAGCTTCCGAACACCCGAGAGTCGCGGAGGGGGGCCACAGGCCCACCACACATGACCCTGGCGCGGCCAAGGGGGGGCCCGCGCCCCCCTGTTGTGTCGCCGCCTCGTCGCCTCTCCGACTCCGCCTCTTCGCCTATAAAAAGGTCCCTGACCTAAAACACGAGACGGAAAAAGCCACGGTACGAGAAACCTTCCATAGCCGCCGCCATCGCGAAGCCAAGATCTGGGGGACAGGAGTCTCTGTTCCGGCACGCCGCCGGGACGGGGAAGTGCCCCCGGAAGGCTCCTCCATCGACACCACCGCCATCTCCATCAACGCTGCTTGTCTCCCATGAGGAGGGAGTAGTTCTCCATCGAGGCTCGGGGCTGTACCGGTAGCTATGTGGTTAATCTCTCTCCTATATACTTCAATACAATAATCTCATGAGCTGCCTTACATGATTGAGATTCATATGACGATGCTTGTAATCTAGATGTCATTGTGCTAGTCAAGTGGATTTTACTTATGTGATCTCTGAAGACTCCTTGTCCCACGTGTGTAAAGGTGACACTGTGTGCACCGTGTGGGTCTCTTAGGCTATATTTCACAGAATACTTATTCATTGTTATGAATGGCATAGTGAAGTGCTTATTTATATCCCTTTATGATTGCAATGTGTTTTGTATCACAATTTATCTGTGTGCTACTCTAGTGATGTTATTAAAGTAGTTTATTCCTCCTGCACGGTGTAATGGTGACAGTGTGTGCATCGTGTAGTACTTGGCGTAGGCTATGATTGTGCTCTCTTGTAGATTAGGAAGTTAACTATTGCTATGATAGTATTGATGTGATCTATTCCTCCTTTCGTAGTGTGAAGGTGACAGTGTGCATGCTATGTTAGTACTTGGTTTGGTTATGTTGATCTGTTATGCACTCTAAGGTTATTTAAATATGAACATTGAATATTGTGGAGCTTGTTAACTCCGGCATTGAGGGTTCGTGTAATCCTACACGGTTAGTGGTGTTCATCATCCAACAAGAGGGTGTAGAGTCTAGCATCTATCTATTTATTCTGTTATGTGATCAATGTTGAGAGTGTCCACTAGTGAAAGTAAGATCCCTAGGCCTTGTTCCTAAATATCGCTACCGCTGCTTGTTTACTTGTTTTACCGCATCCGTACTTCCTGCAATATTACCACCATCAACCGCACGCCAGCAAGCACTTTTTCGGCGCCGTTACTACTCGCTCATACTTATTCATACCACCTGTATTTCACTATCTCTTCGCCGAACTAGTGCACCTATTAGGTGTGTTGGGGACACAAGAGACTTCTTGCTTTGTGGTTGCGGGGTTGCATGAGAGGGATATCTTTGACCTCTTCCTCCCCGAGATCGATAAACCTTGGGTGATCCACTTAAGGGAAACTTGCTGCTGTTCTACAAACCTCTGCTCTTGGAGGCCCAACACTGTCTACAAGAATAGAAGCTCCCGTAGACATCAGGTGGATGTACACAATGGTAATGATGGCAATGGGGATGCTCAGAATGGTGGAGGGAACAATGGTGGTGGTCAAGTCATGGATATGGATCCTAAGAGAGGTGATGGTGATGCCACATCAAATAACAATGGTACTGGGGAGTTAAATGGGATAAATGGTGGAGATACTATGCAAGAGCAATTAGAAAAGTTTGCTACAATTAAGATTGGTTCATTAGACATATCACTATCCCCTACAGATTTGCTCAGGGAATCAACTTTGGGATCTCACCCGGTTGTTCATCGTGATGCGGGCCAGAGTGCTGCCATTGGGCAGCGCTGTGCTTCTAAGTCTCGGGCGCCAGTCCGTTGCATGCAGCAGGGGAAGGTGTGCAGCAAGGGCCAATCGGAAACACGGTCGGAAGGTTTTGCAGCAGCTGCTGTCGGCAGGGACAGACTCGCCAGCAGCCAGTCTGCTGCTGCTTGTGCGGGTGTCGGCCGACGCGTTGACGTGGGGGGATCTTCTGTGCTGCATGCGGTGAAGAAACCAGCGACCGTAGACAATCTGGCGCAGAAGATCCAGGCTCCTGGCGCAGGGGGCCTGCTCCGGTCAGTCTGCATCTTCCTGATGCTGCAGCGCCATGTGATGCTGAGCAACAATCATTAGAGGCTGCTGTTGGATCCTCTGTGTCCATGGTTCCTTTAGTAATGGGTAATAGGTTGAAGTCCACTTTTGTTAGCTCGTTGGAGCAAACTCAAGGTGATGTGTCCGATAGTTTGAGGTGAAGACTAATGCTGCGCAAGGGAATTCAGGGTGTAAGGCGGCGATGGGGATTGCCTCATTTTCTAATAACAACGAGGAGGTCATTGCATTCGGAGGGATTCCAAAACCCACTCAGCAGGTTAGGGCGAGTATACGGTTGGGTGGACAACCTAATGCCGACATGCCCCAGTTGGAGAGGGCAATGAACAATGCGCAGATGCGTCAGGATTCTTTAGCTTCAGGTTATCCATATGGTCTCCCACTGGGTCCAGCTTTGGGGCCTACTCTCTCCGGAGGGATATATAGCGGGATGCCATGGCTTCTGGATGCACACGGCTCCTGATGGTCTTAGTGCCAGGCTGGTTGGCGACATACTAGAAGGCTATGTTGATGTGTAGTCTTAGTATGTGTTCCTTAGTTCTTTTCGATGGTTGATTGTTGGATCGATCGTCGGTGATGGATATTTTGTAAATGACACTGTTTGGAATCTTGTTTTCTAATAAAATGTTGTGTGCATCATCATGATGTAGAAGCCGGGGTATACCCCCATTTCGAAAAAAAGCAGCTCTGCTGCTCTCACTGTTCAGCACAAACCGTTAGAGGCATCATTGTTGCGTTCTTTCCTTTTTACCAAAATTTCACTAATCCATTAGGGCTCGTTCGGTATACAGGTTTTTTTTGGGGGTATTAGGGTGTATAATAAGGTCCAATCGCTGATCAGCGTTGTTTTCATTGTTAGGCACGTAGATTTTGTTAGAAAATAAAACATGTGATCAATTGTGTACGAGAGGAATGCCTCCGGAAGAGGTGTCTCCCTAACACACCCCGTCAGCCTGTATATAAGTGGGTCTTCCACATTGCAATAAAACAAGAGTATCATTTGGTTCGTTCCTTTGTGTCTCTTCTCTTTGTATTACAAAACGTACATTCTACCGAGAGCATTTGTTTTCCGGCGAAGAAGATCGTTGATAGCACAGCCGTTTAGGCACACTGGTAGAAAAAGGGGCTTTAGTCCCGGTTGGCAACTGCCATTAATCCCGGTTGCGCAACCGGAATTAAATATGCGCGACTAACCCCCCCCCCCACTTTAGTCGCGGTTGCTTACGAACCGCGACTAAAGGCCCATCCACGTGGGCGCCAGGCGACCATCGGGGCAGAGGACCTTTAGTCGCGGTTCTTCTGGCCAACCGCGACTAAAGGCCCATCCACATGGGCGCCAGGCGACCATCGGGGCAGAGGACCTTTAGTCGCGGTTCTTCTGGCCAACCGCGACTAAAGGCCGCCTCAGGTTTAGGGTTTTAGCCCCCCCCCTAAATATGGTTTCTTTTTAATTTGTATTGTTTTATTTCTTCTATATTTTATTTTGTGTTTTATTTTAATTTTGAAGGAGTTTCACATATTCTACGGTACTACATACATGCATATGAATGTACAATTTCAAACAAATTTGAAATTAGAACCAAGAAGAATTCAAGAGGAATATACAATATATATTCAATATCGGATGACCATATACAATTTCGAACAAGTTTCCATACATAATTTACGGCATCAGAAGTTCTACGTCCTCGTAATAGTGTTCTCCTTTAGGATGGAGGACTTCCCTCATGAACCATCCTGCTAGTTCCTCTTGAATTGGTCGGAAGCGAGCTTCTGGACTAAGCGTCTTCCGCAAGTTATTCCTCTTGACGTTGTTATCCGACGGCGTCCGCTCAGAGGTGTATCTCCGGATGAACTCACAAACATAGTATCCACATAGATTGGTCCCCGGTGGCTGAATATCCCCAGTCAGTGACCTTTTAAATTCTAGCTCTTTTTTGAATTCACCGACCGTTTCATCTATGAACCGTCTCCAAACCCTACGAGGCAAAGAAAATTAAATGAACAAGAGAGTTATTAGTTACTTGATATTAGGAAATGAACGAAAGATGCCGATCGATATAGAGCGCAAATGAATGAAAACAGTTACTTTTGCAACATTCTTCTCATGTTGACCCAAAGCTTTGGATCCATATTCAGAGAGTCCAGGACGAGAACTCTGGAGGTGTGAAATTCAATTACGAGCAGAATCCAGTGGAACCTGCGCACACGATACATGCACAGTCATGCATAACTCATCGAATAGACATACCATGCATGGAGTAAACAAAAGAGATGTGCTCAACAAAGAAACACTCACCCAAACTGGTAAGGAAATAAAATTTCACTTTTGAGTTGCTGCTTTGTAAGAAAAAGCAACAGGTCTTGCTCCACATCGGCGGGGTGTTTTTCTAACACATATCCATTAACGATTTGTGGGTCAATGAACCCAACATCATGGATGTTCCTTATTCTGCATTCTCTAATCTTCATTCTGCATAATAGCGTGCACAACAATATAGTTAGGACATATATATATATATATATATATATATATATATATATATATATATATATATATATATATATCTATACCTAATAATAAAGAAAATAAGGCTTCTTGTTGGTCCGTTTTTTTCTACCCCTAACGCCCGGCGAGGTCCTCCGGCAAAGAGCGACGCAATCTTGGCATGGCGACGCTGTCGCGAGAGTTTTCCTCCAATCGGAGCCGATGAGTCCACATAACTGAGACAGAAAATCCAGACGAGCCAATCCAATTTTGGTTAGAACAAGGAATTCTACCTCTACCGACCGCCACAACCATGGTTCCGAAATCCTGGCGCTCCCTGTCTCCACCATGCTAGATGTCTCCTAGATTCCGCGCTCGCGCTGCTGCCAACGACGACGATGGCAGCGGGAGGCGGGCTGTCACCGGAGCACGTCCTGCCAGGGACGGTGATGACCACGCGGAGCAGAAAAGACACACGCGACCCGCCTAGGATGCCTGGCCAGCAAGCTCCCAAGGTGAGTGTTGTTCTCATGGCTGCAGCGTATTTGCGATTTCGCGTACGCCATCTCGCCGAGTCGTGGCTGGTTTAGGCTTTGCTAGGGACTTGGTGCCACCAACAGAGTTGAGCATATGTTAGTTTGGCGTGTTCTATCTGATCAGGCAGCTTCAACGGGTGGCTTTCTTTGGTTGACTGCACATATAAGCTTGTAGATGGTTACTGAATTTCATGGTGGCTCAAGTCTACAGTCTTTGTGGACCGGTAATAGGACAACTTGATAAAAGATAATTTCATAAGATTGAAGCAGTTATATGCACACACCTATTAGTTATACTACTGTAGAAGAAACATGCAGTCCAAGTCAGGCTAGCATTTGCTAAAAGTGCTGATACGAAGCAATGCTACTTGATTTTCTCTGCCATGGATGAGTGGAACTTGGTATCCTGGAACGCAAGGATCTTGGGTTTTCTGAAGCACGAGAAACTTGCAAACACCTTAATTAGGATCATTCAAACAGCTTATGTTGAAAGGTTCAGAACTCAGAATGATGAATTTTATCTATAGTTGGTTCTGAACTATATGTCTCATCACGTTGAAGCTGTCCAGGTGCACCACACCATGTGATTTGAGGTATGACTAGGAAACATACCCGTGCGTTGCACCGGGAGAGGAAAATTCTGAATCAAAGATACATAGAAATTAAAGTAAGTTGTTGACACGGTACGGCAGCCAAGTTAGATGAAGCTAGCTAGGTGATGATAAAATGCGACTTATATTAACTTCTTGCTTGTGCTGATAGTTAAATCACTACACCGGGTACAAATGAAAACATTACACTATGTAGTATAAGGATGTAAAATTGTCAATTGATCCATAGATGAAGTGGTACATAATTTCCCTATTAACAATTGACCATGAAATTAGGTAAGCCCTCTCACTAAATACCAACTGACAATCTCATGTGAAACATATGACAACAAGTCAGCAACATGTTCAAATTGAGTTATGTGATGCGTCATAATTACATAATTACAAGTTAATTTTGTACGGCATGTAGTAAAAATTGCAGAAACAAACCCATGTATTGGCAACCATTACTACGAAGTAATCGACGGGGTTGACTGCCATCAGGCTGAGGCCGCACTCTGGGCTGGCGGGCTCCCGCGCCAGCGCGGGCATCTACATGAAGCAGAATTCATTGTGTGTGGCGGAGCAGTTGGAAGCTCTAGGCATCTAGATCTCCATGCCTGCGACGTAAATCCCCGCCACTGCATTTGCCATGTGTCACCCCCCGCAGGTACGTCACGAGAGCGCCCGTGTCCGACGGTCTTTCACGCTTGCATATGCCTCCTAGGAATCGACGCGATAAGACTCACTGAGGAGAAGTGTGGCGTGAGCTCGATCCTATCCTCAAACTCGCTGGACCTGCACCGGCAGTAGGACCAATCCTGATAGCGAGTTTGCAGCGCCGCGTGCTATACGCGCTTCCACGGAAACCCAAGGAGATTCTGACAAAGAGCGGACTCCATGGCCAAGGAGGCGAGCGCGGAGGTTCTCTCGTACTCTCGTCTGCCATCAAGATGTCGTGGTTTTTAGCTACTCCGTCTAAGTTGCTCGTCGCTCCACACCTTGAGAGGAGTTCTGCGTACATGGTGTGGTTCAATATATATATGCACGCGTGCTAGAGTGAATTAATCAAAATCCTGTGTTCATGCAGGACTCCACAATGCAGACTGAATCGAAGTTCAGGTTCGGTCCAGATTCTGCTTCCTCTTGATCTTCACACATCATATCAGATTCACTTTGCGAGCCGGATTCTTCTTCCCCTTGCATCAGATTCTTGAGTGCTTCACGCATCGGCATTAGATAAGTACCTAGTTGCGCAAGTGATGTCAATCTCCGCACGGCGCACGTACGAACTTACCTGGCTCAAAAAGCAAGCTGAGTGCTTGGTATCAATCTCCGTGTACAACACGTCCATGTGAGGTTGACCCGCCGGATCGAGGTATCACGGCAGGAGCGACAACCTATACACCGTCGGAATTATTGAGCAGCACCTTACCCGCAGTCTGCTCAAGCTTCGGGCCGGCCGGGATCATACTCTCTCGTCCTTGCACTTGAAGCCTGGCCACGGCAGAACGTCGCCGTCAACTACAGACGGGGTAGAGGTCAATGGACAGCGGTGTCATCAGTACTCGCACTATCTTCCTCCTGCTTGGCCGCTTAATGCATCAATCCGATCCTCGATCGCTACATCGGAACCGCTAGACCAGGGGTGCACGCCGGCGACGAAGACAGGAGACAGAGCGGGACGTCGCATGGGTGTTTGATGTACCGATCTGCAGCGACGACGACGGGCAGAGGCCATAGCTAGACGAGATTTGATGTATCGAACCGATCTTCGGTCCCTACATATGAATAGCTATTTTCTTTTGGCTCTCGTACGGGGCGTGTGCCTTTGTTTCTTTTATAGCACTGACATATCGGTGTCCTTCATGAACCCGACAGTTCTCGTGCGTTTCCTTTTTCTTTTGCATCGATCTGTTTCCTTTACGAATATGGAACGGATGTCTAAGCACCGGGAAACAAAACCAAACGGCAACGTACGAAGGCGCATTAGGCGACGGACGAAAGCGCAGTTTGACGGACCAAACCACGGAAACGTTAGCTCCTTTATTATTAGGTATAGATACACATGGGCAATCTGCTAATTGTTGTCATATCAATATTTTCTCAATTTTATTGCACATGCAATAATCTTGAAGTTTGATGGGATAACTCTAAGTGATGACTCTGAAGTTGTTATTTCTTAGTCATCTGAATATTTATCTGTTTCCATTCACTCGCTTGCATTGTATATCTCTAATAATAAAGTAGGAAAATACTCAATGGGCAAAAAGAATAAAGATACCAACTATTTTTCGGTGGATTGGTGCTAAGAAATGGGGGATATGCAAAGAACTATTATACCAGCCGTTACAAAAAAAAAATCAGTCATGCTCTCCGCGACATCGTCCCACATAAAGTCATCCATGGAACTTGTACCCAACCGAGTGTAGAAGATGTGCGGAATCACAACAATTGCAAGATGGCGAGACAACATAGCCATCCAGAGAAACTACTGAGGGGAGAGGTGGATAGAGATGAATTAGTTTGTCTTGAAAAATTATGTATATATTCGTTCCATCTAGAAAAATCTGGCTTTCTATAGTGAAGTTCTCTATAGGTTATAAACATATTTGAAAAGTAATCAATCCACGAGCAATGATAGATGAACATAACTTAAAGTCTTTCATGTAAACAGTCGAAAAATCTGAAAACCTCGGTGTCGCATGTCACGTGCAGCAAATCAACATGGTCGTTGACTTTGGCACATGAATATTTTCATGACCTATAAAAAATTTACCCGTAGCGAAGCACGGGCAAATGTCCTATATATATATATATATAGGTCTGCTATTCTCGAACCCGCGTGTTTCACAAGTGAACTTCTCGACGGAATACCAGAATTCCATATTCGTGCAGACAGTATTTTCATGTTGATTTTCAAACCGCTTATCGGAATGATGCATATAATATACCGTTGGATTCGTATAGTAATTTCGCATCTTTATCTTGTTTATTGTTTTTCGAAATTCTCTGTTGTTTAAAAATAATTTTGAATATACAAAACAATATTTTCGTGGATTTCAGCCATTCCGTGCAGTTTTTGAGGTCTAATTTCCAAAAGGTTCATCGGATTGATGCATATGATATGCCATTGGAAAGCTGTTGACTAGGCGCAACTTTTTCATATAGATCGTTTACTCCAATTATTTATAGTTTAAGAGCAGATTTGAAAAAGAAACATGATTCTACTTTCCGGAACACTAGAATTACATATTCTTGCGGACAATAATTTTAATTTAATCTTTGAATCACTTATCGGAATGATTCATATAATATACCGTTGGATTCGTACAGTAATTTATCATCTTTTTCGTGTTCATTGGTTTTCCAAATTCTCTATTGTTTAAAAATAATTTTGAATATACAAAACAGTATTTTCGCGGATTTCACTAATTCCGTGCAGTTTTTGAGGTCTAATTTCTAAACGGTTCATCGGATTGATGCATATGATATGCCATTGGAAAGCTGTTGACTAGGCCCAACTTTTTCATATAGATCATTTTCCCCAATTCTTTACAGTTTAAGAGCAGATTTGAAAAAACATAATTCTGTTTTCCGGAACATTAGAATTAAATGTTTATGCGGACATTATTTTTAATTTAATCTTTGAATCGCTTATTGGAATGCTGCATATAATATACTATTGGATTCGTATAGTAATTTCGCATCTTTTTCGTGTTCATTGTTTTTCCAAATTCTTTATTGTTTAAAAATAATTTTGAATATACAAAACAACATTTTCGGGGATTTCACTAATTTCGTGCAGTTTTTGAGGTCTAATTTCCAAACGGTTTATTGGATTGATTCATATGATATGCCATTGAAAAGCTATTGACTAGGCGCAACTTTTTTATATATATAATTTTCACCAATTATTCACAGTATAAGAGCAGATTTGAAAAAACATGATTCTACTTTTCGAATTTCTTGTTTTTATTTACTGTTTTTTGGGATTTATTTCCGAACCACTTGTCGGAATGTTCCAACTGAAATTTTGTTGAAAAGATATTGATTAGGTGCAACTTTTTCGTATTGAATTTTTACAGCGAACTTCTTCGAGGTACAATGTGAACTTCGGGACGTTACGAAGTGAACTGTCATTTTGACCAAAGTGAATTTCAACAAAATGTAGTTGTACGACGTATTTTAAAGTGAACTTCCATGAGATGGAAAGTGTACTTCCACGCGGTACAAAGTGAAATTCATTTTTTACAAAAGTGAATTCCCACAAGAAGTAATTTTATCGGCGTGCAAAAAGGTGAACTTCTACGTGGTGCCAAGTGAACTTCCTCTTAGTGTACAAAGTGAACTACTTGTTTTAACCTAAGTGAATTTTGACAAAAAAAGTATTTCAATTTGGTTTGACAAAACGTAATGTGAACTTTCGAAAAATGATGTGAACTTCCGGAAAAAGTAAAGTGAACTTCTGAAAAAAAGTTAAGTGAACTTCCGAAAAATGAAGTGAACTTCCCGAAAATGAAGTGAACTTCCCAAAAATAAAGTGAACTTCCCAAAAAAGTAAAGTGAACTTCCAAAAAACTAAAGTGAACTTCTGAGAAATGAAGTGAACTTCCCGAAAAATGAAGTGAACTTCCGAAAAAGTAAAGTGAACTTTCCAAAAATGAAGTGAACTTCCCAAAAAATGAAGTGAACTTCCGAAAAAAGTAAAGTGAACTTCCGAAAAATGAAGTGAACTTCCCAAAAAAATGAAGTGAACTTCCGAAAAATGAAGTGAATTTCCCAAAAAATGAAGTGAACTTCCCAAAAATGAAGTAAACTTCCCAAAAAATGAAGTGAACTTCCAAAAAAGTAAAGTGAACTTCCGAAAAATGAAGTGAACTTCCCAAAAAATGAAGTGAACTTCCCAAAAAAGAAAAGTGAACTTCCGAAAAATGAAGTGAACTTCCGAAAAAGTGAAGTGAACTTCCGAAAAATGAAGCGAACTTCCAAAAAATGAAGCGAACTTTCAAAAATGAGTTCGGCGGTATGTGGCGTGGGTTTGATAGTAGGCGGGATGGAGTCGGCGGGAGGTAAGGTAGGGTGGGGTCATCGAGAGGTGGTGTGAGTGGGATCTTCGGAAGTTGGAGGTGTGGGGTTGGTGGGTGGTGGTGGTGGGGTAGGGTCGACGAGAGGTAGAGTGGGGTCGACGGGCGGTGGGGTTGGCGGGCGGTAGCTAGGTGGGGTGGGGTTGGCGGGAGGTGGGTGGGTTGGGCCGGCGGAAGGTTGGATGGGATTGGGTGGTTGTGTCGGGTTTAGAAGGTCTTTAGAGATGGGTTGTAGAATAACTAGTCTATAACATCCTTGGGGGGGGGTTCTAGAATAGCTATTCTAGAACCACTCTTAAGGGGGGTTCAAGAATAGTCTTGCTCTCTATATATATATATATAGTGCAGGCAATGAACGAGATGGGGTAGAAATAAATCACTTACAGAACGTAGGAACTGATGATAGATTTGTCGAGCTCGCGCAGATTGAACAGCTGGAACAATTCACTCAGATGAACTGTTACATAGTAATGTTTGAAGTGATGCTCATGTCTAACTTCCGCATAAATATAATCTTTGCCGGCGTTATTTTTTATGTAACCCTGGTACCAACGTAGCAGATTTTTCATTTGTGGAGGTAGATCCTCTTCCTGCGCAGGCTCGACGAGAGGCCCATTCGGCACATATGTAATTGCTACCTCACTCATTGGCGCCTCCTCAAGGCCTAACACTGCACGAAGAGTCATACCGATCTGGGCCGCTTGTTCTCTTGCACCCATTACAGTCATTCCCTGTGCTGCTGCAGCTGCTATGATTGTGGGGTCCATTAGTTCAGCATCCGGACTGGTGGCTTTCACTATGAGCGGGGGGATCGATTGTTTACTTTGTTCCCCGAGCTGGGCAACTTGTTTCCCGCTTTTTTTACTTTCTAATTCTTTCTCGGCCAAGTCTTTCTTCTCCTTCAACATGAGTGCTTGCCTACGAAGTTCACGTGCATAGTCGTCAGGCAAATTCTTCGCGGCTTGGGACGGTGTTCTCAAAAATGACTTGGCCCAATTCTTTTCCTTCTCAGAAAATACTGGCTTGGGCTCGGGCTCTCTTTTCTCCTTCGATTCCGCCCTCCATTTCTCATGGTGAGCAGCCGCGGCCGCGTCGACTTCCTCGGCACTACGTTCCCAAGGCCTTGTGGGGAGAGGCTTCAGTGATGGCTCCGGTACCTTTGTGGTTTTAGGTACATAAGGGTCGGGTTAATAGTCCAGGACTGCTTCTGCTTCTTCGCCGGAGGTGGATTGGGGGGCGGCGTTTGCTTACCCGCCCGAGACGGACTGGGGGGCGGCGTCTGCTTACCCGCCGGAGGTGAATTGGGGGGCAGCGTCGACTGATGTGAAGGAGGTGTAGGTGAAGCACCACCATCACCACCACCACCGCCACCGCCACCACCACCGTAGGGGGGTGGACTTGTTGGCCTTGGCGCCTCGCCTGGAAACTTGATAAACTTCTTTTGCCATAGAATGAACTGGCGCTTGACATCTCCAAGTCTTCTCTCCCCATCGGGTGTAGCAATGTCAACCTCCAGGTCCTCAAACCCTTGGACTATGTCCTCCACCGTGACACGAGAATAGCCATCTTGAATGGGGTTGTTGTGGTGGAGTGCTCCAGGTAAACATGGTAAAGCACTGCCGATGGCTACCTTCATGGAAATGTTCCCCATTGGATAATGCAGATGACATTCTTTCATCTCCTTTACATCGTCCACGGGGTAGCGAGGAGGCTCCGATGCAGTAATATCGATCGTTGGTGCATTAGCACCAGCCGGCGGGGCCTCCATGGAAGCCACGCTGCTTCTCCGTTGCTGGCTTCCGACATCCGCTGGATGATCTTCATGCGTCCCAGCTGCCGATCTTTCTTGTACTAGTACATTCAGGGTTTTCTTCATCTCATCGAATTCCGATGCCAACCGCGCCACAACATCTGCATCCCGATCCGCCTTTCTCTTACGGCTTCGTAGTCGTAGGGGTCCATTTTCCTGGGAAAACCCTACTTTCCACGGAATGGCCCCCATGCCTCGTACACGTCCTCCGTGTTCAGGATTCCCGAGGGCTTTTGTCAGCGCGTCATTCTCTCTATTGAACTTGATCTTCCCCTCTTGAGCATCCCTCGTTGCGTCAATAAGGGCTTGGGTGGGTTTAAACTTTGTGTCTCGGTGAACACACTCCCCTGTCACCGGGTCTAGCGTTCCCCCATGCCCGTGCCACCAGCTTTTGGCCCTTGGGTCCCATCCCTCCGTACCTAGAGGTATTCCTCGCGCCGTCAGGTCATCCTCCATCTTCTGCCACTTAGGCTCCGAAAGGCGGTATCCTCCTGGCCCCATAATATGATTGTACACTTTCTTAGCCGCATTTGCCTTATTTTTTTCCGATATGGCCTTGAATTGATCTGATTTCTTTTGCCTCACAAATTCGGGCCAATCATTTTTCAGCAACTCATACTGTCCAGTGAAATCCGGAGTCTTCCCCTTCTCGACATATTGAGCCGCTAAATTTTTCTTGTAGGTCCGGAATGCTGTGGCCATCTTCTGAAGAGCGAACTCTTTGACCAGCCTCCTCCTCTGACGTCCCTCCGGATTGTCGTTACCGAATTCATCTTTTTTGTTGTATTCCGGAGGTAGAACGAAATGCTCCATAAGCTTTCTCCAGCATTCCTTTTTCGTTCTCTTGCTGACGAAACTGGAACCAACACGTGCCTTCACTGGCTCATGCCATTCTTCGGGACGCTGTCTCTAACAACGACTCCGCATTGGTTGATGAACTTGGTGTACGCCTCTTCGGGCTCCAGCGGCTTGCCGGTTGGACTGATAACATCGATGTTATATGTTACTCCTTGTTTCAGCGTCTTGGTTTTGCCACGCTTTGTCTTCACCGATTTTTTCGATGATCCGCTGGCCGAGGGCTAAAATAAGAAAGAGAGTCGAGTTAATACACATATTTATTGAAATCTGTAAATTTCTATCACCAGAGGCTCAATGTATATATATATACCTCGCCGGAGGTGGTTGCTAATTGCTTATCAACATCGCCGGAGGTGTTTGTTGATACGTCTCCAACGTATCGATAATTTCTTATGTTCCATGCCATATTATTGATGATACCTACATGTTTTATGCACACTTTATGTCATATTCGTGCATTTTCTGGAACTAACCTATTAACAAGATGCCGAAGAGCCGATTCTTGTTTTCTGCTGTTTTTGGTTTCAGAAATCCTAGTAACGAAATATTCTCGGAATTGGACGAAATCAAGACCCGGGGTCCTATTTTGCCACGAAGCTTCCAGAAGACCGAAGAGGAGTCGAAGTGGGGCCACGAGGGGCCGCCACTATAGGGCGGCGCGGCCCAGGTCTTGGCCGCGCCGACCTGTAGTGTGGGGCCCTCGTGTGGCCCCCCATGTTGCCCTTCCGCCTACTTAAAGCCTCCGTCGCGAAACCCCTGAGGCGAAAAACCACGATACGGAAAACCTTACTGAGACGCCGCCGCCGCCAATCCCATCTCGGGGGATTCTGGAGATCTCCTCCGGCACCCTGCCGGAGAGGGGATTCATCTCCCGGAGGACTCTACACCGCCTTGGTCGCCTCCGGAGTGATGAGTGAGTAGTTCACCCCTGGACTATGGGTCAGCAGTAGCTAGATGGTTGTCTTCTCCTCATTGTGCTTCATTGTTGGATCTTGTGAGCTGCCTAACATGATCAAGATCATCTATCTGTAATACTCTATGTTGTGTTTGTCGGGATCCGATGGATAGAGAATACCATGTTATGTTAATTATCAAGTTATTACCTATGTGTTGTTTATGATCTTGCATGCTCTCCGTTATTAGTAGAGGCTCTGGCCAAGTTGATGCTAGTAACTCCAAGAGGGAGTATTTATGCTCGATAGTGGGTTCATGCTCGCATTGACACACAGGGGAGTGACAGAAACCCCTAAGGTTGTGTTGTGCTGTTGCCACTAGGGATAAAACATTGATGCTATGTCCGAGGATGTAGTTATTGATTACATTACGCACCATACTTAATGCAATTGTCTGTTGTTAGCAACTTAATACTGGAGGGGGTTCGGACGATAACTCTGAAGGTGGACTTTTTAGGCATAGATGCGGTTGGATGGCGGTCTATGTACTTTGTCGTAATGCCCAATTAAATCTCACTGTACTTATCATGACATGTATGTGCATTGTTATGCCCTCTCTATTTGTCAATTGCCCGATTGTAATTTGTTCACCCAACATGCTTTTATCTTATGGGACAGACACCTCTAGTGAACTGTGGACCCCGGTCCATTCTTTAATACTGAAATACAAATCTGCTTGCAATACTTGTTTTACTTGTTTTCTCTGCAAACAATCATCTTCCACACAATACGGTTAACCCTTTGTTACAGCAAGCCGGTGAGATTGACAACCTCACTTGTTTCGTTGGGGCAAAGTACTTTGGTTGTGTTGTGCGGGTTCCACGTTGGCGCCGGAATCTCCGGTGTTGCGCCGCACTACATCCCGCCGCCATCAACCTTCAACGTGCTTCTTGACTCCTACTGGTTCGATTAAACCTTGGTTTCTAACTGAGGGAAACTTGTCGCTGTGCGCATCACACCTTCCTCTTGGGGTTCCCAACGGACGTGTCAATTACACGCATCAAGCAAATTTCTGGCGCCGTTGCCGGGGAGATCAAGACACGCTGCAAGGGGAGTCTCCACTTCTCAACCTCTTTACTTTGTTTTTGTCTTGCTTTATTTTATTTACTACTTTGTTTGCTGCATTATATCAAAACACAAAAAAATTAGTTGCTAGCTTTACTTTATTTACTGTCTTGTTTGCTATATCAAAAACACAAAAAAATTAGTTACTTGCATTTGCTTTACTTATTCCAACATGTTTCCTCTTAATTTCACTGTAAAAGATATACCTGTGGGACAAGGGTCTATAATTGGAAGAGATAATATAGAAGAATTTTTCACCCATGTTAGTATGCATGAAGATCTTAAAGATATACCACTTGCAAAAGCTGTCCCTACTTATGAAGATGCCTCTGTTTGTTTGGTACGCATGATGGAAGCTAGATTTATTAGTCTCAACCCCATGATACAACACATGTTTCTTACACTTTCTGATATGGAGCGGGGAGAGAAGAGAGATTTTGTTCTAAAAGTCTTAGTGCGAGAATTTGAAGATATAGCTATAGAAGCTAGAAAAGTTTTTATTAAGCATAAGAGGCTTGGCTTTTATACCGACTTTAAAAGAACACTTGAAAATATGGACATGGATGGAATAAGGTACACTAATAATACTAATGATGGTGGGGAAATCAAAGCACCAATACCATGTAAACTCCTAGCTATGAATGATGCACTAGAAAATAACTATGCTTGGCTTGTTCCTGAAAATTTGTTCGATGAGAGTAGCAAGCCCAAGACTAATGAAAAGGGAGACGCTGAAACTTATGTATCCAATATACTATGCATGGTTGAGAAAACTCCAAACCCCGCTGTAGGTGCACCACCCTTCGATAACACTTGAGTTACACTTTCCGCGCCTAGCTGAAAGGCGTTAAAGAAAAGCGCTTATGGGAGACAACCCATATTTTTACTACAGTATTTTTGTTTTATATTTCAGTCTTGGAAGTTGTTTACTACTGTAGCAACCTCTCCTTATCTTAGTTTTATGTTTTTTTGTGCCAAGTAAAGTCATTGATAGTAAAGTAAATACTAGATTTGGATTACTGCGCAGAAACAGATTTCTTTGCTGTCACGAATCTGGGTCTAATTTTCTGTAGGTAACTCAGAAAATTAAGCCAATTTACGTGAGTGATCCTCAGATATGTACGCAACTTTCATTCAATTTGGGCATTTTCATTTGAGCAAGTCTGGTGCCCTAATAAAATCCATCTTTACGGACTGTTCTGTTTTGACAGATTCTGCCTTTTATTTCGCATTGCCTCTTTTGCTATGTTGGATGAATTTCTTTGATCCATTAATGTCCAGTAGCTTTATGCAATGTCCAGAAGTGTTAAGAATGATTGTGTCACCTCTGAACATGTTAATTTTTATTGTGCACTAACCCTCTAATGAGTTGTTTCGAGTTTGGTGTGGAGGAAGTTTTCAAGGATCAAGAGAGGAGTATGATACAATATGATCAAGGAGAGTGAAAGCTCTAAGCTTGGGGATGCCCCGGTGGTTCACCCCTGCATATTCTAAGAAGACTCAAGTGTCTAAGCTTGGGGATGCCCAAGGCATCCCCTTCTTCATCGACAACATTATCGAGTTCCTCCCCTGAAACTATATTTTTATTCCAGTCACATCTTATGCACTTTGCTTGGAGCGTCGGTTTGTTTTTGTTTTTGTTTTGTTTGAATAAAATGGATCCTAGCATTCACTTTGTGGGAGAGAGACACGCTCCGCTGTAGCATATGGACAAGTATGTCCTTAGGCTCTACTCATAGTATTCATGGCGAAGTTTCTTCTTCGTTAAATTGTTATATGGTTGGAATTGGAAAATACTACATGTAGTAACTCTAAAAATGTCTTGGATAATTTGATACTTGGCAATTGTTGTGCTCATGTTTAAGCTCTTGCATCATATACTTTGCACCCATTAATGAAGAAATACTTAGAGCTTGCTAATTTGGTTTGCATATTTGGTTTCTCTAGAGTCTAGATAACATCTAGTATTGAGTTTTGAACAACAAGGAAGACGGTGTAGAGTCTTATAATGTTTACAATATGTCTTTTATGTGAGTTTTGCTGCACCGTTCATCCTTGTGTTTGTTTCAAATAACCTTGCTAGCCTAAACCTTGTATCGAGAGGGAATACTTCTCATGCATCCAAAATACTTGAGCCAACCACTATGCCATTTGTGTCCACCATACCTACCTACTACATGGTATTTATCCGCCATTCCAAAGTAAATTGCTTGAGTGCTACCTTTAAAATTCCATCATTCACCTTTGCAATATATAGCTCATGGGACAAATAGCTTAAAAACTATTGTGGTATTGAATATGTACTTATGCACTTTATCTCTTATTAAGTTGCTTGTTGTGCGATAACCATGCTTACGGGGACGCCATCAACTATTCTTTGTTGAATATCATGTGAGTTGCTATGCATGTCCGTCTTGTCGCAAGTAAGAGAGATCTACCACCTTTATGGTTGGAGCATGCATATTGTTAGAGAAGAACATTGGGCCGCTAACTAAAGCCATGAATCATGGTGGAAGTTTCAGTTTTGGACATATATCCTCAATCTCATATGAGAATAATAATTGTTGCCACATGCTTATGCATTAAAGAGGAGTCCATTATCTGGTGTTCATGTTGTCCCGGTATGGATGTCTAAGTTGAGAATAATCAAAAGCGAGAAATCCAAAATGCGAGCTTTCTCCTTAGACCTTTGTACAGGCGGCATGGAGGTACCCCATTGTGACACTTGGTTAAAACATGTGTATTGCGAAGATCCGGTAGTCCAAGCTAATTAGGACAAGGTGCGGGCACTATTAGTATACTATGCATGAGGCTTGCAACTTGTAAGATATAATTTACATAACTCATATGCTTTATTACTACCGTTGACAAAATTGTTTCATGTTTTCAAAATAAAAGCTCTAGCACAAATATAGCAATCGATGCTTTCCTCTTTGAAGGACCATTCATTTTACTTTTATGTTGAGTCAGTTCACCTATCTCTCTCCACCTCGACAAGCAAACACTTGTGTGAACTGTGCATTGATTCCTACATACTTGCATATTGCACTTGTTATATTACTCTATGTTGACAATTATCCATGAGATATACATGTTACAAGTTGAAAGCAACCGCTGAAACTTAATCTTCCTTTGTGTTGCTTCAATACCTTTACTTTGATTTATTGCTTTATGAGTTAACTCTTATGCAAGACTTATTGATGCTTGTCTTGAAGTACTATTCATGAAAAGTCTTTGCTTTATGATTCACTTGTTTACTCATGTCATTACCATTGTTTTGATCGCTGCATTCATTACATATGTTTACAAATAGTATGATCAAGGTTATGATGGCATGTCACTTCAGAAATTATCTTTGTTATCGTTTTACCTGCTCGGGACGAGCAGAACTAGGCTTGGGGATGCTGATACGTCTCCAACGTATCGATAATTTCTTATGTTCCATGCCATATTATTGATGATACCTACATGTTTTATGCACACTTTATGTCATATTCGTGCATTTTATGGAACTAACCTATTAACAAGATGCCGAAGAGCCAGTTGCTGTTTTCTGCTGTTTTTGGTTTCAGAAATCCTAGTAACGAAATATTCTCGGAATTGGACGAAATCAAGACCCAGGGTCCTATTTTGCCACGAACCTTCCAGAAGACCGAAGAGGAGTCGAAGTGGGGCCACGAGGGGCCGCCACCATAGGGCGGCGCGGCCCAGGTCTTGGCCGCGCCGACCCGTAGTGTGGGGCCCTCGTGTGGCCCCCCACGTTGCCCTTCCGCCTACTTAAAGCCTCCGTCGCGAAACCCACGAGGCGAAAAACCACGATACGGAAAACCTATGCGAGACGCTGCCGCCGCCAATCCCATCTCGGGGGATTCTGGAGATCTCCTCCGGCACCCTGCCGGAGAGGGGATTCATCTCCCGGAGGACTCTACACCGCCATGGTCGCCTCCGGAGTGATGAGTGAGTAGTTCACCCCTGGACTATGGGTCCATAGCAGTAGCTAGATGGTTGTCTTCTCCTCATTGTGCTTCATTGTTGGATCTTGTGAGCTGCCTAACATGATCAAGATCATCTATCTGTAATACTCTATGTTGTTTTGTCGGGATCCGATGGATAGAGAATACCATGTTATGTTAATTATCAAGTTATTACCTATGTGTTGTTTATGATCTTGCATGCTCTCCGTTATTAGTAGAGGCTCTGGCCAAGTTGATGCTAGTAACTCCAAGAGGGAGTATTTATGCTCGATAGTGGGTTCATGCCTGCATTGACACCTGGGGGAGTGACAGAAACCCCTAAGGTTGTGTTGTGCTGTTGCCACTAGGGATAAAACATTGATGCTATGTCCGAGGATGTAGTTATTGATTACATTACGCACCATACTTAATGCAATTGTCTGTTGTTAGCAACTTAATACTGGAGGGGGTTCGGACGATAACCTGAAGGTGGACTTTTTAGGCATAGATGCGGTTGGATGGCGGTCTATGTACTTTGTCGTAATGCCCAATTAAATCTCACTGTACTTATCATGACATGTATGTGCATTGTTATGCCCTCTCTATTTGTCAATTGCCCGACTGTAATTTGTTCACCCAACATGCTTTTATCTTATGGGAGAGACACCTCTAGTGAACTGTGGACCCCGGTCCATTCTTTAATACTGAAATACAAATCTGCTGCAATACTTGTTTTACTGTTTTCTCTGCAAACAATCATCTTCCACACAATACGGTTAACCCTTTGTTACAGCACGCCGGTGAGATTGACAACCTCACTGTTTCGTTGGGGCAAAGTACTTTGGTTGTGTTGTGCAGGTTCCACGTTGGCGCCGGAATCTCTGGTGTTGCGCCGCACTACATCCCGCCGCCATCAACCTTCAACGTGCTTCTTGACTCCTACTGGTTCGATTAAACCTTGGTTTCTAACTGAGGGAAACTTGCCGCTGTGCGCATCACACCTTCCTCTTGGGGTTCCCAACGGACGTGTCAATTACACGCATCATTTGTCGACGGTTGACCTCCATCGATAGTGCCCGTTCCTTCGTCATCACCTTGTTGACGACCTTCACCGTCACCGTCAAGGTTCGGATAAGAAGACACATCCTCTTCTTCATCTTCTTCGGCCGCCACATAAGGAATGTCGCCGTTTATGATGCCAAAAATATGTGCCTCAGCTTCCGCATTATAGTGGTCCCTTATCGGGTCGACTCTATCGTCCGCCATATCTGTCACTCCTGAAAACATGTACTAATTAAAAACTAATTATATTAAGTAAAGAAGGTGGCAGTGGTGGTGGCGAAAGGGGGGCGGTGGTGAAAGGGCGGTGGCGCCGGTGGTGAAAGGGTGGTGGCGGTGGCGGTGGCGAAAGGGCGGTGCCGCAGGTGGTGAAAGGGCGGTGGCGGTGGCGGTGGCGAAAGGGGGGCGGTGGCGCCTGTGGTGAAAGGGTGGTGGCGGTGGCGGTGGCGAAAGGGCGGTGGCGGTGGCGGTGCCGAGGACAAAAAAAAAACCCCCGTGCCGCCCCCTCGCCGCCCCTCCGTATACGCGCGGGGTCGGTGCCATTACAATTTTTGAAGTTACAATTTTTAAGTTGCAAATTTGAAGTTACAATTTTTAAGTTACAAATTTGAGTTACAATTTTTAAGTTGCAATTTTTAAGTTGCAATTTTTGAAGTTACAATTTTTAAGTTGCAATTTTGAAGTTACAATTTTTAAGTTACAATTTTTGAGTTAAATAAAAATTAAAAATTAAAAAGAGAGAGGAAACGCCGGCCGAGGGGCGCGCGCGCTCCTCTCTGTTACGTGCGGCGCGCGCGGCGGCCGGGCGGCGCCGGCGCGGGCGTGTGCAGGGGGTGATAAGGGGAGCCGGCGTCGCCCCCGGGTAACGGCGGCGAGCGGCGCACGCGCGGGGACGGAGCGGCGCGCGGGGAGCGGTGCCACGCGGGCGCCGGCAGAGAGACGATATCGACGACGTACGGGGGGCGGCGGGCGGCGGCGCATACGCGGGCGACGAGGAGGTGGTGACGAGGAGACGGCGGCGCAGGATCGACGGCGGCAAGGGAGATCCGGAGCAGCCTGCCGGCGTATAGTTCGAGAGGAAGATGAGCGAACCGCGCGGGCGCGCGAACTTTTATAGGCGCGGAGCTTTAGTCGCGGTTGGGGTCACCAACCGCGAATAAAGGGTACCCTTTAGTCGCGGTTGGTGACCCCAACCGCGACCAAAACTGTTTTTTCGCCAATTTTGCGGGTCCCGCGGAAACGACCTTTAGTCGCGGTTGGGGACACCAACCGCGACTAAAGGTCCTTTTCCAGTTTAATAAAAATAATTTATTTCAAAATCTTAAAAATACAAATAATACATCAAAAAATTCAGAAAAATAAAACTAATTCATTTCTAAATCTTAAAAATACAAATAATACATCAAAAAATTCAGAAAAATAAAACTAATTCATTTCAAAATCTTAAAAATACAAATAATATATCAAAAAATTCAGAAAAATAAAACTAATTCATTTCCGCCCCCTCTTCCCGGCCGCCTCTGTCTTCCCGCCCCCCTCTTTCCGCCAGTTCTTCCCGCCTCTATCTTTCCGCCCCCTCTTCCCGCCAGTTCTTCCCGGCTGCCTCTGTGTTCCCGCCCCCTCTTCCCGCCAGTTCTTCTCGCCTCTGTCTTTCCGCCCCTCTTCCCGCCAGTTCTTCTCGGCCGCCTCTGTCTTCCCGCCCCCCTCTTTTGCAGGAAAAAATTCCGAGGAACAACTTCCGAAGATGTCGTAGGGCGTGTGCACCGACGACATCTTCGAGAAGTTGCGCCACGGGAGATTTTCCAACCCTTTACCCAACACTGTTAGAGGAGATGGAGTCTTTCACGGGCTTGCAGGAAAATTTTCCCGAGGAGCAACTTCCGAAGATGTCGTAGGGCGTGTGCACCGACGACATCTTCGAGAAGCTGCGCCACGGGAGATTTTCCAACCCTTTACTCCATCCATGGGGATGAAAATCTCCCTACCTGCTAGGTTGGCTTGTTGGTCTGCTTGCCAAGGCGTATCGATGCTCCTTTTATAGGCACGACACCGCTTCTGCTTTGTCTTGTTCCTCCGACAGGGCGTCGTGCGCTACATGCTTTATCTCATCGAGCAGTGCGTCCACCCACGCGTCCTTATCCTACCGATAGCTTTAGTCCCGGTTGCACCCACCAGCCGGGACTAAAGCTTACCCAGACATCCTTATCCCACCGACAGTTTTATTAGATGATACAAAACCACCTTTAGTCCCGGTTGCACCCACCAGCCGGGACTAAAGATTAGATGACCAGCTCTGGATTCCTCTTCTTCCCGCCATTTCTTCCCTGTCTTCCCGCCTCTTTCTTCCCGCCACTTTCTTCCCGCCTCTTTCTTCCCGCCACTTTCTTTCGGCCGCCTCCTGTCTTCCCGCTCCCATTTTTCCCGCCATTTCTCACTACATATATGTAGCCCGGCTTGGCCAGCATTATCACATCTCTACAATCTCTCATCAGTCTCTCATGGCTTCCACCGTACCCACTCTAACCTACCAGCAGATGGAGGAGCTTTGCGCCTCGAACTACCCTTGCCCACCGGGCTACCGCGTCCCCGCCGGCTGGAGCCTAAGCGCCGGAGGCGTGCCGGTCCCTCCCGTCCCTCGGTGGTACCGCGCGCCGGGCGGCCATCACGAACCACTACTACCTCGACCTCACGCCGGAGCAGCGGATGAATCCCCGCTGGCATCCCGATAACCAGCATACTTGGGACGCCTTCTTCATCAATCGGCGTGAGAGGACGCTCGCCAGGTATGAGGAGGACGGTCTGCCTCCTGGGAACTTCCACGAGGCCGGCCGTCGGCTATGGTGGTACGGCCGGACTCTGCAGAGCGTCATGGACTACATGACGGCCGGCGATATCCCCCGCCTGCGCTACCCTCAGTTCGATCCACGAGCGCCGCCCAAAGATAGCGACGAGGGCAACAACGACAACGGTGGCAACTTAGAAGGCGTCGACTACCAGTACAACGGGGGCGACTATGAAGACTACGAGTATGCATATTATACGCCTAGGCAGGAGTATGACTAAATCACTCCATATCATGTATCATCAGTGGTATCTCGAATCAATCGAATCATTCGAAAATGGACACCAAACACATCACGGATAATATAATTCACGTGATCCATTCAACAAAGTTTTGGTACAATAAATTATTACACATTGATGACCCACAAGTATAGGGGATCGCGGCAGTCTTCGAGGGAAGTAAAACCCAAATTTATTGATTCGACACAAGGGGAGGTAAAGAATACTTATAAGCCTTAACAACTGAGTTGTCAATTCAGCTGCACCTGGAAAAGCACTAGTAACAGGGGTGATGTGAAAGTAGCAG